>NC_090922.1:457813648-458114273 GCF_040938575.1 Ambystoma mexicanum
CTCTACTATCGCGTCATCCCATGCAGGTGTTCCCTTGATGGGCATCCATGCCCTACACACCCCCCTTAAGCTCTCTCCTCTTCTAGCATATTCGTCTGGTGTACACGTTAAATATATACAGTCACCACTTTCCTCCAAATCTACCCAGACCTCTGTGTACCATTCTAATTCCACGTTTCGGGGCTCCTTGATAGTGGTATGCCATAGCTTGTCTATTATGTCCTTGTCACGGTACATAGGCACTAACCGGTACTGGGGGGTGTTATCTATCCCTGTCTGCACATATACTTCTTGTGTTTCCCTCATTGTACCACCAGAGTTGCCCATTGTCACCATCATCATTGCGCCGTTAGGGACCACATTTGCACAACATCGGAGGCCCAACTGGCACAGGCAGAACGCCACGAGGAGGAACACCACAGCTGGTACCAGAAATTTCATTGTTATTCCAAGCCAAGAGGGAACCCAGGAGAAGATATTGTCGAACCACATGCTGGCTTCTGCTCCACCTTCCATCTTCATCTTCTCTCCCAGATTATGTACTGCTTCGATCACGTGGGATAAGGAACCATTTTCCGCGTCTTCAGAAGGTACGAAAGTGCAGCAGGCACTTCCTATTTTTCGGCAAACACCTCCGTCAATCGCTGTCAGTAGGTCCAGAACATACCTGTTCTGCATGGTCATCAGGCGTAGAGCTCGCAGTTCTACTTTTATTATGTTAAACCCTTCTTCAGTGTCATTGGCTAACTGAATCAGTTCCCACCGTGTTATCTGGAGCCATTTTGCATTCGCCCTTGCTTGGACACTTGAAATTAGCGAGGCAAAGAATGTTTCTACAGAGCTGAACAGTCGGTACCTGTCTGGGATCTGTGCCAATAAATCAGACGAAGCTTGAGATATGTAATTTGATGCCCGTCTGTTCCGTGATAGCTCTTCTCCCTTCTCTCCGGAGGACAGGACATAGAGGTGTGATGTTGCAGTGGGAGGAACCACACCCTGGTGCATGTTCCCTGGCATCCTTTTATTTTCGTCAACGTGGCTTTCTGGAATCACCATTAGGGCCGAGTGCAGAGTGGCCATCGAGCAGCTGCCGCTCCATGCCTGGGGAAGGTGCAAGTAGGCCTGGTTCCCACATACCCAGTATGTGTCCATCAATGCGGCTGTTCCTTTTCTCATCTCTGGGATGGTGAGGGTTTTGTTGCAGTTTTTATTCGTCCCTATTGCCACTTTTCCTTCTCCCTTAAAACATAGTTCGTTCTTGATCTCACTTTGTAGCTTGAAGGGTTTTTCCATTGCTGTTACCCATGTCAGTTTGGAAATGTGCTCCTTCCATACTGGTGTGCATGTTTCTTCCATCCATCGCAGTTTGGCTGGTTGGACACCTCTCAGTGCTTCCGCTTTGCACAGTACTTCTTCATCTTTCCATTTGTTTTCAGAAAACAGTGTCCCTTGTATCGCAAAAAATGGTTCTTTGAGACATACCACTCCAGCTGCTTTTGGGTAGCATGTTTTTTCAGTCTGTATAATCTTGAAAGTGACGTCGTGTGCCTGGAAGGTGTTTTTTATACGGCATAGCGTGAGATGAAGGAGACACTGGGCATCTACAATGGGCAATTCTCTGGGCAACAACACTTTAGGTGTGCCTGATGCATGGGGAATGAGCGAGCAGACATAACAGCTCTCATTTGTCGTTTGTTTGGCTGTGGCACTCATATTAGCATACCATTTATTTGCTTGGTGGGGGTGCCGAGGATCTTCCATTTTGTCTAACCCTAACCCATAGTACTCATCATACCCCCTCCTGCTTGTCTCTCTTCTCCACCTACTATCCTTGCTTCTCCTACGTCTGCTGTTTTTGATAGAAGAAAAAATGGGCCCCCCTTCCTCCTTCCCACCCCCCTTGTCGAATTTCTGATATGTTTCCTTATGTTCTTTAATAGTTATAATATTCCCATCTTCCTCAATAAACAACAAGTCACTTTCTTCTGATGGGGTGGGGAGGGTGTTGGGGCTGTTATATAGTTCAGGTATGGACATTGTGTTATTTTCCATTTCTGTTTGTATACCTCTTGAATCTGACAGGGCGACAGTTGGTGGTTCAGTGTAATAACCCCATACAAAGTGTGATCCATCCCACACCAGAAAATCACCTTCTTTAAAATTTACACTTGTGGTTGCATTGCTCCCAGGAGCTCGGGTGATGTTACTCCCCCCTCCCCCCTCGGTCATCTCGAAAGAGATGAACGCTATAAACCAATATGTTACCAGGCAAAACATTGATAGGAAGAACACAATAACACAAATTGACAATCCACATTCATATGAATATGTAAGTCTATCTATTAACATTTCTTTAATTCTAACAAATCTATTAGTTGCAGGCTGCCCATTAGATGCCATGGTAATTCCTGTTTGAGATACAAAAGTGCATTAAGTACAGACATGTAAACATTTCCAACGTTGGAAGCTCTTTTTTTTTTTTTTTTTTTCATAACACATGGACGTGGGTGGGGGAAGGGTTTGTTTCCACAGACACGGGTATTTACAATTAATACTTTTAGATCATTGTATATTATATAGAAAAAACTTCTTCAAAAGAAAGAGACATTTCAAAAAATGAGAGACCAAAAAAAAAAACATTCAATTAAAAGAGCAAAAATATATATATTTTTTTTCTTTTTTCATACGAATGCCATGTCATCAGTTGCATTCATTGTCAATCGCTGCACATACAGAAAATCACCTTCACTCATTCTGCACAATTCCACTGTCCGCGGTTGCCTGTGCCTCGTCCTGCGCCTCACCTTCCACGGCGCTATAGGCTCTGCGCACGTCTGTCAAATGCACCCAGTATTTTAGGCCCTTCACCTTTACTGCCGTGGGCGTGCAAAACACTACCTCATAAGGGCCATGGAAACGTGGCGCATTCCACCTTCGCACAAAACTTCTGACATATATAAAGTCACTGGGCATTAGCTGTAATGGTTTGTCAGGCAGTGTTACTAATTCTGTTGTATTCCCCTCCTCTCTTGTAGAGGGGGGGGCTAGTTGCTTCGCTATTATGCGCGCTGCCCTTGTCAGTTTTTTCAAGTACTCTGTGAACTCCTCTCCCAATACCGCTGCGCTTCTGTGTGCATCAGAACGTTCACGGAGAGGCAAATGTGTTGTGTTCATTCTCCTTCCCGTGACTATCTCATGCGGGGACAAATGGTGGTCTTTACTTGGCTGATTGCGCAATTCGAACAGGGCCAGAGGTAGGCAGTACATCCAGGTCTTTTTGAGGGAAAAACATAATTTTGACAATCTGCCTTTTAACAGGCCGTTCATCTTTTCCACTACGCCATTACTTTGAGGATGATAAATCGAACATAATTTGTGCTTTATTCCCAATAACGTAGTCACTTCTTTGAATAGTTCATTGACAAAATGTGTGCCGTTGTCTGAGCGAATGACTTCGCAAATTCCCCAGCGCGGGAATACTTCCCGCACTAGGAACTTTGCGGCGCCCTTCGCATCAGGGCGCGCACAGGGACCTGCCTCCACCCACCTCGAAAATGGACATACAACCACAATCATGTAGCGAGCCCCATTACATCTTTCTCCCATGTCTACATAATCAATGTGGAGCTCTCTGAATGGGCCATTTGGTTTTGGTATCGTACCTCTTAGTGTGCGCAATGTCATACCTGAGTTATAAATTTGACATGTTGTGCATTCCAATGCCAACCTTGTTATGTGCTCCTGGAGGCAAGGTGCAAACCAATCTTCTTGTATCTCCGCCATTATGTGTTGTCTTGCGTTATGTGCGGGAAAGTGTAGTTGTTGAAACGCTGTTTCTAACAATGTAACTGGCATCACCGCTTTTCCTGAACTTTCTTGTCGCCACAATAAATCAGTCGGCGATTTGCTGCATCCCCTCTTAGTCCACAGCAATTTTTCTTCTGCACTAGCTCCCTCTTGCAGCTCTATTATTTCCTGTGTGGGCATCATGTTGTATCCTGTGGGGACCTCTTGGCTTGTTGTGTGGTGCAGTATGTACTCTCCTACTTCACCTTTCTGCAAATATGAAGCGTCTTTGGCAGCGGCGTCTGCTGCCGCGTTCCCCAAAGATATAAAATCTGCATTTGTGGTGTGGGCTTGGCATTTTACGATGGCTACTGCCGTGGGGTCTTGCAGGGCCTCAATCAGTTCTTTCAATAATTCTGCATGCTGAACCGGTGTTCCATCTGCTCGTCGAAACCCTCTCCGCCCCCACCGTGCCAGCCCGCCGTGTACTGTTGTTGTCATGTATGCTGAGTCTGTATATATTGTCACTGCGCACCCCTTGGCGGCATGCAATGCTTCTATTAGCGCTATTAGTTCTGCTGCTTGGGCTGAATAGTGTGATGGGAGGCGGTGTTGCACTAGTATCTCGTATTCATCTTCCTCTAATCGTACAACTGCCATACCCACATGTTTCTCTCCTGTCTCCATGTCTATTGATGCTGACCCGTCCACGAAATACACCTCTCCCTCGTTCAGGGCATTCTCAAAAACCACCTGGTCCTGACCTTCGTCACCTGTGTACGTTGCGCAGTTGTGGTTCTGCATGTCTTCTATAGTGCACGCCTCTGTGATGAATGTGGCTGGGTTCACTGTTTTACATCTCACTATATGGATGTTTGCGCTGGACAATATTATTTCATATGCTGTGGCGCGTTGTGTTGTCAATGTGCTCTTTGATCGCTCTAATATTGCAAAGAGTGAGTGTTCCACAAAAAGTGTCACAGAACAGCCCATTACTATCGTGGCACTTTTCTCAATAGCGAACGCAGCTGCAGCTAGGGATTGCTCGCACGCGAAATGGCCTTGCAATCCCGCGTCTAGGGTGCCACTATAGTAAGCCAGTGGCTTGTGCCCTAACGATGTTTTTTGTGTCAGCACTGCTGTCATCAGTGTTCCTTTGCAGTGTGAAAATAAGAAGAATTCGCGCCCATAATCTGGATTCGCCAGTACTGGAGCGCTTGATATCAGCTCTTTCAGAGAGTTAAATGATGTGTTCATTTCTTCTGTCCATTCTATGTGTTTGTTTACCTGCTGGGCCTCTTTTAGTGCCTGTAATAAGGGCCTTGTGTATGCTGCATAATCTAATATCCATGCACGGCAGTAGTTGCACATACCCAGAAATTTCTGCATCTCTTTTACTGTTTTGGGCTCCCCAACTGCTCTAATCGCCTGTGCCCTGTCTGGTATGATCCGCTTACCATCCTTTGATATCAGCTGTCCCAAGTATAGGACCTCTGTCAGACAGTATTGTAACTTCCCCTTGTCCACCTTGTACCCTTTATTGGCCAATAATGTCAGGAGTGTTATTGAGTCCTTTCTACACTCCTCCTCAGTTTGTGCACAAACCAATAAATCATCAACGTACTGAATCACCGTGCTTTCTACAGGCAAATTCCCCAGATCTTCATGTATTATCCTGTTGAATATGCTTGGGCTCTCGCAATATCCTTGCGGTAGTCTGCAATGTTCGAACCTCCTCCCCCCTAGTGTAAACGCTGTTAAGTACCTGCTCTCTTCTGCTAAGGGAATCGAGAAAAATGCATTTTTCAAGTCAATAACCGTGAAGTGGGACGCTGTTTTTGGAATATTGCATAGTATTGTCGCCGGGTTCGGCACTAGAGGGAACTCCTTCTGAATCACATCATTGAGTGGGCGTAAATCTTGTATCATCCTCCAGGAACCTCCCTTCGCCTTTTTAATCGGGTAAATGCATGTGTTACATGGGGAGTTTGAGGGCACTATTATTCCTTGCGCTAGCAGTGCATCTATTGTCTCTCTGATCCCTTCTTCTGCTTCGCGTGACAATGGATATTGTTTTACCCGGGGTAGAATTGCTCCCTGTTTCAGTTTTATCACCACAGGCTGAACCCCATGTAATAATCCCACATCATGGGGGCCATTTGTCCATATGTTAGTGGGTACTAACCTCATGTCATCATCAAAAAATGTATGTGGTGCTCCTACTACTGCCATTAATTCAACTTTAGTTTTTCTCGCTGTAATTACAATGTCGCACGGCATTGCTAGTTCCATCACTATTTCGCCACCTGTCTCAGTGTCAGAAAATAGCTCCTCGTCCGATAGCTCCCGCAGTGGGATATTTGCATTTGTACACAGTACTGTCCGCCACTCACATCCTTCCATGTCAACTCCAATCACACATATTCTGTTTGCTGACACGTGTACTGCGTGTAAATCCAATGATAGCACTGACCCGGGAGCAGTGTCGGGGCTCACTATGGGGCGGAAAAGGAATTCGGCTGGGATCCTCCAATCCGTCCTTTTTAGTTCTGGTACTATGAGAGCCAATGTTCTCATGCCCTCAACAAACATCTCCTCGTTTCTTGGTAACCCTCTGATCTCTTGCATGATTGTGTGGCCGTGTATTACTGCTAGTACGCGGAGGGGACATATGCCTGGTGTTGAACATACGATACCGCTTTCTGTGAATGATATTGTCATATTTAGTTTGCTTAAGAGATCCCTCCCCAGCAAATTAATGGGAGAGCGTTCATAGTACAGTAAGGGTGCTTTCACTGTTTTACCCCCCACTGTCACATCCAATGCCTCTGTGTAAGGAACTTCAATTACAGCCCCAGAGAACCCCTGCGTCTCTAACGTTCTATTAGATAACGGGAACCGGCCCTCTCTGATACATGATTTCTCCGCTCCCGAATCCACCATGAATATGAATTGCTTGTCTCCTATCTGCGCTCCTATCAATGGTTCCTCTGATGCATTGTGGGTCGTAGATAGTACTGGACACGCAAGTGTTCTCTGTGGGCTGTCCTATGCGGGGTGTCTCATTGCCCCCCCTTGATCAAAAATGTTCCCCGAAACTACCGACACCCCGCTATAAGGTGCGGGGGCAGGCGCTCCATTAGCTACTGTGGCGAAAGTGTTACCTGGCGTGTATTGCATATTGTCATTATTCTGTGGGTGGTTTTGTGTTCTGTACTGATGTCCGTGTAGTTGTGCGTTACTTCTTTGCCCTGCATTTTCTGGTTGCTGGTATTGTCCCATGGGGAGGCCGTATGGGCTTCCTGGGTGGGGGTGACCGTACTGCTCTGTCTCCTGGAACCCGTTGTTTTGTCCGCTCCTGCACTCCCTTGAGTAATGCCCCCATCTCCCACAATTCCAGCAGCTCCCCTGTGGACCTCTGGGACCCTGCCACCCATTTCCTCCCATTCCTCCATACCCTTGTCCTCTTCTTCGGCCCCTGTACCCACCTCTTCCCCCTCTTGGGGCCCACTCTTGCCGCGCCAGACCTCCGTTCTGCTCTTGCTCGTTCCACTGTCGCTGGCCTTGTCCGGCCCAATTAGCTGCTATTCTCCCTTGTATTGCTATCTGCCCCTCCTCTCCTTCGTCTCCCTCCCTCATGAGTGGGAGTCCGGCTACCGCTGCTGCAACCTTCACTAACTTTGACTGTACCAACTTCGCTTCGTCTGCCAACCTTTTCTGTGCTACTTCCCTCTCTCTTTCTTTTATTCTTTTGCAATGGTGCACTATTATGCTTTGGATCTCCGGCCACCCCTTCGCCTCAACCCCTGCTATTTTGTCGAGCGCCTTCTGCACCTCTTTTGGGAGCCCTCTCTTGATGATAAAGTAAAACAGAGACGTTGACTGATGCCAGGGCGTGCCCGTTTCCGCTATCCACATCTCCTGCACCCGGAGAATGTAATCCATAGCATCCTCCCCGTCATTCATTGTACATTGCATTACTGACTGTAAATCAGGGGTATCTGGGAACGTCTCCCGCAGTGCGTCCCACACCCTTGCTCGCACTGTATTAAAAGAAGCCCCGTCATGGCGATCACAATTCAACGCCACGCCTGGGAAACCAGCCTTAGCCCATACTCTGTCCGCTTGATCTCCTACTGCGGATACTAGTAGGCTTTTCACATCACCTACTGCCAATGGTATGCCGGCGGTATGTTTCTCAAATGCATATATCCACTTGCTCGCCCCTCCTGACAACGGGGGCAATAATTTCATTAAATTAGCCTTGTCCATCTGGGCCCACGGTATATAGTTTGGTCTCCCCCCCCCTCTGTGTATCAACGGAAGTTGTAACTTCCCTTTTGCAGTTGCACCCTCCCCTACCTTAGTCGCTGCTGACTCCAATGACGCCATCTTCCCCACTCTATTTCTTAATCGTCCCATCCATTCATCATCTATAGTCCCTAGCGAACATGCACCGTCCATCTCCTCGCTTTCCCCTCCTACTGCCATACTCAACCTATCACTCTCATCCAACCCTCCTCTAACATCACATAACAAGTCCTCTCTGATCCCTCTCTCTCGTGATACATCACCAATGCTCCCTTCTACTGCTCCTACCTCTATTATTCGTGTCGGCTCTTCCTCAATTCTGAACAGTATTTCCCCCTTTTTCCATCCTTCCTCAATTTGTCTACTTTCGCTTGACGCTCTAGACGTGCGTCCTGATTGTGTAGGGGCGCACGCTGTGCGCTCACAGATGTCTTTTATTCTCGAGAGTTCATCCCTTGCCACAGAAAGCCTCGACTCTAAGTCACTCGTTAGCTTTTCTATATTCACCCTCTGTGTGCTTCCCTGGGCGCGCTCTCTAGTGCTTTCGTATGGCGGGGGGGCTGTTGGTCTCTGTGGTGTAACAGTTATGGGGGGGGGCACATAAGTAGGATCGCTATATCCTGTTGCGGGGGCTGGTTTGTTCAATATTGGGTACAAGCTAATCACCTCCGTAGGTTGTTCTGTATTTAACTGGTCCTTTTCCCCCCTTGGAATCATGAGTGGGTTGTCTGTTGTGGGCGGCAGATCGACATTTGGTGCCGGATCTTTGAGTGGGGGTACTTCCTCAAACAATCTCCAGAGGTCTAATATCTCCTTCCTGTTTTGCCATTGTTTTCCCTTGTACTTGAGGCTAATGCATGCTCGTACCATATCAAGAACACTTTTGTCAAAAGATCCTCCCTCTGGCCAAATCTGGGGCAATCCCTCCCCTTTCAATTCTGTTACCCATTGATCGTGATATTTATTTATTCGTTCAGCGTACCCCGGTAAGCTCTTACAAATATGCGACAAGGGAGTTTCTGCCCCCATATTCTAAATCACTAGCAACGACCGTGTCCACCTCCTTTACTTTTAGTTAGGTGTAGATATATTTATCTATATCTTTATGGCACAGACAAGAGCGGACGTCTCAACGATATCACCCAAAGTTGTTCACTGCACAAATCCTTTCTTACTCACCACAACTCATCCCCTTCCCATTCACATACACTCTCATGTAATTTCACTTACAGCCAAGCAACTACTAGTTATGGCCAACACTCTCTAGCACCCCCTCGCGGTCATCCGTTCGTCTCCACTACTCGCACGGTGCGCGCACCCCTCACAATACTTTCCCACTCACACCTCTTCTTTTTTCCTCCCTTTCCTCCCTGGCCAGCTGTCCCTGTTTTTCTGCTAAGCTTACTGTGTTCACGTCTGTACGTGCCACTACTTAATCCCACTCCTAAAAAAGTGCTCCCTATTTTATAGTTCTTCTACAAGTATGTCTACCTTATACCCTTTTCACGTTCACCCCTTGCCCCGTGGACTGGAAAAAAGAAATAGAAAGAGTAGCAATCACTAACAGTATCCTAAGTGTCTCCCTTTGCCAGACACCAATAACTTATTTTTTACTTCTTCATATATTCCCAGTACTAGTCTAGATAGTACTATGCGGCGCCGCCTTCCACCCCCTTTCGGAGCTAGGTTTCCGTCACTTCTACCTCTTCACTTACTTCTTACTCCTAATGGCCATATGCAAAGAAAAGATAAAGAAAGTTTTAAGACCTGTCTTTAGTAGACTCCCGTAATTCTCTCCCCTACCTGCCCACGTTCTCCTATTCACAAGTTCCCCTCCCTCCCCCTTTATGATCGCTCGCACTCGGTACTCACGTGCCCGTCTTGAACCGATAGTCTCCGAAACTGGGTCCGTCCAGGCGGTGTTGCCTTTCTGCTCAACAGTCAGCCCCGGCTCCGGCGAGCGGTACTCAAAGGGGATTTTGCAACCGGGATCCCGTACCCCATCTAGTTTGAGTGCGCACTTCTAAGCGTACCGGTCGCCGTTGGCGGGTAGCTTCCCGGAGCCGGCTCACCGTGCGTTTCCCTTTCTGACCGGAGATTCTCGTGCCAAAAGGGGGTCGTTAAAAGGAGTTCAGGAAAAATAAATTTGGAAATATCACGCTATCGGGGTCACCACTGAGTGGAAGCGCCCCCAAATTAGCACGATCCTCCCCGCAATGGGAGACAATAATGGACACTCCCGTAATG
Organism: Ambystoma mexicanum; assembly: GCF_040938575.1. Taxonomy (NCBI): domain Eukaryota; kingdom Metazoa; phylum Chordata; class Amphibia; order Caudata; family Ambystomatidae; genus Ambystoma; species Ambystoma mexicanum. The sequence continues at coordinate 457,823,993 of NC_090922.1, forward strand.
AGAATAAGGCCAAGACAGAGTGCGGGTGAGCGTAAGAGGGAGTTTATCCAAAGAATATGGCATGCAAAGAACTCTGCAACCTCCGAGAGCGCTCTGCCTGACAATCGCAAAGGCAGGCGTATTTCTAATACAAAAAACGTCATCAGAACCTACACACTATAGGGGGCACAAGTTAATTGGGATTGGGTGGCGTCGACTAACTATAGGTGTTGCTGCAGCATGGTTGGTCCGGGTGAGATGTCGTCACTGGTCAGCCTCGTGGGTTGGGTTGGGCCTGGCAGGCCGGCTCGAGGTCATCCGGGCGGTGTTGGTACGCTGGGGCAGCCTGTGGCAAAGATGAATGCCTTCCCTGACTTAGGTGCCCTAGATCATGCACATTGCAGTTACTTAAAACCCCATATCTAACTTCTACAGTAAATCTTTCAATCAATACAACACAGGAGGAATGCACCTTGTGAGGGGTCTGGTGGTCATCTGTTGGATTTACCGGTGTTCTGACGTCTGGTATTTCAGGTCGAGGGGCTAGGCTCTGGGGGGCTTGTGCCGGGTGGTACATGTTTTATTACTACGTTAGAAGCTACTATGAAGGGGGATCTGTGTCTTGTCCCATTGTCGGGGGTCTCCTTGGGGTGGTCTGGGGGATTGTGGGATTTACGAGAGGGTGCTGGTACATCAGTGGATTCAAACGTAAGTTTATTATCGTGCTGTAAATAACGCAGGTGGCGGCCGGTGGCCTTGGATGCTGTGTTGGGGCCTCTGACTCTCTGGAGTAGTTCCAGCTTGGCCGGGGGAGGTGGGGGAGCACGGCACAGGCCTTAGCTTTTTTCTACTTGGCAGGCTTCGTAGGGCGGGAGGGAGAATGGCCTTGCATATATTCACAAAAGGTATTTTCCTCGTGTGTTGCCTAATTCTGAATACAAAACTTTTATATCATTTGTCTTCTTTAAACTACCATACCATACATATATACTTCGAGTTCATTAATCATTTCGTTAATATAGTCAGTCTGAGTACCTTTTCGTTACCTAACATTATATTCACTACAGTACATGAGGTAGTTCTAGGTTATGGCCTACAGAGATTGATACTCGCCGCTTGGGGTGATTAAGAAAACATATACGAGTTCAGGTTTCTTCATAAAATTGAGAGAACACTTATACAGATAAAGGTTATACGTTTTGTCGGCATCTTTCTCTGTAGTTATAGCAGCATTAGTCCAGACCTGGGGTGACATCATATAACGTTACATCTTTATGGTTGATTCACAGTTTACAAAATCTGTTTAAACAGAGGTAGTTCGTTAATACCAATACTTGAATTATTTTCTACTTTCTTCAGATAGTGATGCTTCAGCTTTTTCCCCGTCACCCCGGCCTCGCGGACCAGGTCATGCGGGGTGCAATATTACATTGTGAACGATAAAATGTTACAGTGTTAGCATCTCGGGTTAGCTCATACCCGACTTTCTCATGGGAACGCGCTCGCAGCGGATCTACCAGGGCTACGGCGGCAGGGATACTTGGAAAGCTCTCCAAAGGTGGGGGCCGCGCTACAGCGCGCTGAACTCACGCCATCTTTGCTGGGCAAGAAGGCTTCTAGGCCTATCTAAACGTTAGTGTGAGTGTATGATGGATATGTGGGGGCAATGTCATCGGCGGGCAAGCCCTCCTCCACCTGGGCCCAGGTGGCATGGGGGGACGCTCGCCGAGCCATGGTCCTCACCTGGGGAGAATGATGCAGGAGAGGGGGGCCTTTAAGGCCTGTCCTCCCCTACACCTCCCACACAGAAACGTCCCGCCAATGCTTGCATAGTGTATGTACCTCCTTCGCGGCCCACTGTCAAACCGCCGCAAGGAGTGAAGTGAAAGCTGGCTGCGCCTCAGAAACCACCCCCCTCACCAACCGAGAACACGGATGAGGTGTGATGGAGTGGCGTGATTTTTGCAGCCGGCGGGTGGCGATATACCTGTGACTTTATGAAACAGCGAGAGGCGATATTATTCGGTCCTGAAAGGGAAAGGGCCTTCTCCTCTTGGTCTCCTTCACTGTGCGCTATTTGTGTGCAACCTGCTTGAGTCTTCTCGCGGTGAGTCACTTACTTCCCAATTGAGGGTGTTGTCGGGAATATATCCTGATAACATGTAATAATCCAGGTTAACTGTATGCAAGTCTTCAGTTCCCACTTTCAACCAGCACTTAAACAGCTGGACCTGCCGAATGCGATGCAATGTATACACCCGGAGCCAGATTGCAGACATTTTGCATCAGTGCAAGTGCAATTTTGCTCAGTATTAGCACTTGTGCAGTTTGCCCTAGAGCAAATACCTATTTTTGTCAATGCAGCTTGGCACCAGGGCAACACGTGCCTAAGTACTAATAGGGAATGCTGTTGGCACCAGGGACAACTTTTCTCTGGTGCAAAAGTACATTGGAAGCATTTACTTTTTGGACCAGGGCAATTTTTGCCTTGGTGCTAATACAGTGCTAAATTGCACTTGCAGCGCAACGTTTCTGTAATCTGGCCCCTGATCATTGCTCACATGCCCTGCTGTTTTATGTGCATTAATTGTGCACTAAAACTACACTTATCAACTGGGACATCTGGAGGTTGTGCCACTAGGAATCTGCTTTCCTGTCAGCTGTAGGGCCGTGTTATGGGCGGCGAAGGTGTTCCTGCTGTTTAGGGAACCGCTGGGTCTTCGGTTGATCTCTGATGGGCGCTTGGGCAGTAGGATGGCGCTGCCTTTTGTAGTTTAGCAGGTTGTGTTTTTCACTGATATCTCGCACAGTCTGTTCTGTGAGGCTAACAACGTAGATGTGCTGTAATGTCCTGTTGGACTTCGCATACTGTAAATCTAATTTTAGTCCAGACTACCTTTGTAGTATGCTTTTGCTTATACATTGGTAATTACAAGACTGCATGATGTGCAGCCATTAATGTTAAAGCGTGGTAATGAAATGCTTGTGAGAGCGTCTAAATGAGAGAGGGAAGCAGCCAGAAGGTGCATGTGTAATCGGTAGCAAAGATGATCGGTATCAATGCGACGTGGGATGAGCAGCACCGGCAGCACAACGTATTGACTTGTTTCCTAGTCCCTGCAGGGATGTCATTTCACCAAAATGCCAGGGGTAGCTGAAGTGACATCACATGACCCTTGAGCTCTGATGACATCACAGGAAGTGATGCCATTTGACCCCACCCCAAGTGAAATCAGTGGAAGTGATGGCACACAACTGTCAGATGTTGAAGATGCGCCTCACAGCCGTGTTTCCAGGCGGTCTCCTTTCAGCCAGATATAAGAACCGAAGCACAGAGGGAGGCGTGATTTGGCCATGATCACACATTTGGGAAAAGCCATTTTCCAGATTCGCCACGAGGCCTATATCTAAAACATACATAATGCAGTACTTGTAGCAGGGTAACCAAAATCTGTAACTAGGGCTACAGCTAGTGCATGAAACATCTATAGATCAATGGACACAGAAACACTTGTTATCTGTGGCGTTGCTGTGTTAAACAAGCCAAAAATCTACTGTCTGGGGGAGGCGTGTGCTGCTGTTTACCCAGGAGCAAAATGCTGCAAGAGGAAGGCCTGAAAGTTAAATCATTGACCAGGATTTAGTATCAACAACATTCCCTGGTTATAAATGTATCTATGAGTCAGCTACCACTATGATAGAAGAAACCTATTGTGGGGGTGTAAGCAGAGGCCATCTGTCTCCGTGTGTATTTATCTTTAAGTTATGTGACAAGCAACCATATGTGGTCCCCCACCACCCAGAGCCAAATATAACACCTTAATGTCCTACGCTTTGGCACATGACTCTTCTTCAATCTATTAACGCGGTGAGGTGTGGGGAGGGGCGGCTGCACTTCCCTCAAGAGTGGGGCTCAATGCCTCTAGCATTTTCAGAGGTCTTTGTGAGAGGTGCATTATTCAATGACCTCCCACCCCTAGGACCGGACCTTGAATGAAGCTTCCACAAAGGCCTTTCCAAGAAGGAGGTAGACTAAAGTTGGGTCCCACTATAAATTCGGTCCACTGCACACATAGCTCCTCCACCTTTTCCTTGTCCTGCCTTCCAGAGCATCGTATCACTCGCCCTCATCCCAACTGTCTACCTGACTTTTCTCATCCCTACCACTACTGAATGTTCTATCATACTCCTCCTTTTCCTCTCTGACAGACAAAAGTGCTTCAACGCCATAGCCTGTGGCAAGAGGCGCTATATAAGTGCAAGATAACATAACATGACATCAGGTGCCATTGGTTCTTTAAAACAAGTTTACTTTGGCTGTTTAGCAAACCATTCTCTGCCCATAGCCAGGCTAAGGCCTATGGCTATTCCCACCCATCACCTGCTCCTTCTTGTAAAAATACATCCTCCTGGGATCCCTTTGAGCTGGTACTAACAAGCAGTATAGGAAGGGAAAGAGTGGGGTCTTGGAGGGACAGAAAAGGGAAGGCTCCACGTGGCAATAGTAGGAGGAAGGTTCCTGGTGGTGGCAGCTTAAGAAGGGGAGGAACCTTGCAACCTTCTGACTGTACCCTGAATATGCTCTGCTGCTGCTGCTAGCCATATTACAGTATCCCATGGCTGTACCCCCATGCCGTGCAGGGCTCTGTTGCTTCACAGCCAGGCTTTAGCTATGTGAAATCCAATACATACGCACATGTAGATTCAGATCCATGGAATAACAACTCCCTATACCCTCTCTGTTGTGTATGGCTTAGCTTTGCAGAAGGAATGTTGTGATGTCATGTGAAGTGTTTATGCCTGAGTGTTGGAATGCATGTGTGGCAGAGGCCTGGGTGATGGGCTGCCATTACCTTATATGTAAACTATGAAGCTGGTAATAAACCTAGCGAATCAACCTAAGAAGGCTGGGACCTGCTTCATTTCATTGGCGACGAGGTGGTCTTTTAAAGAAGGATCTACACGTGGAACAGTTGGAGAATCTGCTGCAGGGGGTGCAGAAGGAATGGCAAGAGGACAGACACTGCCCCCAAAGACATACAAGTAAAGCTCATCACCCAGGGCGGGACGGGGAAGGAGAGGAAGGAGAAATAAATAGCCTGTTATGTTAGGACTTTCCTCAGAACAGGAAGGGAGGTGTTTTCTCAAGGATCAGCCCATGTACTACAAGGAGAACTGGATCAGGAAAGGGATGGTGACCCTTTTTGCATTTGTCAGGCAGCAATGCATTGCATTGTCCTTGGAGGGGGGCAACGGTATGTACATGGAGAGAGCAGCGGTCCACATATGAGATGGATTATGCTCCTGAGGCAGGTTTGTGGAGCTAACGGACCCAGCTGAAACTGCCCCATCAGTAGGGGGAAGGGCATAGCTTAGTCCCATAACTTGCAGATTGCAGATGGGGCAAAGTATGCCTATAAAATGAGCAACAATGTCTTTTGGCTGAACTATGGTGGTGTAGCTCAAATTGAACGTACTGCCAAGGCAACAAACTGCGGTGGGAGGAAGGTTTTTGTAAGATGCTCTTCCCCAGGGATTTATAAACGTGTGCAGATAGCCATGCGTGTAATACAGGCAAACAGCCGCATGGTGAGCAAATGTACCTGCTGGGGTACGAACTGACAGGTGAGGGTAGAGCTCTGCACAGCGTGGCTCTCTGGGTGGACTGATGATGTCACCATCCCAGTGCGGGGAGTTGGCGGAGTCGTGGAACAATCAAGGTCTTTCAAACAATGCCTGCAGCAAAGGACGGAGCGGCTGGTGTTTGGAATAAAGGACCCTACGGCGTCCACAACGTGACCAGGAAGCCTATTGTAAAACAGAAAGAGGAGTAGAGTATACTTGAGTTGGTTGCTGGTTGCTTCTGTTAGTTGGCGGAACATGAATAGCAAATGGTACAAACTCCTGTAAGGTTAGTCCTGTCATCCAGAGGTTGGATTGCACTGTGGATGTGTTTGGACACGGTTAGGTCATGGTGTGCTGTGAGGCAGACGAGCCGTTTTTGAGGCAACGGGAGGATTGGGGCTATAGTACGGCGTGGAACAGATCCTTGAGATCAGGAATCGGGACTATAGTACGGTGTGGGAAAGATTCATGAAGTAAGGAATTGGGCAAGGTGGTGCCGGATTGCTTGTCCTAAGGCTTAAAGCAGACCCTCCAGCTCATAGCGATTTTGCGATCCCGCAAAATGCCGCGAAAAGGCCGTTTTGTGCAAAATGCAGCAAAAATGGCCGTTTTGTGCAAAAATAGCATCTTTAAAAAAAAAAACTTTTTTTTTAAAGTAATCTGCAAAAATGACTGTTTTGAGAAAACAAATCCTCATGGTGCCAGCTCCTCAACTTTTTTGTTTTTTTTTGTACACAAGAAATGAAATTACTTGCGCCCCAAAAAAGTGCAGCCCAATCCACAAGGGACACATGAATGGGCACATTTTATATGCGCGCCCATTCAGATGGCCTTTTTCTCCTCCTTGATCAAATAAAGTGGCGTTTCTGTCAATTTAAAAGCGCATCCCTCATTTCCAAGCAAGATGCACTTTTAAATGTGCAGAAATTGTAGGCAACCCTACGTGCACGGGATGTGGGGCTGCCACTGCACGACAGGGTCTTTCCTGACCCTGTCATGCATTTCTTTTAAGGTATGACCCGCTGCTGAGTCACTTGCATTTTGTTCCTCAAACAGGATAAAAATGCATTTTTTGGGTCGCATTTTACAGCGGCAGGCACCTGGAGTGCCTGTCCCTGTGAAAGGCGCTGGGAGCTTGCAGAAAGCTGTCGGGAGAGCAATTCTATGCAAAGTACTGTCCGTTTTGATGACAAAAATCGTTCGAATGTTACAATTTGACCAATTTCGTCCAGTACTATTCGATCGATTTTTATAAATACTGAACATGTGTTGCGGGGGTGTCACCCGCTCCACATGTTCAGTATTTTTGGTCTAGGGTGGTTGCAGAAGTGTTTCCCCTTTTTCCTCAAAATTGGGCGCGGGGACAGAAAAAATGAAAATAACGAAAAACGGATCCTGCGGAGTCGGATCCGACCCGCGTTAGAGGGACGGATCTGGCACCGCAGGGTTGCAGGGGAAGCGGCAGCGACCATGAAATTAAGTAGGGGAGGGGGTCGGGTGGTGGTGAAAGGTACAAATTGGGTTGTTTGGCTGAAGTGCAAATCAATTCACAGCAAAATTGACTACGGTCAATTCTGCCGCAAATAATTACACTTCGGTCAAACAACCCAGAACACCATTCAAGGCAGCTGCCAGCACACAATTTGCGCTACAGCTCAAGCCTGTGGAAATGCGCCGGTCACCTTTGAGAATAAGGTGACCTGCTCATTTCCAAAAATGGGTTGTCTAAAAATAGCATATCCTCTGTTCTTTTTTTACATGCCCCATTATTTGAGGAACTGGGTCAAAATCTACATTTAAAAAAAATAAAAAAAATGGTTACACTATGAGAGAGGGGGAGAGTGATGGGTGAGATGTGAAGTGATAGGCAAGAAAGCAGAGGGAGAGCAGTGGGTCAGAGGAGGAAGTGCTGCACAAGAGAGCAGAGGAAGCAGTGATGCAGTGGGCCAGAAATCTGAGAGCGAGCAGAGGTACAGAAAGTAGAGGTAGCGTGTGGTCAGTGAGCCAGAAAGCAGAGAGGAAGCGGTTGGCCAGAAATAGGCAGTGAGCTGCAGATTGGGAAAAGGATGAGGGAAGAATGCGATAGAATCGGGGAAAAGATGCAAGATGCAGAAGCAGCACAAAATAATGAAGGACTGTATATTGAGGGAGGAATTGTAGAGTGTAAGGTGTGAGTTGGGAGTATGATTTGGAGTGTGGCAGTGGCTGGGCAGTGCAAATTGTGACTTGACAGTGTGACATAGCACGTGCGTATTTGTATGACAGAGTGAGAGGTTAAGGAATGGAAGTTGTGATGGAGAGTTGGTGAGATGTGTGTTGGTGAGAGAGGTGGGTGGGTGTTTGGGGGATTGGAGAACATAGAAGGGGAATATTTTCAGCATTACAATTGATAATGGTCAATTTAGTTAATACTATTAAATAGGCATGAACATTAAACCAGAAATGTAGCCAAAGCAAACACTGTTCTGCCAAGCCAGAAACATCTGGGACTCTTCCTATTAAATTAATACAAAAGATACATAATAATGATACCCTGCCTCTCTTCTAGCCTTGCACTCTGCCTATTTCCTGCAATGTGGCAATCTTACACCCTCCAGTTAATACAAAATGTCCCGCAAAAATGCTGCAATAAATAAAGGTTTGTGCTGCAAAATTTGCCATTTCTTGCCACAAAATTTGCCATTTCATGCCGCAAAATCCTGGAAGGTCTGTTAAAGGGAAAAGGACTTGAATATCCTTTTGATATATACATGTTTGCATTTAATCAGAGGTGCATGGTTAGCTTACAGTCTGGTATTTTGTGCATTAAGTGTGGATGGTGTTGGTATGATTTGGATATGTTGTGAGGCATATATGAAGTTTAGAACTAACTTCTTGAGGATTTTCAGCGTTTAGGTTGCTCATTTGCGACATGGACTATAGGGTTGGTTTTGGATTGTGGTTCACGCCATCTATCGGTGTGTAGATAAGTTATAAACCTATGAGGTTTTTCAGCAGTTAGGTCGCTAAATTGCGACATGGGCTTTTAGGAATGGATTGGGTTTGGGATTCTTGATATATGGTGTTTTAAATAATTACATTAATGCGCAAATGTATAGAATGTTACAATGTGAACTGCATAATGTGTAATATGAAATGTATGGTGTACCGTACGGAAGAATTGTATTGCTCTGGGAGTTTAGTGAGATTGGGGTTAGCGCCTTCAATTATTCCTTGTACGGGTGTGGATATGATTGTCTGGTGATTGCATGGGGTAGCACCTCCCATGTGATTGGTTTTGGGTGAAGCTTATATGAAATTATAAGTATGGTTTTGCTGATAGTGTGAGTGCCAGGTCAGCATGTTTTACCTCTCAATGTGGTTGCTGGGGGTAGCGCCTTCAGCCTAATGTTTCAGTATAGATGTGGATGGGTATGCCACAAGGATATTTGGGAGGTAGTGACACAAAGTATGGTATCTGGGGGTAGCGCCTCCAGTATGGTATAGGCGTGACTGTTGTAGATGTCGCGCATGGTTAAGCAACGTACGCGTGTTTGGTGGTGGGAGAGCCACCAGTTCGGTCTGGGTGTGACTGTGGAAGTAGTCATGTATGTGTAATGTATGTATGCTTGTGTCTGGTGGTAGCGCTGCAGGAACTTAAGACACAGTTACATAACGATAAATATGAGAGTATGGACTAAATCAGCACTGGCCCCATCACCCAGGCAGGGGAGCTCAAACTGCCTCAGTCTGGAACCCTCAGATCAGCATTCCATCATTCACATAGCAACACTCCATGTGACATCACAGACTCACAGCATCACACAGACAGTCACTACATAACACATCTCCTTCCTTTACCAGACCCCCCCACACACAAGGTCACAAAATAACACATCTCCTTCCTTTACCAGACCCACAAACACACAGACAGTCACTACATAACATATCTCCTTCCTTTACCAAATCCACACACACACAGAAAGTCACAACATGACACTTTGCCGGACCCATCTCAAAACCACGCATCTCATTCCAATACCAAATACAATGACAAACACTACTCACCCACTCAGACACCACATAGACTCAGCCTATCGGGTGCAACCAACTGAGCCAATACATTCAAATACTGCAGAGAACTCTGAGACACTGACCAGACATCCCCGAATCCATCTGTGTACCCGGCATTTGTCCACTGACGACCCAATGGCAGTATCGCAAGAGTTTGCCATGCCAAACCCCACACTCTGGAGAAGGCACAGGCTTTAGCACAACAACATATAATAAAATCTCACATACAAAGTCGCTACCTCCTTTAAACAATCAAGGCATCACTCCGACGTGGCACTCACCCACTCAGATACCTGCCCTACTTCATACGGGCAGAGGCACTACCTCTCGCACATCACAGTATTCCACAAACCAGAGGCGCTACCTCCCTCAAATACACTTGCATCTATGCACACCAGAGGCAGCTACCTCTCTCCAATACAATTTTCACATAAATCAGAGGTGCTACCTCCCTCAAATACCCCAGTGACATGCACATCGGAGGCACTACCTCTCTCAAGTACTAATTGTGCCACCCAAACCGGAGGCGCTACCTTCCTCTAATGTCCTTCGACCATGCACACCAGAGGCGCTACCTCTCTGAAATACAAATATTTCACATAAACCGGAGGCGCTACCTCCCTCAAATACCCTAGTGACATGCACATAAGAGGCGCTACATCTCTCAAGTACCATATTGTGCCACATACACCAGAGGCGCTACCTCCCTTAAATACCCTTGCATCACCCTCACCAGAGGCACAACCTCTCTCACTCGTGACACAGACACCAGGCGCTACCTCGGGTGTGACTGTGGAAGTAGTCATGCATGGGTAACGTATGTAAGCTTGTGTCTGGTGGTAACGTTGCCAGTTTGGACAGAGTATGACAGTGAATAGTCATGCATGGTTCTATGAGGTACGTGTGTTGGGTGGTAGCGCCCCCGGTTTTGGTATGGGCATGTCTGTTATATTGCACATGCAGGGTCACACATGTACTTCAATCTCGTGGTCGTGTGCCACGTCTATTCTGTTTTCGTGCACACAGGCAGTTGTGTTTAGCTTCACTGTGTGCTCATCGATGACTTGTTCCAACTTTCAGGGTCCAGAGTGTGCCTGCGATATGGGTTGATGGTCCCAGTGTGCCTGGCCAGTGCATCAGGAATGCTGTGAATGGCAGAGGGTTAGCGCACATGCTGTGTGCTTGCCCTGGTCATGCGAGTCGGTGTGAATGGCATATTTTAGTGTGCGTGGAGGTGTGTTGTGTAGTGTCTTGCGTTGTTGTCTGTCGATGGAAAGAGGGGAGGTGTGTTTTGTAGCACTTTGTTGGGTGTGATGTGCCAATGTAAAGGGAGGAGATATGTTGTGTATGGCCTGGCTTTGCAGTTGGATTGTGTGTAGCACTTTGTTGTGTGTGATGTGCCAATGTAAATGGAGGAGATGTGTTGTGTATGGCTTAGCTTTGCAGAAGGAATGTTGTGATGTCATGTGGAGTGTTTATGCCTGAGTGTTGGAATGCATGGGCGAATGTTCTAACCTGGTCAGTTGGTCAGCCAGAGGCCTGGGCGATGGGCTGCCAGTGTTTTACCCTTACTTATATGTAAACTACGAAGCTGGTAATAAACCTAGAGAATCAACCTAAGAAGGCTGGGACCTGCTTCATTTCACTCTCCATAGCCATATCTTTCTGACTGCAGCCTTCATATTCTATCCTTCCCAGCACATTCATTATTGACCAACAGTGCATTGCACAGGGAGTGAAGTAAGGGACTCTTGGAGTATACAAAGACTTTCAACATGTGTAAGAATACTCTGTAAACATTATAGGTCGTTAAGATGATAAAACCAATCAATAAAATAAACTAGAATGAACATTACATAAAACAATCAATGGCTGGCAAGTGATCAGCCTCAAGAGAGGGGACATCTCAAATTCATAAATGCAATTACTGGTAATCCTCTTGGCTGTGCTTTTTTCATGCCTTCCAAATCTGAAGGATGCTACAGCAAACACCACAGGTTGGCTAAAAGTTGAAAAAGCCCCAAAATAAGCTTGCTGAAGGTGAAATATCCTAGCCTCCCGCAGAAAGAGATGTAGCCCAAACTGCGCAAGGCAAGTGGAATGTCTCCATAAAAAAAGAAAATGGACCACTGTTTGCTGTCCCTGCCCATAAGAATAGTGCAGCTCAGATGATTGCAAGGATAGACACTTCCCTGGCACAACTTGACGACCAATATACTCAGTAGAACCTTAAAGTACAGGTAAACATATCAGGGACCAACAGTCCATTTAAATGTGGTTCCAGGCCACTGAAGCACTTATATTTCACATAGAGGTGTGATCAGGAATGTACCCAGTTGACCTAAATGGGGCAAACTAACACCTGTCCATATGCTGCCCTTATAATCTTAAGGACATACATGGAAATAGTATTTGGTGTGTCCCACAAAGGATCTAAAAGGAACATAGTTTGTGCCCTTCTCATATGTGGCAAGCATAGAAGGAAGGATGCCCCTCTTGGGGCCGTTTAGTCCTGTGGATGGATCTGCATAGTTTAACATTCTGTGGGCCTCATCATGAGTTTGGCGGTAACCCTTAAATGCGGCGGTAGCGCTGTTACTGCCGCATTTAAGGGTCCGCCAAATCATGGGCTGATTTCAGATTTCCCCCCAGCTAAGAACGGATTTCCCCCCAGTTCTAAGCTGGGGGAAATCTGCCGAAAATGTGCCGATTTTCGACGCTGGTCTAGACCAGCCGTTAAAGTAGGGACCCGCAAAGGGACCTTCGCGGTAAGTATGGTACCGCAATTTGCAGTACCGTACTTAGCGCCTTCGCCATACCCATTATGCCCTATGGGGCAAAAATGGGAATGGGGAAGGGCCATGGGGAAATGGGGAAATACCGCCCCGCCAACCTTGGAATGGGGCGGTATTTCCCCATTTCACCATGGCGAACACGTTACGATACCGGCACCAACCATGGTGCTAATAGCGCCATGGTCTAGCGCTGGTATCGTAATGAGGGCCATTGTATAGAATTCCAGAAAGACACATTATTTGGTATTCCTATTCTTTCTTTTTTAGGGTCACTGCTGAAAGTGTTAGACTTGTGAGACTCCTGTTCTTCTTTTTTTTCTTTTTTTTTAAGGGGCCTGAACAAGAAAGCCAGCCACTCCAGAACTAAAAGAGCCACATGGTGCTGGCCACAGCCCATGAGTTTGCATTACAAAAAAAAAAAAAGTCTTAATAATGTTTTTTCTTTTTTTTTTATGGGTCGCAAGGGAGACCACAGAGGTCGCAAGGGAGACATCAGAGGTCGCAGTTGCAACCTCTGGCGACCCCTAAATGACGTCCCTGTCTCTCGGCCACTTGCAACCTAGAGTCACTGACACTGCTCCGCGGTCAGCTGCCGCCAGCGTGCACTCATGACGCATCAACACCCCAGGATTCGCATCGGCCTTCCCCTCTGTCCCACTGACACCCCTTGCCTGTACTTTACTCTTGCAGGGCCACATGCAACAATGTTGCCAATCTGCCAGACGTGCGCTATGCAAGACCGCTTTACATTGCACTACGTGCTTTTATTCAAATAAATTCATATCGTGTGTCCAGGGTTTCGACTTTTCCCGGTGAGTTCAACCGTCGTGTAAAGGGAGCACTGAGTTATCTACTACATTGTTGCAAATTGGGGTTTTAGATTCATTATTGAGGTCGGTATCACATTTGTCTTCATTAAAAGTGGTTACACGATTTGAAAAGTGATACACGCCTGCCTTTTCCTTGAGTAATACTGAGTCAGCAGTTTTTTGGGGGGGTGCCTCGGGACTAAAGCCCCCATAGCACCATTGGGCCCCAGGGCCCCAGACCGCACAGGTCCTTCGCTGCGAGCGGTCCTCCCAGTCCTTAGGCGCACTTCCCACGGGCTCCCATACCATGTGATTTCTCCCCCCCCCCTGGGGCCTTATAATAATCTCTAGCCAGTGCAGTGGCGTGTTCAGCAACTCGGCCCTTCTCTCTGGAACTCGATCAGTGCATATGAGCGCATCAGTGTGCAAGGCAGGCGGACAGCAGCCCTGCCTGACCCCACAGCCTCGCTGCACCCTGCTGTTGCTGTGTCTGCCGCCCGTGGGGAATGCGGGGGCCCCGGCCCCGCAATGCCACTGCCCCCAAGCCCAGGAGCTTCCATTTTTTTAAACATCATCACATATATATTTTTTTAGCTTTTATTTTACATAGTACATTTTATAAAGTGGTAGCTGCCAAACACTGGAACGCCCTGCCGCCCTCATTAAGATCAGAATTCTCCTTTTAGTCTTTCTGCAAACATTTGAAAACTTGGCTCTTCACACAAGATCTCTATCACAGCAACTCTGTATGTATGATTCTGAACAGAAAACTCTAACCCAATATGCATGATGTATTGTACTCTTCTATGTATACATGTACCGTTGCTCTACTGCCAAGAACCAGTGCCCAGATGCCTCAGGGTTCGGTGCGCTTTACACGTGTCAACATAAATAAATAAATAAATAAAGGTCTCAAGGGAGGCCGCAGGGAGCTGCGATGCCCTAGCAACCCCCAAATGATGTCCCTGAGTCCCTGGGGTCTAAGTGCTGAGTTATGGGGGGAGTGGTGGACTTTTTCCCTGGACATTTCCCACTAGGTATCTCCCTCTTTTATATGGGTGCATTTCAGTCTTTGGTGTCGCCCCCTTTTGTATGGTTTTCTGCTCCTCTTAACCCCATCTCCCAATCACACCGCCCCTCCCTCCATCTCTCCTCCTCCAGCACATGCATTTGAAGTTAAGAATTTGTTTGGAAGCATCAAGTATGTTATTCGTCACTCTTAACAAACGTATGTCAGTTTTATGTTAAGTTTAACACATTTTGAAACTTTATATAGGGGCAAATGTGCTTTAGAATTCAACATGTGGACCCATTTCGTTCTAATTTTTTGAAGAACAGCCCCAAAATAAACTCTGATGGTCTTGCTCACTATCTGCGCTCGCGCATTGTAATATGGGGCCCCTGCGCAAAACATTTCCAGGGCCACTTTTGTTTCCCAGTCCACCCCGGGAACAGGGCAGGCAGGGGTCAAATAGAGAAAAGGAAAGAGAAATGAGACTGATATCCGGGCTGCATATTTAGGAATGTTTCAAATTTCTGGTTGCTCTTGTGTTCAGTCTCCGGTACAGCATAGACAGCCGCAGTGAGCCATTGCCCTAGAACCGGAACAAGTACAGCACGCCAAGTGGAAGTGCCCCTCACACAAAGACATAGGGCCTCATTACACGGTAGGCGGTAACCATGGCGCTATTAGCGCCATGGTTGCCGCTGGTACCGTACCGAGTCCGCCTTGGTGGATGGCGGAATTACCGCCCTACTCCAAGGTGAGCGGGGGCAGTAATTCCCCAATCCCCATTTACCCTTCCCCATTCCCATTTTTGCCCCATAGGGCATAATGGGAATGGGGAAGGTGCTAATTACGGTACCGCAAATTGCGCTACCGTAATTAGCTCTGAGGTCCCTTTGCGGGTCCCGTCCTTAACGCCTGGAAAAACCAGGCGTTAAGGGAGGACCCGCAAAGGGACCTCGTAGTAAGGCGGTAAGGGTTTACCGGTACCGGTGCCCTTACCGGTACCGGTAAACCCTTACCGCCTACCGTGTAATGAGGCCCATACTATTATATCGGTACATAGACACACCCACACACACACACACACACACACAAACACACACACAAGATATAAGAGCAGGGAAACCTTCTGTCATACACAGAACCACTCAAGGAATGGCAGAAGCAATGTAAGCACTCCTCATACACACCACCACCCGCATCACTGGTCACCGGTGTGCCCGCTACTCTCACACACAGCACGCACAGCTGTAGAGCAAGCCATCTTCACACAGACACTAGCAAAACACACTCTCCCTCACATACACATTTAATCGGTCAGCAAAACTGCAAACCTTCCTTGCGAACCGACAAGATACACTCCAGTGAACAATAACGTGACGTTCTCTGTCATACAGGACAGATACGGTTCCTAGTGATAGCCTCGACATCCAAAGCATCGAATGCAAAAGCCTCGAAAAAAATGCATCGAAAAATTGCATTTTTTTCCATTTTTTTTAAATGGGGGGGGGTCTCCCCAACCCCCGTTTTTTACCCCTTAAAACCCATTTTAATAAAAGAAAACTTTACAAAATAATGCATTTTTTTGGTGCATTTTTTTTCAAGGCTTTTGTATTCGATAGTTTGTATTCGAGGGAATCACTGGATAGCACAGATACAGCATGGTCAGTAGAAATGTCTCGATTACAAGCATTCTTCATTACTCGAAGGCCTACTCTTACTCATAACAGTACTGTCTTGCCAGGTACCATCTACCACAACAGGAACCCATCTTTTCCCGTCTATTGGTCCCGCCCCTTTGTAACACCCCCGTGTCCCATAACACCGCAGCTAACTTACTACAACACTCAGCCCTATTTCATTCCACCTCTGGTTGGACTAGGACAATAGTAATGAGCATTGCCAGTAAGTAACCAAGAACCTATCTCCATGACCCTCTTCCTCATCCCATTGTCCACCAAAGATGGTGATGAATAGGCCTATGGAGAAGCATAATCAGACCCCCATGGGCGCTGCTTGCACACCCCACCACCATTTTATTTCCAGCATCAAACAAGTTAACACCTGCCTGTTCTTGCTAGGACTCAGTACCACAGTACCCTGTGAGTTTGACCCTTGGTGGGGCAAGTCAATGCTGTAATGCTTAATGACAATACTTCGGGTCAGCCCAGGTTGCCACTCTGCAAATGCCCTGCATTTGCACCCCTTTTGCTCCTGCCCACAATGTTGCCGTCGCCCCTCCTCAACTTCACTTGAATGATCCCCAGAATGGGAACCTCTGCAGACTTGCATGCCAGTGTGAGGGTCTGTCTACTCCATCTACTGATTATAGGAAATGACCCATTTTTTCACCAGGCCCAGCCCTCCCAAAAGTTATAAAACCACTGTTTGAGAAACTGGTAGCATAGTATGTGCAGATAAGTCAACACCGTTCTTTTTAAATCCAACTTGTGCCAACACTCCTCTCCCGGTGGTGTGGGAATTGGGAAGAAAGCTGCAACCAGAATATCATGAGCTTAATGAAAACAAGACATCATTTTTGGCCAAAAAGGAGGAATCAATCGAACCTGAGAATCCGAGCATCTGCCTGACCTCTGAGTAAGGGGGCGGAGCATAACAATGCTCTGATTTCCCCGAGCCTATGAGCCGCTGTGGTGGCTACCAAAAACACGCACTTGCACGTCAGATGTTGAAGGTCAATGGACACTAGAGGCTGGAAGGGGCAGACATGTAGAGTCCGTAGCACCAATGGGAGATTCCTTGGCAGGACCGCTGTGTAGACCTGGAGTTTAGGCATGAAACGCCCCTGTGTAATCTAGCAATCAACCCCACTGCAACCAAATGCCCAGATGCCGTATCTCCAGACATCCTAATGTCCGCCCACTGGAGTCTCGGAATGAGTCCACCAACCCTATAACAATCCCTCCCGGAAAGGACTGCAGGATAAGCAGAACGGAACCCTGGAGAGCCGGCCAAGAATTCTTATGAGACCAGAGTGGCATTTTCCCCCCAGGCCTATCGTATTTCGTGATTGCATGGCTCTCTGAGATTTGAATTGACAATGACAGCGGCGTCAATAATTCTCATATTTGTAGGCCCCGCCTTTCAACTTTGGTGCCCTCCACTGCAGAATGTTGGACCTCTGAGCCTATGGAAATCCATTTAACGACAAGGAGAGACAAGAAGGAGGCCCATTAGAGCGACCGCTAATAGAGCGAACCACGACCACCTGACCCCCACTCTCATTAGAAGGAGGATCTTTACAATAACATTGGGAATCATGGGCAGGGATGGAAAGGCATAAAGGAGGCCCAGTGGCCATTGTACCGCCATGGCATCCACTGCCCCGCCCCCACTGCCCCCCCCCCCCCACACTCTAAGATGCCGGGAAGCTGAGAATTCTGGAGGGAGGCATATCAAGCATTCACTCGGGCACATCTCTGGCTAAAGTTCCCATGACGCGGAAGGAGACACCCTGCTTAGACAGTCTGCCATCACGCTGTCCATCTTGCTGATGTGAACTGCCTGGAGAGACAGAAGACTGAGCTCTGCCTGGGTCAGGTCTGTTTCCCTCTTTGCCTGCTCCTATAAGCCGTAGCTGGCAGGTTCTCCATCCTTAACGCAGACTTGCAGTGTCATGAGTTTAAAAGCGGACTCCCTCCAACTGGAGGGTAGACTTGCTTCCACTAGACCCAATTTCTCATGGTGTTGCAAGTCTCCCAACATTGCTCCCCCCCACCCTAGACAACTAGCAATGGTAGTAATTATGGTTAGGCAGAACTGTTACAAAGGAAACCCTCTGAAGAGATTATCTCTCACCAACCACCACTGTATTTTGATTCTTAACTCTGGTGAAATTGGATTAAAGGCTTGAAATCCTGTGAGTCTGCTCTACAGTTCCTGGGAAGGTGGGGGGATCAGTGAGCGCACGTGGAGCCTCGCCTTGCCCACAGGATGACAAACAATACAGGCTGCCATGTGTCCCTGCACCTGCAGCATCTCCATGACCAACACTGACTCTGATGCCAGAAGCGTCCTAAACTAGACCTGCAGCCTCTCTGCTCAGTCTTTTGGCAGCAGTTGCAGACTCTTGGCAGTCACAAATCCATCCCCCATGACCTGCAGATCCTGGAAAGGCCCTCGATGTGATTTCTTCCAGTTCTACAGAAGCCCCAATGAACTCAACGGCCTCATCTTGACTTGGGCAGTATCCCGGCGGTATTCCTGCTGCAATACCACCCACGCTAATAGCGTTACTGCCGGACCATTGGTTTGACTGAATCGGAATTCTCCCTTCCCCATTGGGCTCATTCGGGAATTCCCCACTCCCCAGTGGGCCCAATGCGGTATTACCGCATGGTAATTGCCCCACAAATCGGCAAATTTGTGGTAGATTTACCCCCAGCTCATAGCTGGGGGTAAATCCTACCAAACCCGTGATTTGTCGGACCCTTAAATGCGGCAGTAATAGCGTTACCGCCGCATTTAGGGGTTACCGCTAAACTCGTGATGAGGC
This sequence comes from Ambystoma mexicanum, assembly GCF_040938575.1. Classification (NCBI taxonomy): domain Eukaryota; kingdom Metazoa; phylum Chordata; class Amphibia; order Caudata; family Ambystomatidae; genus Ambystoma; species Ambystoma mexicanum. The sequence continues at coordinate 457,842,779 of NC_090922.1, forward strand.
AGAAAGTCTTTTACATCGTCTTCATGTGAACCTACAGCTGCGTCGGTGATGAAGGCCTGAACAGCCAGTCGTCCAGGTACGGAAACGTCTGCGCATCTTTCTCCCTAGAAAAGCCACTGCGGCTCTCAGAACCTTGCGGCACATCCTGGTGCTAACAAATATCCAGCGTCATTTATTTCATGTACTCATGAAAAATAGCAAAAATGTTCCATTGCTTGTTCACTCTAGATTCTACTTGATTGTCGCAGTAATAAGGTATTAATTGTCTTTTGATTTATTTAAAATGACACACGATGAAATGGTTGAATAGTTCGACTAGGACAACCGCCATTTGTCGTAAGCACACCCCGGGGTTGTTTTGAGGCCAAATCGGAAGGCCTGCCCTGAAAACGTATCCCTCAATGGGGAAGCTCAGGCATTTCTGATGTGTCCAAATGGTAGGCACATGGGGGTAGGTCTCCTGAAAATCCAGGCATGCCAAAAAATCCGCTTTTCTGATCAACAGAATTGTTCTGTGCAAACTCTCCATGTTATCTCATATATTCCCGGGTGTGGAGCGATCCTTTGTCCTGAGACCATACCTCAAATATTCCTGCAGTGTCTGCACAGCAGAGAGTCATCTCAGGATAACTTTCCCCTCTGCACCGAGGCCCCCTTCTAAGCAGGGACCTCGGGAGGCGCCCCTCACTTTACCAGGACACTCACTTGCCATAGAGGGATTTTTGGGAGAAGAAGGCCAACACAATTTCCCCTCAAAGGTCTACAGCAAGCTGTTTATGTGGTAGCATGTGGCCCAACCGCACACCTGGGAAAGAAAACTGGAGGCCTTATGGAACCTTGGGGGTTTATGCTCTTGGTGGAAAGGGAAGGGACAGAGAATAGGCAAACAATGATATGATATGATAGGTTATTTATAAAGCGCTTAATACCCAGAGGTTTCTAAGCGCAGACCCGGGGATCGAACCTGTGTTGCTCCATGTTGTCTTGGTTCCAAGGCAAGCATGTTGCTGCTGATCTATCCTCTCGGGACAAGCATTGACAACGTCAAAAGATTGGGATTTTGTGCAGGCATGTGAAAGGTGCTTGTCAGCCACTGCAGTAGTGGCATTAACTGGCCATTGAGGGTAGCAGGTGCAACATGGCACATCCAGCAGTGCCTGGCAAATGCCTAATACTTATACACAAGCCACAACAGTGGTTCTCCAGTAAAGGACACACATAGAGCTTCTAAATTGAGTTGCTGAAGGCAGACGTGGTTTACTACACCAGTAGCATGTTTACAGCTCCAATTAAGTTAACTCTCAAAAGACAGCTTTGAAAAAAACACTGGTGCACACTTCGAGTACACAGTTTGATGGTAAGGCATATTAAATGGAGCTCAATGAGTTTCCAAGAGGAGGTAATTTGGGTGGGGAGGGGCAGCATTTGGGTGGGAAAGGTCATAGGGATTAGCACGGCCATGGGCAGTCAATGGGTGGGCAAATAACCAAACCACGCCTACAAGCTTTGTGTCCCTCCTCACATGCCATTTCCCCCCTAGCTGTACTCTAATGCAATAGGTTCAGCTTATAGGTGGCGCAAGCACCACCTAATAGCCAAACTAAAATGTCATGGAGGTTGGTACCTCACAAGTAAGTACTGAGGCGAGGAAGAGGGAGGTGGGGGCAATGTAAACTTCCATTATGCACACAGCAGGAGCCGCTCTTCTCAGCAGTGCAAGCTGCGATGACACATATATAATAGGTCCAGCAAGCAACAATGCATTCTTAATCCTCACACACAAATCAAGCTTCCCTCACACACATTACAGGTACTGCAGATAAAAAGTGCATGCTTCCCTTAAAGTAACAAGTGCAGTATATGCGTTAAGGGCAGCGGCTTGCATCATTCATGCAGATGCAATGCAAGCTCCTGCCACAAACAGAATGTGCCTCGTGCATACAGGACAGGTACAGCAGGGGCAGCAACATTGCAAGCTTGCTTTGTGTGCGGAATATATGCTGCACATGTGTGAGGCACTCGCCCTGGAGTGCAGTAATGGCGAAGTGGAGTATGATATGGTGTGCAGTGAAAATATCGAGAAAAAAAAATGTTGAATGACAAAAATGTCCACAAAAAAAGTCGAAAAAATAAAAGTCGAATAATTAATTTTTTTATTTATAGTTATTTTTTGGCTGTCGTATGTAAAAAAAAAGGTAAAATAAAAAACAAAAAAGGGGGCTTTGGGGAGAACCCCCCATTTCGAATAAAAAACGTTATTAAAAAAATGCGACTTTATTTTTCAACTTTTTTTTCGATATTTTGACTTTCGACATTTTGATTTTCGAGGTTTTGACTATGAACCGTATGATATTATATGATATGATATGGCATTTATAACGTGCCTATACACAACTGTTTCAAGGCGCGACGAGGCAAGGGAGGGGGAACAGAGGGAAGACAAAGACAGCGATCTTACTAGGCCAGGTGACATTGAGATCACGCAAGTGCAGGGGATGTGGGAGAGGTTAAGTGCGGGGGCTAGGGAGAGTGGGCAGTGCAATACATAGGATCAACAGTAAAGAACAAATAAAACAGTAGGTAAAAGTGCGGCCAACTAGTGGCAAGTGCAGACATTAAGTGTCAAGTGCTGGTGGAGACTGTGGCGATACAGAAACAGCCCCCAAGTGCAGGGGTTGCCCGGGAGGCAGTGCAGGTGTGCAACTGGTGGGGGAAGGGACCTGGGCCCGACATCAGAGGGTAGCCAGGTGACCAGTGCAGTTTCAGTCAGGAGTTCAGCATGGGAGAGGAGGAGAGAAAGCAGAAGTAAAGAGTAAGGTCTTGAGGTGCTTCCGGAACTGGAGATGGTTCTTCTCTAGTTTCAGGGAGGCAGGGAGGCTGTTCCAGAGGGAGGCCCCAGCCGAAGGAAGAGATCTACCAACAACTCGTTGCTTGGAGAAGCGACTGACCCTGAGGGAGTTGGAGGCAGGTGAGCGAAGAGATCGAGAAGGAAAATATTTAGCAAGAGAGAGTTGGAGGTATTGAGGCCCCAGACCCCAGAAGGCCTTGTGGACAATGCAGAGGGTTTTTAACTTAATCTTTGCAGCCAGTGGGAGCCAGTGCAGAGATTTCAGTCCTGGACAGATACAATCCCTGGGCTTGAGGCCAAGGACAATTCTTGCAGTCCTGTTCTGGATGAGTTGCAGAGGGCGGAGAGTAAAAGCAGGTAGATTTAGAAAGAGGCTTTTGCAGTAGTCCAGTCTAGAGAGAACCATAGCTCTGGAGACAGTGAGCTTTTCAGGGAAGGAGAGGAAAGTAAGAATACCTCCGAGGAGGTGCAGCTGGCAGTGGGACTTCTTAGAGATGTCAGAGATGTGAGGAGAGAAGGAGAGAGTGGGGTCGAAGATGACCCAAAGGTTTTTGGCCTCACAGGTGGGAGAAGGAAGAAGGCCAAGAGAGGCCGTCCAGAGTGCGACAGGAAAGGAGGGAGCAGGTTTGCTTATGAGGAGAATCTCAGTCTTACTGGCATTAAGGCAGAGATCGTTGGCAGCACACCACTCCTGGATAGTGGACAGGCAATCAGAGATGTGAGAAGAAGAAGTGGTGGCGGAAGGGGGCCTGAAAATGAGCTGAGTGTCGTCCGCATAGCACTGAAAGTTGGGGCAGAAAGCAGCAATGCAGTGGGAAAGAAGTGCCAGGTATTGGTTAAACAGCCAGGGAGAGAGGTTAGACCCCTGGGGAACACCACAGGGTGTAAAGCTGAACTTGCTTGAATGGAGCTCCCACTGTGACCTATCCAATTGCTTGCAGCCAGAAGTCTTGCTGAAACACCCTTTGACTCACTGTATAATGGTGTTGGCCAACCACAAAAGCTTAACTCTGGCAGATATGTTGGGTGGGTATACATTAACAGGCATACATGAAAAACTGTTTAACATTTAAGGACTTCAAGATCCCGGGGAGAACATTTGTAAAAAATATTGGGAATTTACTGCATTATAATTTAAAGCAAAGAGGGAGAGAAAAAATAAATAATATGGTCTACCTTACGATCCAGGCCATGTAGCACTGCCAAGTGGGCACACATCATAGTGGTTGTCCATTGGGAAGGAAGACAGAACCAGAGCCATGAGGTATGCTACGTCTCGCCTGGCCGTGATAAGGTCCCTCAATGTGCCACTTAGTCAGGAGCAGATCCCATGTCTGGAGGGTTGGGGCACTCAGGCCAGCAGCTCTGAGGGTTCCTAGGACCTATAGTGGGTTACAAGGGATTCCAGGAACAACACTTTTAAGGGTTCTGGTGATGAGAGTTGGGTGCTAAATCAGGATACACTGCCACGGGGTCTAAGCCAGCAGGGGCTCTCTAATGCTGCACTGGTGGTTGCGAGTGGCACGATTGTCTTAGCAATCACTAGTGATCAAATGCTGACATGCACAAAGCAGTTCTCTTTTTTGTTAAGAAGATCATGGCCAGCTTTCAGCAGTGTTTTCAGAACACATGCCCCTTATTTCTACCCATTTGCAGATTTAGATACAAGATTGAGTGGCCCCTGGATGTCTCTCCAAGGGTCTATTTTTTAAACATTTTTATTTGTTTTATTGGTTAAACAAAGAATTTTTAACCTTTAACATACAAAGATGTGTTAGTCCGTTCTCATTCTTGGGCATCTTTAATTGTCCTCCTCGGAACAAAGTTCCTCATTACTCACATCATTGCCCTCGTTTAACGATGTGAAAAACTGTTCCACCAATGTAAGGGCATCCAATGTCTGACCGATTTTATCTACCGTCATTAGACGTTCCCACCACTCCTCCTCTATAGTTTTATCTAACGGAGCTGTAGCACCATTCAAATACTTACTCCTTAGTCCTAGGACGTTCGGGCAGGAGACTGTCAAGTGCCTAGTGGTTTCAAGGCATTCAGGGTTTCTACAGAAGCGGCAACTGGCGTCCTGCATTGTAATCATTCTTTTCAGGAAGTGCACTTCCCTTGACGGCAGAAGATTCAGTCTGCAACGCATCTGTATGTCCCTGTAGTGGTATGATGGAAATCTCGTCAGGTATGAGGGGGTGCGGTGGTTACATTTTTTCCTTTCCCAAATGATGTTGTAAAAATAGATATTTTGGGTTTTTAGAGAATCCGTTTCAATCCAGTCCTTTACCCTTAACAGTTTCTTTGCCTTGTCCAGGTTATCTTTGAGCGTGTCTATTTGAATGTTATTATGCAGTAGTATATCTTTGCATTTCTGTTTCCAGGTCTGAAAAAATGTATCCCCCTTATTGTTCCTCGAGTTTGTTAGGATCTCAAAAGGGATTGGCGGGTGGTCCAAGGGTCGATGGTCAAGATTTCTCAGGAGTACCATTCAGGCACGGTGAGTGAAGATGTTGGAAGTGGGTGGAAAAGCAGTGTTGCGGTTCTCCTTGGCCGATGCACCAAGAGGCCTGGGAACTCCTTTGTGAATGCCACCAAATGATCAGTCTTCCAATCAGATGACAGGGACTAGCGCCAGCGAGGTTATGCTTTTCCTGTTCTTCATGGGCTAACAAGCGCATCTCAAGGACTTTGGTTCACCTGCATGTAGCCATTCTCTGCCGCTCACTCCCTAGAGAGGCCACTCTCGTGGCCCAGATAGCTCCTGTTCTTCCCACATGCCAATGGTCATCTAGGGCTCCCTAAGAAGGCTTTGAGGCACTTGGACCTTCACAGCAATACAGTCTCTAATCTTGTCAATGCCTAGGTACAGTGTGACACCTTTAAATTGCAGTATAAGCTTTCACACGGTGTGTTGAAAGTTGGTTACAGGCCGCCCAAGTCCCAGGGGCAAGTTCATCTCTAACCAAAATGGCTGCAGGGTCCATTGGATACTAGCTGGACTCCTGATAGGTGACCTTCAGATAAGGGGTGAACCTTCCATTGCAGGTACTCACCTGCCACCTCAATGTGGGAGGTCCAGATCTTCAGGAATGACTATAAGGCAACATCTTGGCCTCATACTCATGCCAGACGCTAACCCTTTGGAAGGCATTTTCCATGTAGGTTGATGCAAATCCTTGCTGCTCTGGATGTAATGGGAGTGAATCTTCTGAATATAAATCTCACTCCGTTTACCACTCAAAGCCATCACTCGGATAATTCTTTTCTACCCATGGTGAGGGCATGGATATCTGGCTGCCCCGACGATGCAGCAGAGATGCGAGGAAGTATGCTAGCTGGCAAGGCTGTGGCGGGCAGGGCTTTTCACACATGGGTGTCTGTAGCATTTGGTCAGTGGGGCAGCCTTGTGCCGAAAGGAAATAACTATGGCACGCCTCTCAGGGGCATCTCAGTACGCAGGACCATGAACATGGTGATCTAGACACGATGAAGGGCAGCTGGCCCCACTTTGCTCATTACGTCGCGGCAGGACTGGGGATGGCTTGGCAAAGAAGATATTACCAAAAATATGTGCAAATATGAGGAATGGTCCATGCCATAAGGTGAGGTCTTATGAAGGATCCAAACAATCTAAAGCGCAGTTCTGTGAAAAGGAGTAGGCCGGCTTACTGCAACAAGCAACAGGAGAGCAGGCGGCCATCTTATATACCTACCCACACCTAGTCTAGCCAGAACAACAACAATGGCAGCCTCCCTCTCCCGCAAAACAGCTTCAAAGCCAGCCTCCGAAAAAAACACACACACACAGACACACACCCTACCTATTCCCCCCCTCCTGTAGCAGATGTGAAGCGGCTCTTGGAGGCCCATTTCCAAAGGATGTTAAGGGGCCTCCTTGCCTATAGCTGGGCAGACGTGCCTAAGGCATCTGTCTGGTGCACAGATTATAATGGAGGTGTTTCCTAATGCAAAATCCAATGGGGATTTCCTTGATTCTTTTCATTGCGGTGGCATGACAGGCTTTTTCACTGCCCCACGTCAAACAGCTGAAAGGTGGGCGAAACCTCTCTCTGATAAGAGAACGCCTTTTAAAGAGGCCTGTCTTTGGCTGGTAATTGCACATTTAAGCAGGGTCGGACTGGGACAAGAAATAGGCCCGGACACCCCAAAAAAGTGGCCCACCCCTCGCCTCAAAAAAAGTGGCCCTCAAACCATCACTCGTGAATCGCGTTAATTCACAATTTGACAGAAAATGCTATCCCAAAAACTCACACCTGGATAAATTGTGCTTTGCAACTGTGAGTCACTTTGTAATTTGTGCCCAAGACCATTGTATGCCCCAGTCCGACCCTGGGCCCAACATGGCCACGGAAGCGTGTTTTTGAAGGCGCCACCCACGCATAAAAACACTGTTTGGGATGGTGGAAATCAGAGTTGAAGATGAATTACTGTTTACGAGAACAAATTCAGTACCAAAACATCACTGAACAATGCAAGCAGCTTGGCTTTCTGCGCAACGCTACGAACATGATGTATTCACTGCCAACAGCATGAAACAACTACTAAACTAACCTACACAAACCCACTTCGCATCTGTTTAGAAACACAAAGCGCATGACCAGCTTCGCGGGCACCGGGCTATATCTGAAGCCAACATCACTTCATGCAAACAGGATGCCAACAAAACACCCGCACCCAACGCCAGTGATTGTCCCCAAGTGTACCCTAACATTTGCAGCGACATTTCGTTGCACAATAAAGCAAGGCCAGACAAAACTGAAATGCACAAGAAATGCACAAAACTGAAATGCACAAGGCTCAATCCGACCCTGTGGGCAGGAGATGACTGGGAAGGGAGAAAGTAAGCCAGGGCAGCTGTGTGCAAGGCACACGTACACGCAGCACCTGCATCGAGCTCCCTCTACAGATACCTGCCTGCTCGCCGGCATCCAGTAGCGCACACACCCGCTGCACCGATACACATAAGAACACAAAATGCACCAGGGTGGGAGAAGCACGACACCCAGAAGCCTGAATACAGCACCAGTGCAGGTGTCACCCCTTGCTGAACCCTGCAGTCCAGATGTGCACCCCCACCACGTACACATAATTATAATTATCAGTACTATTAGGTTTTTGCACGGGAAAGAAACAGGCACTTGTGCAGGGAATGCATGGGGCGCATGACGACTCTGACTACAGCACAGGACAGGTGCACGCATCACATGCAGCCACCTCCCATAATTACTAACAGCTTTCCAGCCTGCAGCCCCGAGTCCAGAGCTGCGCACACCCCCACCTCACTGATGCATGCACAAAAGAACAACACACCAGGCACTTCAGGGGCAAAGCATGGGGTGCATGGTCTGCATACAACACAGGTGCAGGCATCACCTGCAGCCACCTTCCATTACTGACATCTGTCTAGCATGCACCCTGGCTGGAGTCCAGCAGTGTTCGCGCGCGCAGACACACACCATACACGAGAACAGTTATTAAAGGGTAAGGCAAGGCATCCAGAACAACTCTGTACATAGCTCAGGGTCCCGGAGTATTCTCCACCGGGCCCAGCCCATCCCATATCACAGGCGCCCTCCGGCTCCCACCCCACTTACACACACTTCTCTCAGCCCAGTGGAAAGTTACCTGGAAGTTGCCAGAATGCCTTGCTGCCATTGCCAAAAGCCATGTTCGTGCCCGTGAAGTGGGGGCTCTTGGAAGGGGCGGGACACTGTTGAGCCTGTAGATCTACTATTATCCCAGAGGGGGATCTCAGTGTCTGGGCGCTCGGGCAAGTCACCTCTGCACATCCTGCAGCGGGGGTCAGCAGGAATCTCAGGGGGCCACGCCCTTGAAGGTGGGGCTTAGCAGGCACTGCCCAGGCGGAAGAGGCTTGTCGGTCTCTCTAAGTCAATAGGCAAATAGGATTGCGCGCTGTCTGTCCTAGAGTTGCCTACTTTATTGTTCCAATATGTTGGCATGTGAGGAGGAGCCTCAGCTGGGGGCTGGATTCCTCTGTTCAATTGGGCAGGTGGCCTGTGCCACTGTGTTGCAGTCTCATCGGCCCACCCAGTCCAACCCTACCCCCGGACCCCACCCCAGAACGTTAGTGCACGCTTTCCTGGAGGGAAGGAAGAAGCAATTTGCAATTTGTTGCAAATACGCACGGGCCCATCCCGGCCGACCCGGGACTCGTGTCACGTTGTTACTAAATAGTAACACTGCTGGCACCAGGGTGTCTCAGCAGTTGGCTCGCCTGAAGGCTGCAGCAGGCACCCTGAGCATGGTGGAAAAGGAAATCAATGTAATGTACGTTTCTTAAAGTAAGGTACATTACATTAAACCCTTCCTTACCAAACCGGCCCAGGCGTGGGCTTTCAACAACCGGCCCCCAGGGCCTCGCCCGCCTCATGATTTCGGCCTGGCTACGGGTTGAATGGTCGACAGCTCAATCTGATCCTGCATTTAAGGTGATACAACCTATAGTTTGTGAAGACGGATGCTTTGTTAGCGACTATGTGCATACAAATAGCCCACCCTTGAGTCTTCATTCTGTGGCAAAATCTTGATAAAGCAATGAATGGAGGGGGCGAGTAGTTGCAGATTATCACAGGACAGGTTTACTGACTCCTGAATAAAGAAAGGCATCTGTAGTGGCTATACGGGTGTATTACTTATTCTTAAGTGGATATAAGGGCCACAGTATTCACCCAATGTTGTGCATGTAATTTTTAATGTTTCCAAAGAGTTACACACAAAAACTCTAAAAAGTGGAACCCAGTAAGAAATAAACAGTGATGCTATTGTAGAGATTTTCAAATATGCAAGATTGAAAAGCACACAGTTTGAGAAACAATATTATGCTTTTTCACACCTTCAATGCACAGTCTAAGGGTTTTGACACATACAGTGGACTTGCATTTCTTATGTTTCAACGAGTCTCCAGTTTTTCCAACTAACATATGTATTAGCATCTTACTGGCAGGCCCATCCAAATAATTGCCTGCAGGGATTGTTACTGCACAACCAGATACGGAATAGTCATGCGCCAGTGTGTTGAGATGAAAGATTGTCAAAGGCTAGTGCATGTTTTTGCACCCTCTGTGTTGTGCTTTAGTCATAAAGTATGTCAAGACATTAATTACATGCAAAACATTGGGTAAGTAACTTGGCCCCGCTTGAAATGTAATTTCCGTGCTCTGGCTATGATAATTGATTCCGAATGTTCAAGTGTGTGTCAATTTCTTTCTAAGGTTATGGCCCTGTAGATAAAGGGACTGTGCAGGACTGAAGGTCTTGCATGCTTCTCTCTGCAGCCAATGCAGTTTAAAGTGGACAACCTGTTATTCTTTTCTTTCTAAAAGCTCTGTGAGTGATTTGCTTTCTTGCTCATTTATCGTGTGCCCACCATCTGATGAAGACGTCTATGGGACTTTTAAAGCTTATGCATCTACCATCTCAGCATAATATTTTCAGTTAGCCCAAGCAAATGTGTCAAAACTTGGATTTTGTTTGACAGATATTCTACAGACTTCAAGAAGTTTAGGAACAAATAAAGAAATAATGTAGATTCAGTCGCTTGCAGATCTGCGTGTGCAGACCGGGAGTCTGGTCCACTTCTGCTGTTCCTGCTTGCCTCCAAATGAGGTCACACAGGGTTTCAATCCTCATCCCGAACACATGGCCACATGGCCGAGGACACATGCTTCTGAGAAGACAACATCCATTACTGGGCCACAGACCACTGTGGTTTGACCCAAAGCTTCCTCTGTCCTCCAGGGCTTCCAAGGCTTTGCAGGGGCACACCTCTAGGTGTACGGGTCAAATAGCCAGCGAGGCAGGGCTTTTATTATTTATCATTATTATTATTATAGGTGCTGGAACGTGGGATAACGGCCCAGAGCCCTCGTTATCCGCCATCGCTTCGCTCGGGCCGATGACTTGAGCTGCCAGGCTATTATCCACCATTCCAGATCCTGGAATGGGGGATGAACGCCACATTGCTGTTGAAAATAACTTATGGAAGCATCTCCTAGCTACTCCCAAGACAGGCGTTTGCGTGCATTTGCGTCTTTAATACATTGTTAAAACAGTTTTTAAGCTAGAAAGGCCGGGTCTAATAAATACTTAGTATTTTCGAAGATTTTTACTTGTCACTACAGAGAAGAGTTTGGTTCTTTCTTTTTATCTGACACACATGAGCTTTGAAGCAAAAACAGAGTGTCCAGCCCTCAGTGGTACATTAAAACAGGTTGCAGAACCGTGGAATGACCACAGATTCACCCTATGCAGAAACAGCTCCTCGCAGTGACTTTCAACATGATGAAGTGCAAAAGTGAATGACTAAATCGCAGTGTGTTCAGGGTGTTGCCTGTTCTGGATTGTTCACTAGGACCGTGTGCTGTAAGGTTGCCCTTCTTTACACAGGAAACTGCTCATGTTGTTTGGGTACAGGCATCCTTTATCTACTCACCAGAACCGATAACATTGGAAAGATTTCAGGCCAGTAGTACTGTCTGTACTCTCACTCTCACTGGATAGTTGCTTCACTGGAAGAGGCATTCGCGCAATGAGCAGCACAAAATCTTCTGTAAACAGTGGCATGCTGGGGCCTAATCCAGGGCCTATCCAGGGCCTACAGCGGATCGCCTTCTAATATGGTGTGCAGGTGTGACTGGAATAAGAACAAGAGTTCACACACCCGCGAGGCAGGAGCGAGGAATGGCCGCCAATCAACACAGGGAGGCGGCGAGGAGCAGGAGTGACATAGAATTCTTACAATAAAGTGTGTAACAATTCAGGGGTGTTGCTAGGTCTGGAAAAGATCCGGGGCTACGCTAATGTCCATACTGTCAGGACTCGGGGCTAGCTAGCTGTTTAGTTGCTGCCCCTCAAGCTTCTATCCGGGCTACAACCAAAATACCTGGGGGTATAGCCCCTCCAGCCCTCCCCTAGCGACGCCTCTGGTACAGTTATAGGGATTGAACGTCTGTCATCTATAGCTATATATGGGATTTGCTTTGATATGTAGCATGTTGCTGCCATTTGCATGGTCTCTTGGTACTTCGGGATATGCAACAAAACAACAAAACGATTTGGTTAATTGGGACAGAGGGAACAGTGCCGGGTTGCTTTGCTGTTATGATGAAGTGTGTGGATCTGTCTGTTAGTATGTTTGGAGGTGAGTGGTGCCAAGGGTGTTTGAGGTATGTGTGTCCTGTAGGGATCTTCATGTGCTCCTAGAATGAGGAAGGGTTGGAATGGGGCTGTGTTATACAAGGAGAGCGGGAGAGGTGCAGAGTTCAGATGGTATTACTGTGTATACTAAGGTGGTGGCTGCTAGCTGTCATTCACATGGTGTTCGTGAATGGCTAAGCTGATGTGTGTAGTATAAGATGTAATATAGACTATTGAGCAGGTTAGTGAGGGGTACCGACAGTCGAGACGCCAAAATATTGCAAAGCAGGTAAGTGCGCAGCAAGTGTGAAAGGCATGGTGAGACAGGACAAAGCACCAACATGCCTATCCAGAAATAGAAAGTCCAGTGAAGAAGGCAGAGCAGTGTCCTCCTCAGGAATTGTGACACCGTCCCCATCTGGGGCCTTGCAGCTCCACTCCACAAATGCTTATCAAAAGGGTACTCCTGACTCCATAAGTGCCAGGCTAGTGGAGTGGCCAACAATGGGAGGATAGTGTGCTAACCTGGGGCCATAAGACCAGATGCATCCTAGGGAGCAGGTCTCAACAGGGTACTCTGTAAAGCAGCGTGCAAGCATAGGTCAGTCTCACATTGTGGAATCACATATCAATCACTAGCCAATGGCCTCCGGGTGTAGACAAAGAATGGGTCACTGGCGCAGCCAAAGGAGTTAGTGGTGAGAAGGACAATACTGGGCACTACTATGGAGAATTGGCTCGAAATGGTGTGAAAGGAATTTGCATCCAGCTGTGGTGTCAAGCTTCATTGTGGAGTGGAACTGTTCAAGGCATTATCCTGGTACAGTTTAGATACCTGAGTCTCCGACAAAGGTACAATGTCACTAGTAAAAGTTCATGGAATGGAGCCGGCATGAATGATGAGCACCTGGAGTAACACAGCTACCAGGACTAAGCTCTTTTTGAGTGGTGCAAATAGTTGAGCTTTGGTGTAGAACGTGTCAGCATAGAAAAAGATTGCAGGGCCAAAGATCACTGTCGGTGTTCATGGTTGCTATTTTGCACTTTAAGTAGCTATGCAACACAAATGAACTATCCATAGGGAAACATAAATGTCTGCAATCCAGGAGTTTAACAACGTTGGCTTCCTTCAAGGTAACTATGCGGCAGTGCGGTGCTATACAGCACAAGGCTCAGTCCAAATCCAGGAACATGTGACACAAGCAAGAATCTGTTGAGTGAAACAATTATATGGCAACAAGCATGATGACTGTGGGATGGATCTGGCATTAGTGAAAAGCAGGGTTATACATGGCTCCGACCTGGGGTTATACCAGCCTAGGAGCAAGATATGTATGAGTGATCCAATTGGCTAGACCTGGGTGAGGAACAACTCAGCTTAGGGATTAGTCACAGGGCAAATTGGCAGTACTGGTGCTAGCAATGTTTATGTTCCTTGGAGCCAAAAGGTGCAATCCAGGAGCGAGCATCAGTGTCTGCAATACGGGAAAAATTGCCTTTGGTCAGATAGTTACGCTGCACTGAGGAGTAACATGGCACCTGATGAAGTTTGACTTGACCAAGATGCGAAACAATTCTTTGTCAATAAACCAGAAAAACGATCTCTCATAAGGAAACATGCAACACAAGTTGTGACCCAGAAGTCCAAGTCTTTGGTATCTGTCCAGAAGTTGTTGGAAGAACAGGGTGAGACCTGTTTGGAGGAGACCTTCACAGAGCAGCTGACTCTAGTGACCTCATCAGATGTGATAGGAGAGAAGGAAGAGAGAAAGTCAGAGGGGGGACGGGGCACAATAGGTGGCAGGTGGGTGGGGAAAGCAGAGGGGGAAAGGTAAGCGAGAGTGCCCAGGATTTCCTGAGTTTTTGCAGTGAACTGTGTGGCCAGCGCATTGCATAGGATCTGGGAAGGAAGAGGTGAGGTGGAGACTGCGGAAGAGTTTGCTAGTTCCTTGCAGATTTTAAAGACTTCAGCCATGTTGTTGGATGCACCAGAGACGCAAGCCTGAATGTGGGTCCTTTTCTAGGAGCAAATGGAATGTTGGTATTGCCTTTGGTGCAGGCGATAGGCCAGTTTGTCAGATGGTGAGCCTGAGGTCTGCCACTTCCGTTACGCAGCTCTGCACATGCATTTCAGGGCTGCAAATTCACAGTCGTACCAGGTGTTACGCTTGAAGGCATGTTTCAGGCCGATCCTGATTACTGGGGCAAGAAATGTCAAGAGTCTTAGTGATGGAAAATGGAGGATGTTGAGAGCGGAGTCAGAGGTAGAGTCTGCGGTGGGAGGAGAGGGGGATGAATATGGATCCGAGGGCAGCAGCTGACACTCGTTTCATCAGACGGATGTTTGTGAATGAGGTTGGCAGGGCTGGGGGAGGTGCAGTCAGATGGCAAAGAGGACCCAGCTGAGAGGAGAGGAGAGAATGGTGTGAGAGTGGGGTGGTGAGTGAGGAGAGCAAAAGATCAGTGTGGATGTTGGCATTGAGAGTGTGTGCAGCCGAATGGGTAGGACCAGAGGGGAGAATGGAGAGGGAGAGTGAGGTGCAGAGGTCACAGAAGAAAGTGGTGCATGGGATCAAGTGCAGTCTTCTACGCCTGTGGTGCATGCCTGTTATAGAGCTGGAATGTGTGCAAATCTCATGTTTCTGGCACCTTCGACACAATAAGCAGGAAGGCCTTTCAGTCACTGCTGACATGTACTTGAATCAGTGACTTGGAGGTGTGACACACTCCACAGGTACCAAACCATGGAGTCCTCGTAAAATAAACACAGTTATTGTTTTTTCTGAGTAACCACTCATCAGTAGGAAATGTCAGAGTGCCCTAATACAGTGGTCAAAAGGCTCTTTTTCTGGTTAAAGTCTTGTCAGGGTGACCTGTAATGAGTGGGCTATCAGGGATGTGGAATGGCGAGAGAGCCGCCGCACTCTAGAGTCCTGAGTGGAGTGAAGTGTGTGCGGGGAGGGGGCTTTTGTACTTCGCCTGCAGCCCTTTTAAGCGACTTGAAGGTGGCGTGAAATGCTGTGCAAGAAAAGTACTACCTATTCAGTGACACTTATTGATTACACACAGTGCTCCAGTAGCACTTCCATCACACACGCAACCGGCCGCTTTTTCGTCTTCTTGCTGACAGATTGTATCCATCAGCTGTGATTTTTGGATACCGAGGCTTGAGCCTCATTACTCCATCTTCTCGGGTTGAGTGTGTAGTCATGGGTTAGGATTCTTCTTGGTCTGTGTGGACTTGTCACAGTAGGGCTGGTTTCACAGGGTCTTCACCGCGAGAGGCCGCGGGTAGCATGCACCCGTGTGCAGCATCGCCATGATGTTCCAGGGATGTATGTCATGTCTTCCTGCTATGCTGCCATGGCAGTGTTTGCCATGATGCCATGCTATGCTTAGTTGTTATCTTATTAGGAGCCATGTTATTCATCTATGGGCCTGATTCACAGAAGCATTGTATAATGGCCCAGTCCCATAGGAAATCGTTCTGTAGATCAGGCCCTATATGTCGAGGTCTACAGCATGCTGCGTTGTTTTGCTACACTGCGGTTTCTTACTCTAGTGAGATATCCTATGCTAAGCCAAGCTATTTCATGCAATCATTTTGTTTTCATTCATTTGCTTTTATTCAGCCCTAGGCCATAAAAGTCGCAAGAATATTTACAACACTACAATAGAAACCAAGACAATCGTTTACATTTTAAACTAATGGATGGAAACATTTACAAAGAGCATACAATTCATTATTACATAATTCAAATAGATCAAAAGCATAGGATGATCATAAAATCCTGGGGGGAGAAGATGCTCGCAGCCCCCATCACATTAATCAATAACAAACACGCATCTCATCTATAAGCATGACACAACGATGGTAATCCAATGGCTCTCTCCCAGTTCCCGTGGTCTTAAGAGCCAGGCTCAATGAATACAGTGGGCTCCCCAATAAACAATGTTTAGATCATCTGTTTCTTTGCATAACACTAATGCGTCTACGAAGGTGTTAATACCTGCTGATCTTAGCAATGGTTTCCAGTATAGTCCGCTCAGTGCCCTGAGGGCAAATAAAAAGAAAGTGCATGACTGTCTCCTCCTCCAGTTCACAGAGGGCACAAATACCCATAACAGTAACACCCTAGAATTTTGTGAAACTTGCCACCCTAAGAGCACCTAACCTGGAATCAAGAAACAAAAAGCGGGCACAGGAGGGTGTGGGGGGCTTAACAATAATGAGAGAACGTTCATAACCAAATCCCTTTTTACTCCTTAGCCATGTGTCGAATTGGGAACTTCTGTAGGGCTTTTTGCATACTCTTAACACCTGCAAGCATTAGCAAGCCTTCAAAATGAAACATTTACAACCAAAGAAAGTTTCTAACTCTTTTGTGTTTTTTAGGATATACTGGCTGATAAATACATGAGCCTCTATTTCGCTAACCTGATTAACCTGACCGGAAGCGGAGAAAACTGCCAACCTGGTCATTGGCGGCTTGCACCTTCTGCCGTTTGGGTCTGGAGTTGCGGTGAACAGTCTTGTAATCTGGGTGCTTTGTTTCAAGTTGAAAAGAGGCGCGAACGTTATTTGGTTCTTCCATCTCATTTTGGTCAACACTGTGGTCACCGCACTTGCGCCTTTCCTAGGCATTGCTTTTCTCATGGAACATTGTGCCCCCGGCTTGGACACGTGCAAGCTGGTGAGTGCTCTTGTTCGGCTGTAGGGTGTTCACACCTGGCTTCCTTCTCACAGTCATCAGCATTGACCGTTACCTGCTTATCTTCCTTCCGCTGTGGTACCGGTGTCGCAGGACCAGCGGTTGTGCCTCTGCCTCCAGCATGTCCCTCTGGGCCCTATGCCTGTTGCTCAGTGCACCCCAGCTTGCTTTCAGAGAAACACTTACCACTGGGTAATCTGTTACCAGTCCATCTGCTACTCCAATTATGCACCTTTTGCCGACTGGCAACACCGTGAGACCCAAAAGCGCAGAGAAGTTCTTAAGTGGTCAATGTTTGTGATGGATTTGGTTCTGGGGTTCCTCCTAACGGTACTAATGATCACCTTTTGCTACGCGATCAAGACAAAGAGGGAAGAAGAGAGCAAGCCAAGAACACTTGTAAAGGTGGTCCAGGCGGCCATTTTGTCTTTCTTCATCTGCTGGATTCACTTTTATGTAAATTATGGTTTGAGCATGTACAAGGTACACATCCCAGGAGCCGTCAGGGTATTTAGCTTTTCCTTAATATGCAGTTTCTTCACACCTGTCTTTTACCTATGCCTGGATGAGAATTTTAAACGAACGTTCAGAAAGTCTTTCCTGTCCTTATTTCAGTCAGATGTTAGTGAGAATTTTAGGGTAAAGGCCAGCGAGAACCCTCTTCCTTCTCAGGACACATAGCATTTTGCAAATTGCCCATTATCATCAAAGGATATTGGGCCAGATAACTTAAAGAGCAAGGAGTTCAGTCAATTTTTCATAGGTGCAGAGAAATATTACAGCAATTGCACTGACAAACCGGGGCAAAAATGACATACACCCATGTGCCCCGTGCAAAGATGACATTGCACATGTTCGTCATTGCAAATGTTGGTGGCAAATTGCCTGACGCCAGTGCACAATACAGGCACTGGATTTAGCAACGTATGGTGCGCTACCCGAAACCCTTTGGGGATCTCGAGCCAATGGCAAGTTGTGAAGAGTGTGGGCTTCCTACAAGTCAGACCTTCCCCTTACTGGGTAGAGATTATGTGGCTGGCTGAGCCAGCAGAGGTTCTTCACCAACGCCACTGAGGCTGGTTGACAAATCACTGTGGTGTTGAAGTTCTAACCTCTGGTTCATTTTACATACATGCCAAGCTCCATCATGGCAGGCCCTTTTAATCCATAAAATCCATACAATTTTGGTACTCAAAACCTGATGCTCAAAACGTGGCTCTTTGACAAATTCGACTGAAATCTTAATCAAGACCGCTAATGTTATTAATATGCTGAAGCCAAATGTATGTATGTGACCAGAACCCTAAGACTGTCAATGTTACCAATATGTTGAAACCGAATGCATGTTTGCAACCAGAACCCTAAGATCCTAACAAGCTAAGTTTCTTAAGCCACCAACACTGTGATACCCTTGGGTTTGGGCGTGTAACAAATGCAATAAATAAACAAATAAATAAATAATTCTCCAGTGGGACATTCCTGCTGGGGCACCTAGCTGCTAACAGACCAGTAACACACGTTTGGTTCTGGAATGGGGCTATGTCTATCCATCGTTGAGCTTCACCCACACCCACACGCACCACACTACACCCCTTTCCACTGCCACCACCCTCATCTACCCTACTTCATCCCATTCATTTACATACCTCACCTCGACTAATTCAGCCAATTTCACCTACACACATACCTCATACCCAACCCAACCTCACCACCCTATATCTCCCCTTTCAGCCTCACAAAACCAAAATCAGCTCCATGCACCCCCACATATCCCCTTTCTTGCCCCCATTTAGCGCCTACCTGCTCCCGCCTTACCACTAACTTGTTCTTACCCACCTTTCCCCTAACATATTTTCACCCACCACTCACGACACTCTCACCAACACCCCACCTCAATCCTCACCCACTGCTACTTGTCACCCTCTAGAATGCCCGCCCACTGTCTTAGCCCAACCAGCCTAATTATAAGTGTTCTTTAATAACACACTTAATACCGGAGACCAGTTTCTAAGGGCGAGACCGGGATTCGAAATTGTGTTCCTATGTGTTGTCTTGCTTCCAAGACAAACACGTTGCCCCTGAGCTCTCCTCCCAGCCTACCATTCCTCAGACTCCTCAATGGTGTAGGTAAGATTTCTTGGCAGGGTGGGCCTGCCCAGAGCATATGCTGGCTCAGACCAGTGGTCGCCACAACTAAAGGAGATGTATTTATTTGATCAGTGTGGTTTCCTGTCCATGCCCCACAAACCAGGTAAGTCTTCTAGAGCTTAAAGGCAATTGTATAATATTACCTAACGAGTTAAAAGGCACAATTCAACCAAAATCCGACTTCTAGTGTACCAGAATGCAAAATGACATGAACCCAAAAACATCTCAGCTGAGTTTTACAATTATACTATCCAAGACACACAACATAAGAAACTATGTGATAAGGGTACGTGTTTGTAATAAGCGCATGTAGTTGCTATTGTGTGTGATGCTACAAAACATTTGAAGTGCTAGAAAAAAATAAACCTTTTGCGTGTCTAGCAAGCAAAGATTATGGAAATAAACTAAGTTCTTTAAAACGAAAGGAGGTTACTTTGTGATGCCATTCAATGTCTTGGACGATTAGATTCCTATTGCGGATCTATGGGGGCATTGATTTCAGAGGCGCGTGTCGACAAACTCGTGTCTGCCTCCTCACTTTCCCTTCCCCCAAGCATTGTCTTCTCTCCAGTCTCATCTCAACTGCCCTCTGAATGCCTTTTCCATTACCCCTCCCTTTCCACCAACCCTCTTTCTCCAACATCTTCCCTCTCCGCCAATGAACCCTCTCCACCACCCTCAACCCTGCCCACCCTCAACCCTGCCCAACCTCTCGAACTCCCACTTTGACCTCTCCCCGCCACACCCTGCTGCTTCACCACTAGTCCATCTCTACTCTCTCGACGACTCAAACACACTTCCTTCACATTCTCCTTAGACGCCTACAACATCAATCCTTGACAAATCACCCCACCCTCCCTCTTGCCCCACGCATTCTACCTCTTTCCCTGCCCTCCATCCCTCTTCCCACACACTCTCTTTCAACTCTCTATCTGTCATGCCCTGGTCTTATTGTCTCTCACTGTAGCCCACTCATGCCACATTCTTTCTCCTCCCCTTCATGCCCTACTTTCTCTCTCTGCCATCTTACCACTCTCTCTCTGTTGTTTCCTCCCCACCCTCTTGAGCATCCTGCCTAAAGCGCCCTCACTCCCAAGCATCAGAGTCAAATGGTGGAGGAAGGCAAAGGTGAAATATGAGTTGACCCTGATTATCCAAGACTCCCACAACATTCCCTCTCTCCCTTAATGATACAAAGCTGCGACCTATACCCCGTATTAGAGGCCACAGTTTTAAACATCCAGAGACGTACACACTGCGTGTTTCACCCATTAGTTCTTCTGCTCCAGTACTATGCCAAACTTGCAGGCAGCCGCACCAGAAAGTATTTGTACTGTTCAGTGTGCAGAGTATACCCTCCTTTCTCTCCAAAGCCTGGCCACAATTGGCAGCAAGTCACACTTAAAATGAGTTGTACTGTTTAATTGTGCACTCCGTAGTCTCTTTTCTCTCCTCAGGTAGGCCATGCTTAGAAGAGAAGGGGTGGTGCTGTTTAACTTCTCTTTTCTCACTGCCGCTAGGTCACACTAGGTATCAGGCCACACTTAAAACAGTGGCTCTTTTTGTTTACATACATTCTGCTCCTTTTGCCCACAGATGGCAAGCCATACATAGAAGTCATTGTTCTGCTTAATACTGCTTACAATAACAACCCAGACAGTTTACCGCTTGTCGGGCCAGAGCTAGGCCTTTCTTGCAAACGGACACAGTGTTATTGTTTAGTCTTAACACGTATTCTCTTTTTTGTTTAGTGTGCACGCTGTGCTCTCTTTTCACCCCAGAGGTAGGCCACACCTGGCACCAAGTCACTTTAGAAGTAGTTGAACTAACTAGTGTTGAACAGTATGGGCTCTATTCGTACTAAAACTATGCCACTCTGTGGAAACACACCATACTTTAAAGTGGGGACATTGTTTAGCCTATTGCATTACGTTCCCTTTCCTCCCCACAATTACGTCGCCCGGAGACGCCGTAGTACATTTTAATGTGCTTGGACTACAACCTAACCAATTCTCCTGTGTATTGTCCTCCTGATTAGGTGGTCATTAGACCTTACTCCCACTAAATTATTCTTGCATTCTGCCCCTGAGGTTCAATGTGATGGTATTACTTGTAAAAAGTCACCAAGAAGGCGACTTTTCTTTCCTAACCCTTAAAATTATTTCCCTAAATATTCTAGAAGGGGTATAATATAGTACTACCTCCAATCCTAGAATATTTGGGGAAAGTGTTTGATTTTCTGGAGGGTGCATTTTTAGGGAACTGGCGCCACATGGCGGCCATTTCCCCGGCAACATTATCACTGGATACCACCCCTCATTCCTTTGCTTAGGTGGTGCCTCAGATCATTTCGATTCTGGATCCTGAGCCCGAATAATCTGTTTGGTCTGTGCCCCATAGTAACTTGCTCCTAGACTGTGCCCCCGATTACCTGCGTTTAGATTGGGCCGCAGTCAATCTGCTTGTAGACCATCACTGGATTGGGTTGCTCGTAGATGGTGCCTGAGAGGTTCGCTCCTCAGTGGGGTTCCAGGTTATTCTAATTGGACTGTACCTCACATCATTTCTTTCCTAGATGGTTCCCTGGACTAAACTACTTGGACTGTGCTTCTGCTCCTATCTCGTGCCTCGGCTAATTTAGTTGCACAGTTCCCTCAAATCTTCATGTACCTGGATAGCTCCTCAGGTTATGCACTCAGACAACGCGCCAGGCTATATTTCTCCCAAGCTGCTCGAAACAAGTTGCGCCTGATTGTGCTCCGAATTGTTAAAGA
Organism: Ambystoma mexicanum; assembly: GCF_040938575.1. Lineage (NCBI taxonomy): Eukaryota > Metazoa > Chordata > Amphibia > Caudata > Ambystomatidae > Ambystoma > Ambystoma mexicanum. The sequence goes on from NC_090922.1 coordinate 457,864,444, forward strand.
AGGAGGCAGAACCACAGTCTAATGTGTGCCTTGACAGCTGTTCCATAGATTCTTTTGTCCCGAGGTCACCCAGTTCCCTGATGTTTCACTCTCTACCTATCCCGCTAACCATAATTCTCAATTTGGACCTAACTAACAACCCCAGGCAAACAGAACACCCAAACATCACAGCATCACACCTGTTCCCTCACTTTGAAGTTATACACTGCACAATGCACACCTCAGCCACTACACCACATCACAAAGCCCTACTCATCCATGCCAGGTCAGAAATGATCCAGAGTAAAGGACTGAGTCATTACGTTGGGGCATGGGGGTGTGGTGCTCATCTGACAACATACATCTACCTACATCCAAAAGCCTAGAAGCTGACTAGCACACATAAACACATCAAACTCTCAACTTGACTCACCATGTTCACCTGTCTTCCTCTGAGGATGCCACAACCAAAGAGGTACAGCAGCACACACTGTAGTCAGCTGCAAAAGCAACAGAGACCTGGCCTGATGGTGGAGTCCTACAGCTCACAGGCCTGAAATGGCTTGAGTTGGGCTGTAGGTCCACCGAGGAGATGGACCAGAGCTTGAGAGGTTCAGGGCATGCCTTTGCTCCCAGAATCTCTGTTGGCAGCATGGGATATTATATGAGAGGGTCGCTGCTGTATATGTGGAGAAAATCTACTACAGAGAAAACCTAAATATTTGAACAGCCACTCCCAATTTCGCTATTTTGCCACCTATAATCAGCAGAGCCAGTACATGTTTCAGATAGTACAACAAGACTACACAATTCTCCTTCTTGACACACAACTACTGGCAGCAGCGGGACCTACCCTTCTTAAAACATTAAGCAGGGCTCTCAACCGCCGAACCATACTCGGTTCCAGCTTTCTCAAACCAATGAAAACGCCAATATATTGATTATCAAATATTCGAATTGGATGTTCACAGTTATAGACATCGGGCCTCATTATATGTTTGGCGGTAACCTTGCCGGTAAAACCGACAGGCTGCCGCCAAACGTGCAAATGTTTCCAGCACCCGCAAAATGGGCAATTACTGGGTCATTATGGCCCCGCCGGACCCGGTAATTGCCCATTCGCGGGCGCTGGAAAATATTCTTCCACATTCCCATTGAATCCTGTAGGGCTCAATGGGAATGGCAAAGCCGGATGCAACGGCACCATTCGTGAATGGTGCCGTTGCATCCGACATGCTCTGCTCACGGGTGCCGGTACGCCTGCCGGGCCAGTCCTGGCGGGCGGGAAGGCACCCACGAGCAGAACTTGTAGTTTTCTGTACCGGACCGGCAAACTTGTAATGAGGCCCATTGTAATGAATGCAATTATGCCGCTATATAAAAAAAATCTGAATATAAGTATGGGAATGTTCGTAAGAAGGACATTTGGCAATTCATCAACTGTCATGCAGAATGGCAAGAGCGGAAGGAGATAGTCTGTGAGCACTCTGCTAGAAAGTACACAAACCAAGCCAGAGGAGTACCAACGATCCCTGCCTGTTTAAGACGGCATAGGACAATGTTGTTGTCCACTGTATTGATAGCCACAGAGAGGTCGAGTATAATTAGCACCCCGACCCCACTGTGGTCTTGGAGTATCGCTAGGTCGTCCAGGGGCGAAACCAGGACAGACTCCGTGCCCATCAACAGTCGAAAACCTATGCACCTCCAACATCAAGAGAGGGGAGTCGCACACTGAATCTTCAACAACCAGAGACTAAACTAATGCTTACATTAAAGGCAACAAAGATAAGACTCAATGAGGACTCAGAAATACATGTCTTTATTGGTTACTAAGCAATTGCAATTTGTAATTAAACACTTTCTTTTCCAAATTCTTTTTGTGTTTTTTAACATAATTTGGACCCTAATTTTCTCTTTGAATTTGTCCAAACGCTCCTTAATATTTTTATAACTTCCTTTCAGTTTCCATTAACCTAAACTCCTGGGCCATCTCTACTTTTGTGATACCAGAATTCATCCACATTATGTGGAATAATAGTACATTAAGCAACCATTCTAAGTGACTATTGGTCTCACTTGTCAGCCATTTTACCACAGTATGGAGCCCAACATAGAATGTTCCTCAACAGTTTTCATCTTCACAGCAGTAGCTTTCAATTATCCATTACACGAAACTCATCTATAAATACTTTGATTTTATTTTACACATCCTAGCAGCCATCTATTCCTACCAAGATGGCCACCTAATTATGTTATGTTATATTTTTTTGATTTATACCATGTACCACTGCCATTTTCATGGTGTCCAGGTGCTCTGGCGAGTCTGAAAAGAAGGAGAGTTGATAAAGCTTAGTAAGTGGGATTGAGAGGCAAAAGTGCAAGAGAGCTTTGATGATCTGTTGGTAGCTTCAGAAAAACAGTCACAGTGTTCTGGTTTGTTTTTTGTTGGAAAGGAAAGAGAATATTCAGTGTGCAACCACTAGAGTTCAGATTATAATTCTTACTTGGAGGCACTTTTACTTTGAATTTGGTGTCCATTACAACACACCCAGTAACTTGTACCTTATTCATCATAGTTATGCCTGCAATACACTTCATGACTGTTTCTGACAAAAGTAGTCTCTAATATATCAATAACAGCCGAGCCGCTGGTCACGGAACGGGTGGTAAAGGACAGGGGCCCAAGTTATAGTCATGGCACGTTAATTGTAAGAATGAACAGGTCACTTGCTCGAAGCATCCCATTCACTCAAACAAATACTTACTTAAAATGGCCGCTATCGAGATGGCAGGCAGGGCTCCATGCAGATCCCCTCTTCCATTTCTATGGTGGTCTGGGAGGCAGGAGCGGCACCACTGCCACCAGAGGAATCATGTAAGTGGGGTGAAGGGGCGGGAGGGGGAAGGACTGTAGACCAGGAGGAGGAGGTGGGGGAAAGAGGGCGAGGCAGCTGCTCACAGCTCTGTCCACGATCTTGGCGCCTGCCCCGGGTGCACATTTTTCATTATATAAAACTCAGAGATAGAACAACCTTGTTTTCTTTTCATGCAGTGTGGTGGCCATCTTCCCTTCTAAGATGGTGCCTGCAATAAGACAAAGCTATACAGTTCTTAACAACTAGACTTTGCTTTTACATAATTTGGCCACCAAAACAACAGTGGCCGTCCATTCAAATACCTGGATGGTGTATCCATCTTTAAGTCTCTTTTGAGCAAGCACATAGCCTGAACCACATGGACTCTCCCTGCTGACTGCTCCTTTGTGCATGCAGCGGAAGATATCACCATTTGGTAAATTGAATTACTTCAGATATTTGTATTAATACATTTCTCTGGTCAGACTCCCTTAAAATGTTACCCTTTATTTTCTACAAACAGCAAATGCACTATTTTATTGATTAGATCGTGCATTTTGGCAAACTGTTCCTTAACTTCACAAGATAGACCCCCCTATAACACAGTTCATATTAAGTGGTAAGCCTTTTTTCAAGAAATTGTCTCTGTGTGACTGCCCATCTTACCGGACACTAATAAGGCTTCACATTACACACTTTTTTTCTCTTGATTTTTTGAACCACTATGCAGTAGGGGCCTAATTTACAAGATATTAAGCACAGCGCAAGGTCACGTTGAGCCGCGCTAAAAACTAATTTCTGATTCATGGATCAGACCTTGCGATGGTGCATCCTAAATTGTGCTGTGCTGGATCATTTTGCAGGACACCGAGCGCAACGCATGGGAAGGGCCAGCGCAAAGAACTAAATAGTGGGCGGAACATGCAAAATCCCAATTCAGGATGGATAATGAGGAAAAACATGGGCATGGAGAGGGAGGCACCATGCAAGCAACAAACACGTCCTATCAAGTGCTAAGGAGACCCTGTTCACAGAAGCTATCACGGAATTGCCTGAAGTCTAAAGGAGAACGCACAACTCGCGGTCTTAATTCTACCTGATACACGTTGCAAAGTACAAAGCACAATGAAAGCTCAAGTATACAAGCACAGTGCAACCCCATTGAACATAGGACTTCCATAATGCCGGACCCTGTTTTACTAGCACTGATTCTTCTACATGGAAGAAGGAGGAGGAGGAGGAGGAGTGCGAGAATCTTCCATCCACAAACTACATTATTTGGGATGCCAGATGAGGAGGTGTATGGAAGATATCGATTACCTTTCCATGTCACCCGAAACCTGATCAGGGAGTAGGAGAAGCACCTGGCATCACCCACCATGTGTTCACAGGCACTAACACCCCTATCATCATCATCATCATCATACGATTTATGTTTGCACAAAAAGTGTCATGAATTCAACAGTATACATAATAACATTAATATCACAATCATATATATACAGAATTACAAATTAGCCAATCAAGCAACTCCAAGCTAAAATAATTAAGATGTACATTCATGTGAAACAGTCATTTAAAACATTCTTTAAATACCTTTTCCGAGTTGCTAATGCTGACCTCAAGCAAGTCAATAACGTCCAAGAAAGCAGAGCAGTATCAGCAAGGAGAATAAAATGCAGTGCAGGCCTGCATCGGTGAAAGTTAACATTGCGTAACAAGGGTACCATAGTCCAGTTTCAAGCACGATCATACATTGGGGGAAAAAAAAAAAACAACAAATGCAAATGATCATCCAGATCATTATTACCCAATTCACATATGAGATTAGCCTGAAGCCCAAGAGGTCAAAACATATTTTAGTGAAAGGCTCTAGTGATCAGACAGTGCTCATTTGAAAAGCTAGTGCATAGCAAATCATTTGGGGAGAGGGGAGTTCGAGGACAACAAGAGATATTAACGGTTCTCAGTTCCACTTCTTCCCTCTTGGCACTCAGTCTTGCTCAAAGTCTATTTTGGTAAACTTTGACCTCAGTCTTATTTAGTAACACAGGATCAGTAAGCAGAGAACTGCCATAAATCATGTTGGTCAGTTTCTTGACATGGGCAAACCAAGCAATGGCAAAAATATTTTCCCAGAGTTCAGCAGCCAAGAAATAATTTGTTGAGACAGAGCAGCGTTGGGATTTTTCATATACGTAGCCGTAACCAAAAAGGCTCCAATTTGAACTCATCCTCCAAATATTTAAGCCGTAATTGCTGATGAACGCCAAAATTGGCAGCCGACTGTGGCAAGCCCAACAGTTGCTTCAGGAACTTATTTTTGATAACTTGTAGCTGCAACCAGTTACCAAATCCCCATAGGCCCATACAGTACTTGGCTGTAGCTTTTGAATGGTACATTTTTAATATAATATCAATTGGAGAAGATCTGTAGGATTTAGCAAACTGATGAATACCAACAATGGCGGTGCAATTCAATTTGCATGTTTAGTACAGTGGTTTTCACAGGATAATGATGTAGTAAAAGGCATGCCTAAGAAATCAAAAGAGTGAACACAATTTACTTTTATCCCTTTTGCAAAAAAAGGAGAGGATCCAGCCTGCCTGGAGGAATAGGCAGATTCACAAATCATCACAATCGATTTGGTCACATTGTCTCCTAGTTTCAGACTGCTCATGCATTCAGAGTAAGCATCTATTAGCCTTTGCAGTGCACGTGACATCCTTGCTATCAAGCCCGTGTCATCCACGTAGGCAATGGGGACAGACAAATTGCCAAAATGAGGAACATCAGTTTGGCAAGCTTCGAGTGGTGGCATAAGTCTATTAATATATAAAGATAACAGAATCTAGACCATTACAGCTGCCTAACACCCAACACCACTGGGAACCCATCTGTGCAGTGCCCTCTTTTATCACTTTTGATACAGGCTCGAAGATTATGGTGAATGAGTCTCAGTATATTAATGAGATCGACCAGTCAATTATACTCACTGAGACAATGCCACAGCAGATATCTATTTACTCTGCTGACAGCCGTCTTCAGGTCCATAAAAGTGAGGTCGTTTCTCTCCCTATTCAGAAAGATAGAATTTGCCACCACCAGATATACATTCATAGATTGGTGATTAGTTACTATGCCACCCCTAAAGCCCTGTCAAAGATCTTAAACTGAGGGTTGAGCTGGGAAATGGGCCTGCAGGACATGGGGAAGATCTCTGGGACCCTTATGTATGGGGAAAATGACAGCCAATTTCCAGTTATCCGGAAATTTCCCACTTGTCAAAAATATGTTAAAAAATAGTGAGAACAGTTTCCCAGAAATCAGTAAGATTTTGTAACAGGTCGACAGGTATACCATCTGATCCAAGACTTCAAGCCACTGCTTGAGACATTAGGGCTGCTCTGTAATAGAGTTTTCCTGCATCATAGGTGATACTTCCATGGTCCCAGGGAATGTGCCTTATACAAATTGCTCAAATGAGACACTAAAGCCAGATCAGAAACATTAGTAGCAGTTGAACTAAGGAGTTCACAATGTCTAGACCAAAGTCCAAAACAACTAAAGTTATTGGAATTTGCAGCTGTGGACAGTTAATTTCATCGCTGCATTTCGAAAGTGGCTTTCCTATTATCAATAACATGTTTGTATTGTCTGCGCACATACCCACTTAGGGCCCGATTCATGGAATTACCTGCGCTGTAAATAGGGACTTTGCGCGCCAAACCAGCATGCAAAATCTCGTTTGTTGATTCATGGAATCGACGGCACAGGACTTTTTCCTACTTTGCAGGGACTTTGTGCAGGCTCGGCACATCTCTGCGTGCAGTTGATAACCTTGCATTAGACTCCTTGCAGAGCATGCACGTGGCCTGCGCAGAGGCCAGAGTAGGGGCAGAACATGGAAAATGGGGAAGAACATGGGAAAATGTCAGCGTTACAGGCAGTTCAACACACGCCCACAAATGCGTGGAATGAATGGTATTTATGGATCTGTCCACTCGAGCTCCCGTTGGGGAAAGGCCCATGCAAAGCCCTCAATCTATCCGCCACCCGAAGGCAGGCGTACAGACACTTGCACATAGGAATCACCTCTGCACATTGAGATTGCATGTTGGATTTAGGGGTGCATGCCCGCAGATGGGATTCAGAACTAATGTAGGGGTGCCCGTACGCAGTTTAGCGGGGTGCATGAACGGTTTACAACGGTTTGCATGCACATTTTTCCGGATTTTTGCCAGAGTAACAGAAATTTGTATGCATGTTGTTGGGGTGCTGGTAATATTTATGGGGACCCTGCACAGTGTCCCCAAGGTGCAGACCTGGTTGCGGGGGTCCCCACGCATTGTTTCAAGTGTGCATGAGTTTGTGCCCAAGGAGCATGAAAAGCTATCTGCATCTGGCTCTTTTTGCTTTGCGTGGGCATATACGGTCACTTTGCGCAACCAATTACATGAATATGTCAAGCGTGCAGGAAAACGTTAGCGCGCAGGCTCGTGCACAGGCGTTCTCGGCACGCGCCCTTTGTGGGATCTCTGCACACTTTTCCATGTGTCGGGCCCTTAATGTATTATTACTAATCGGGGATATCAAAAGAGACAGTAAATGCTTCTTGCTTTGCAACACTTTGTGTCAAAACAGGATTGTGTAGTTTTGACGGTCTTCTCACAGCCCCTCACTTCCTTCAGAAAAATACTAGAATCTTGGGACATAATAGATGCATACAGGCTCAAAATGGGTCACAATGGCACAGAATCATCCGGGATAGTCATAAGATTCATAATTAGAACTGATTATGGATTTCTGTATGTGTAAACCCTTGGATTCATTCCATCTAATATTGTTCTGTGATGGATTTTGCACAGGATCATCCATAGGAGGGGACCGGCTCGTCCTCGAGTTAGAAAAAGGAGTTACAACATCAACATACAACAATGACATTGCAAAACTATCACTGTATAGTTCCTGAGATACTGTAAATATCCAATTGATAATTCCACCAAGATATAGACATTCAAAAATAATCAATAGTCGATTTACCATCGGGTCCATGAAAAGTAAACTTTCCCGGACCTGAAGCCCCATTGACTAAAGTGCAAAGCAAATTTTAGGCCTAACGGACACATACAAGGATCAGTCATTCTAGGAACACAAATATTAAGAGAAGCATCCTCACTAGGGTCGAAAATCCTGGGATCGGGGCCATTACCAAGTTTAGCATTGAAATCGCCCCCCAAGATTATCCAATCCAGACCCGGCCTAGCTGGATCATTAAGTAGTTCCATAATCATACATACATCCCACACAGGTTGATCAGCAGCACTTTTACAGGGACAATTGTAAAAGTTGCCAAAACAGAAATCAGTGGATCCAGAGTTACCTAGAAGTAGGAATTGGACACAGTTAGAGGTAAAAATAACAGCATTAGCATACAAAGCTAAAGTAGATTTAACCAAAGTTCCTCCCCCCCACCCTGCCCCAGAGGAGCAGCATCTTGATTCCTGATTTTCTGACGGCATATCTTTGAAAGGAAACATAGCCATCCAGAATAATGTCGGAAGTGGCCCATTTTTCTTGCAATAGAATAGTATAACACTTGACCAAGCTGGCTGCAATTTCGAGTTCGACAAATTTAGATGTATGACCTGCAATGTTCCAAGAAACAATATTAAGAATCGGTGATTGAGCCAAAGGAGAAGAGAAATTCAGTATCACTTTGGTAGGTGGTACTGTCACCCTTGCACTTCCAGGCAACTGGATCCTACCAGTACACTATAGCCATTATCAGGGGCATATCACAGCTCACACAATCCAGGTGCCTCCAACAGGTATTGCGCTGCATCCAGGCACCTGTGCATATGCACATGTACATGCCACGCACACTGCAGGCAAGGCAGATAGTGTGCCAGGAGTTCTACAAAATTGCACACTTTCAATGGGCCCTGGGAGCCACTGACTGCACACATGTAGCGCTCCAACTCCCCTAGATACATACCACAACTATGGCAACAGGAAACATTGGCATTCCATTAATGCTCAGGTGATCTGTGATGCCAAGGGACACATCATGCATGTCAATGCCAATTGTCCAGGATTCACACATGACAGCTAGATCTACCGCCATTTCCCCATATATTATGCCCTTGCACTGGGAACATTTGACAACACCTGGCTGGTGGGTATCAACTATCATGCACATACAAGCTGTCACGTGACCAGCAGAAACACAATGAATGACAATCAATGCTAACAACAACCACTACCCCATTTGCAGGGCACAGTGACTACCCGCTCTCACCATTCCTGTGGACACCCATCAGGAACCCAGCCTCCCCAGGTGAGGCAAGCTACAACATAGCACAAATAGTCACTAGGGGCATAATGGAGTGCACATTCGGGGGGCTCATGTCACGCCTCCGCTCCCTTGACCACTCAGGTAGTGAATTTCCATATACACCCCCGGTAGTATGCAAGATCATTGTGGTATGTTGTGTCCTGCACAATATTGTCACACGTCGTGGCAGAGCAGTAGAGCTGCAGGAGGGGCACCGCCCTCATCCCCAGGTACCACCCATTGCCTTAGTAGGCCAACGGGCACAGAGACAGGATACATGCAATCAGGTCGTACATACTTCACCTGAACTGCAACCCCTGTGGAAGACGCACATTGATGCTGCATCCTGATGCCCTTCATTTATTAAATTCAGCAAATCCAGCTTGTCCTTGGCTGTCATGTGGGTTGGGTACACACTCGGTGGGTCATGTTGTAACTGTGCTGATTGGGGGGTCATATGTGTGTGTGTGTTTAGTATGTTGCATCCATGTACGATGAATGTACGTTGTCTATTGGAGATGTGGCCAGGTGACACGTTTTGGGATTCATATGTTTCACAGCTTTGAGATGCGCCTCTGTTGCTTGCATACTTCAGTGTTTTGCAGTACATCCATGTTGGCCAATTGTGTACATGGTGTGCGATACATGTGTGCTGTGGTTGACATAGCACTTCTTTTGTGAATATGTTCATGGGTTTTGAGTGATGTTGTGGGTTGTCTGTGGTTGCCATGGTGACAATACTTTGACATGTGTTTCACATTTAGGGGAGTGACCATCAGGCAGCAGCTGGTGGTGACAAGGGCTGCTTGTCTGACACCATTTCTTGTGCAAGGGCACTGCATGTTTGTTGTCTGTGTATCAGAGTTGGTGAAGTTAGGTATTGATTGTGTGTCTCATGGTGTCAATGTGCGGATGCATTTGGTGATCAGTGAGATGTTTCATGATGGTTTCTCAGGTCTCTCATTAGGGATGGGTACTCATTTTTTCATGTGTCTTGCCACATGTTCAACAAGGTTTAGATGTTTCTTGTATCTGGTGACAGCTCATTCACCTCTACCCATTCACCGCTCGAGGTTCTGTTCATTGTCCTATAGCAAGTCCGATAGCACAGCGAGTAGAGCTGACGCATGTTCGAATCCCGGCAGGGCCAAATTCAGCCTTTCATCCTTCCGAGGTCGATAAATGAGCACCACACACTGTGGGTAATAATAAGAAGCACTCAGATGCCTCAGGGTTCGTAGCGCTATATAAATGCTAAATTATTATTGTACGTTGTTTTACTTTGAGATCCACTGATGTTTTGGCGTCCCTTTGGCACTTGTTTGCCAATGTGGATGTGCTCACACTCCATTCATGGGTATGGTTAACTGGCATTGGGGATGGTGAGGTGGGATGTGGCCTTACACTGGATCACTCGGCTATGACCATCATATGTGCACTATGTCACATGTACATCGAGGGACCAACGTGTAGCTGCTGTGACAGTATGGTTTCCTGTTAATGTGGTTCTGAGTGTGGTCCAACAGAGAGCCATGGAAGAGGCTATGGTCCTGGATTAAAATGCACTGCTCCCAGGTGTTAATGGTGGAGGCAGGCCAGAGGAGTTGAGGTAGGTTTTTTGCTCCACATTGGACTGGGAGGAGGGCAGACTTGCAGGTGCTGCCTGGGGTTGGATCACAGGTCAGTGGGGGTACTGGAATGAGGATGTACTTGCAGGTGCTGCCTGGGCTTGGGGTACAAGTCAGTGGGGGTAGTAGGACAAAGGTGGACTTGCGGGTGCTGCCTGGGGTTGGTGCACAGGTCAGTGGGGGTACTGGAGGAGGGCATACTTGCAGGTGCTGCTTTAATTTAGGGGGCTGAGGTGCAGTTTCATTAGGGTACGTGGGTGTTGCTTTAAGTTACAGGGATGAGGCGCAGTTTAGTGGGGGGTGCTGGTACAAGGACTTGCTGATTGCTGGAATGGAGTAATGTGATTGCTGGTTGTAATGGGTGCATGTTCGTTCTCAACTCAAATTCAACTTCCTCTGTCTTGTCTTCAAATCTCTCTATGGTCTTGCCCCACCTTACCTTTCCTCCCTCCTTTCATTTTACTCTCCCTCTCGCCCACTCCATTCTGCTGATCACTTCTTATTTACTTGTCCACCCGCACCTTGTGCACCATCCCGTTTCCGTTCCTTCCAGCTTCTTGCTCCACTTCGCTGGAACTGTCTCCCTATCCCTATTCGCTCCATCACCTCATACTCCTCCTTATGCACTTCTCTAAAATCCCAACTACTCCAATCCCCAACCTGACAGTTCTCTATTATTTTCGCATATTGTTCTCTGTAACTTGATTCATGATTTGTATTAACTTGCTCGTAATGTATTTCCTGTTGTTTCATGTAAAGCGCTTTGGCTAAAAGCGCTATATACAATCCAATAAGTACAAATACAAATGTTGGGTGTGTTCCAATTGCAACTCGTTATTCTTTATGTCATGAATTGACTCCCTGTCCTATTTTTTTCGTCTGTGCAATGTTCTTTCTCGTGCCAAGTAGTTTGTGCAGACGTTCCGCTTGTTTTGTAAAATAGGCCCTAGGTATGTGTGCTAATCTCCCCACCCTATTTTAAACATCTCTGTAAATATGTCTGACTTACATGCATGGAACTTCCTCAAATATGTTTAAATTTCTTTTTTCGTGCTCATTATCACAAATATTTTCCTTATCCACCATGTCTTAATTAAATAGCAAATGACTTTGGGCCTCATTACACGGATGGCGGTAAGGATTTACCGGTACCGGTAAAATACCGGTACCGGTAAATCCTTACCGCCTTACTACGAGGTCCCTTTGCGGGTTGGGGGATTTAATGCCTGCTTTTTGCAGGCGTTAAAAACCAACCCGCAAAGGGGCCCAGGGAGCTAATTACGGTACCGCAATTTGCGGTACCGTAATTAGCGCCTTCCCCATTCCCATTATGCCCTATGGGGCAAAAATGGGAATGGGGAAGGGCAATGGCGGAAGGGGGAATTACCGCCCCGCCAACCTTGGAATGGGGCGGTAATTCCCCTTTCCGCCAAGGTGGTGCCGGTATTTTACCGGCATGAACCATGGCGCTAATGGCGCCATGGTTCTCCGCCATCCGTGTAATGAGGCCCTTTGTGTCAATATGATTGTGCGGTATCCTGCACAGCAGAATAAGGCATGTGCAACCATGAGCGTGGCTGGACCGTAGAAAGGGTTAATCTTTATTATATTGCAAGTTACAACGAGGTAGTTAAGCAGGAGAGCAAGTTAATGAGAGCCAGCATGTAATTGATCCCATCCTGTCTGATCTCAATCCTAGAACCTACAGACGCCTGCATTCCGCACTCCATATACACCCACTAGCCCCAGGAACGCAGGACATGGCAGCCCAGGCACACAAGATAATATCGATTGGTCGACGCTTTAGTTCAAAGCCTTTATTGCTATAGGTGGCATCATTTCCATGGCTCTTTTTTTTTCTTTTGGAAACCGAGAACTTTTTTTTAACCGCCTTCACCTGAGAGTGCAATAATTTCTAAATGGCTGCTCCTAACTGGCCCAATTCCCATTCAGCCCTGTTGGGCTCAATGGGAATTGGGAGCAATTTTTACCGGCGCCCGGGAATGGGCAATTGCTGGGTCCGGCGGGGCCGTACTGACCCGGTAATTGCCCATTCCCTGGCGCCGGTAAAATTCGCAAGTTCGGCGGCAGCCTGCCGGTTTTACCGGCAAGGCTACCGCTGAATTTGTAATGAGGCCCATTGAGTTACGTGGTCTCTTATTTGTGAAAGGTGAATTTATAAAAATCTACCTCATCAATCAGCCCAACCTGCCTTCCCTGTGCCCACATACCTCATCGATAAGCCCCACCTGCCGTCCCCACCCACATACCCCATCGATCAGCCCTACCTGCCCTCCCCTTGCACCCACATACCCCATCAACCAGCCCCACCTGTCGTCCCACCCACATACCCCATGAATCAGCGCCATCTGCCGTCCCACCCACATACCCCATCGATCAGCCCCACCTGCCCTCCCCCTGCACCCACATACCCCATCAACCAGCCCCACCTGCCTTTCCCCTGCACCCACATACCCCATCGATCAGCCCACCTGCCGTCCCCACCCACATACCCCATCTATCAGCCCCACCTGCCCTCCCCCTGCACCCTCATACCCCATTGATCATCCCTGCCTGCCTTCTGCTGCACCCACATACAGCATAGATGAGCCTCACCCACCTGTAACCTGCATCCACATACCCCATCGTTCAGCCCCTCCTGCCTTCCCCTGCGCCCACATACCCCATCGTTCAGTCCTTCCTGCCTTCCCCTGCGCCCACATGCCCCATCGATCAGCCCCACTTCCATTCCCCTCGTGCCCACAACGGAACCAAGATCCTCAGTGGAAAGTACCTCTTAAAGCCTCAAGAGGAAGCTTGAGTGCCTCACCGGCCCCCCAGTTCCCCAAGCGCTTCTCCATTATTGCTAAGTGACTTCACTTGGAACCTTTCACTGTATCGATGCAGACTGTCAAGATTAACCAAGCATGGAATAAAGAACACAAAGAACAATTATTTGCTCCCTGCTCTTTTGGCATTATATGTTTGGAGGTTTTATAACACACAATAGTACAATTAAGACCCCGGCACATTCGCAGCCTCCCTGAAGCGCAAAGTGCTTGAGCCCCCTCGCATCATTATCCTGCAGTCTTAACTGCTGCTAACACTGTTATCGCCACAGGGGGCCGAAATGCAAAACAGAATGTATTACCCTGCGCGCTTACTGGAACTTCAGTGGGCTTTTATGGTAAATATTCCTCGAGCACTTGCTTTAAAGGGAAATGGGAAACCCACAGTGCAAATGCATTAAAGCTTAAGCACTTAGGGCCTGAATCATGGACATTTTTTGCGCGGTGCAAAGTGACCTTGCACTGCCAACAAGCATCCTGATTGACAGAGCGGTGCAAAGTGTATTTGTTGGAAGTGTCACATACCGAAAGCTGAAACTACCTGTTATATCAAGGAAAGACTGGAGGCAGCTTGTAGGTTCCTCCAAGTTCTTCTTTATTACAATCACATAGGCAGGTGACATTGTAGAGGGGCTGGGCCCTAAAGGGGACCTGGTCCCCAGGGGAGAACCTCTCCGGCACCCACCGCCCAGGCAGGCTGGCACCAACTGCCTCAGAAAGACCCTACATTCACACACAAGCATTCCAGCCACACAGGAGCATTCTCTCGCTGACATCACTCAGTCAGGGGAGACAGGAAAGGCACTGAGATGAAGATGTAACACTGATTGTCCATGATTTCATCGAATCCGAAATGTCAGAGGGAGGAAAAGCCACCGTCTCCTCCATCCCTCTGTGACGCAGGTTCCTTTCACTTACGTGCATGGGAACCGGCGCTGCAGGGTCCTTTCTCTTTTTCTTTTGGTGAATTGTTCTTGTTTTGCAAGCGGGGACAGGCCTGCCACCCCCGATGCCATTATAGTGAACAAAGGTACGAGGGACACCCCTGCAACCTCCGCTTCCCCTGTTTGCTATAATGGTTACGAATTTTAGAATTGTTCAAAATATTCAGCTGTACGAAATTTGGGTACAGCTGAAATTTAATCAATTCTGCAATTTGATTTTTTTTGTTCTTTTATACAGTTAAACGTAAGACTATCCTATAAAATATGTTATTTAGCTCCTTAGAACTCCCATATAATTTTTTGTACAGAGCCAGTTTACAGTTTCTTTTTCCTGCCAAAACAATAGTGCAGAGGGATGAGACCACGATTCGTGTTCCAGTATTCCGATAATAGACGTTATTGATGACTGCAGGAAGCACATTCTTAAAGGGGAAGTGGGCTGAAAAATATTATTGTCCCGATCGTTCGGGGGATGTATTTTTAAGCATACTGTAATCAATCTTAAAATGTTTTCCTATGCATCTTACCTTAGTATTCCTCACTTTTAGATATGGGAAAACAACGAGTTGGGAGCGGCCATCTTGTGCTAATCTTATCTGTTGAGGCATCGCCCTAAGTTCAAGTGCGCTCGCAGCATGAATATAGATCGCCCGCCACTGAAGCTGACATCACTTGATCTGTACGCCCCTTTTCACAACGCCAATGCAAGTCTCGTGTCAACGTTCTCTGTGCGCAAGCTATTGAGGTGTCTCCATGGAAATGCCGAGACGCCTCTTTCCTCAACAAGTATAGACAGACCCTTTCTGAGCAGACAACATTGGAGTTGCTTTATCAATCGTTTCACTATATGTAGTTTAGATCGCCCGTGACTGGTTTCTGCTCTGTTCAGCTATCTTCCAAGTACAAAGCCCCTGCATACAGGTACTTACACTAGCAGAATTGATTTCAATCGTCACTTGCGTTTTATTTAAATAGTTGTTGTATAATGGCAACAATACAGTCCTACCAGTACGAGCCTGAGTATTCCGAGGAGGAAATAGTACTGACAAGGACTAGATTGCATATGTTCTCCATATGAGCTATACTCATTTTGAACCTTTTCATGTGTGTCTTTCATCCCATCTTTCACTTTCTTTCTTTATACATAGTTCTTGTTTTACCTTTCCATCGGTTTTTCTTTTTTTCTATTTCATTCTCCCCTCAGCAGCTAATTGGAGGGCTCCTTGTTTGGGCAAATCAAAATACTTAGAAGTCTGATGTCCTCCAAGGGGCCGCTCACAATTATGCTAAAGTTTTACACTTTCAATGCAGGCCCATCTAAAATTGATTATTGTGGCATTCGTTTGTCTTGTTCCCTCAGCTCAAAAGGTAGTCATTGCTGCTCAGTAGACCAAGCATTGGAAATCCAAGTAATGGTGGCTGTTGTGTGGGGAAATTGGGTAGGTGGGGGAAGGGGATACGTAGCGGGTGGTAGCAAACTGAGTGGAAAGGGTGTACAGGACTGGTTAATGAATGACTATGAATGTTATGATGGATGAATAAATGAGAGCACGGGTCAATGTGTGAATGAATGATTGCAGATTGATGAATGGGTAAGAGCATGTTGCTGGGGGGATAAATGAGGGATTTTGAAATGGATTCATGAAAGTTTAATGGCAAATGGTAGTGTGAGGATGTAGGGACAGATGAAGGAATAATTGAGTAAGCATGCAGAGATAGCATGTAGAGATAGCATGCAGAGATAGCATGCAGAGATAGCATGTAGAGATAGCATGCAGAGATAGCATGCAGAGATAGCATGCAGAGATATACTAAATGATTGAGGCTGGGAGAGTCACTGTGCATGTGAAGATGGGTAAATGCGTGAGCATGTTCTCACTGCCCTCCCATAGGCACGCAGAGGTGGGCGCAGGTTCGTGCATCCATTGACAGCCTCGCCTCACTTGCTGCCTTTCCGTAACACACCGTTCTTTTCCGCCTTCTTCTCATCTTTGCTTTGAAACACCTTGCGTGTTGCTAGGGTTTCTACGGGTGGGTGGCAGTGTGTGTAAGGGAGCTCTCCTCGGCATTTCACCCCGCTCAGGGACCAGGGTTACCATTAGCATAGTCGGTTTGCACGGTGCGACATGTGAAACACGTTTTGCACTTGTGAACCGCGCCCATTGATATTCATAACTATTTTATTTTACAGAATTGGGCAGCAGGCCCCGGCCGATTGCATTGCTGTACTTGATTGAGCTCATGAAGCAGGGAGAAGGTCCTGCTGCTTCTGGCTGAGGCTAGGTGCATTACACATTATTAACATTGTGGCTGAGCCTGCACATCACGTTGTGCTCCGTGCACGCACAGACTTGCGGCTCCTTGCCTCCTCCACTCCAGCACAAGAGACCACTGCGCCGTTAAAAAGAGTGGTGTTCTCGTCTTAGTCTTTCTGCTCGCCGCCCAGGCTAGGGGCAGGGCCTTTCAACTCTTTCATTTGAAAGTGCTTCGATTCTCAGGGGCCTCCAGCAACTGCCACCATGTTGCCAGTCAGCAGCCTTCAAAAATGGTAATATATGCCTTTTTGTATTACTTTTGTTCCAGGGCTTTAAATGTGTTCCTTATAAGCTCCGTTTGCTGTAGTCCTTCCAGCTGTCACTTCCCTCGTAGTATAGCGAAGTTTTATCAACTAAATGCATTTTAACACAGTTCCTCCACATCAGCCATTTGCTGACAAAGAAGGATGTATAGCTTTTCAGTGGGCATTTGGTGTTTCTGATATCTACTGTCTGGCCTTCTCGTGATAATTGCCTCAGACTGTTTTCCCCCTCTAAGTAAGGGGTGGCAATCATCATGCTGAAATGATCCCCGATACATCCTGAGCCGGGCCTGTCGCAGCCCACAGCATTTAACTCACTAGCCAGGCTAACTCGCCTGAGTCGCCTCCTAGCTTCATGTGATTGAGTGAGTGACTTCTCCACATCATGGACGCGTGGGTGGGTTAGGTAAGTGCTGCACACAGACATAGCCTCATATGTTGAGGAGCCCGCTCCCTCGCGTACTTAATATTTAATGTATGTCCCAAACCTGACCGTCTGCCAGAGTCGTTTTTATCATGTTGTTTTCTACATTAAAGGTGGCGTCAAGTTGCAACAATTTACCATGTTTTTTTAGACTATTAAGGTGCGTGCCCACTGCACCAAAATTTCAAGACACCTTTCATGTAGAAAACACACTTGTAAACAAGCACTGGCAATGCCAACAGTTTGGGCTTTTGTGTAGGCATGGGAACGGCACTGCTGTACTGGTATTAACTGGCCATTGATGATAGCAGCTGCAAAATGCTGTGAGTACCTTTGCATCTAATAGCAGTGCCTGGCAAATGTCTAATACTTATACACAAGCTAACATTGTTGGCTTTGTCAATGCTTGTTTATCCAGTTACGATGTGCCACATTCAAAGCATGTTGCAATTGCTGACAATGTTATATTCTCCCTCGTTTTGTCATGTATTTCTTATTGCTCCCAAAGTGCTCCCCTCACCCCTCCATTACTGCCCTTCATTCGCTCCCATACTGTCACTCCTTCCTCCCTGGGCTGTCATTCCTCATTCCTTTCCTCCATGCTAAATGTCCAAGGCAATGCCCTACAAACGCCAACACTATTGGCTTTGCCAATGCTCATTTAAAGTGGAGTAGTGAATGTCGAGAAAGTCATGATCATAGACAGTGATATATAGCTGCATTTTGTAGTGCAATCAGCCTTCTAATCATAGAAAAGGTACACCATCAAGAAAGGCACGAATTAGCAATATCACACACAGACCCACGCATCGACAACATCAGGTGTGCTGTTTTAAGACGCGCGCTCTCCAAACGCAAAGTCAAATATGTGAGATGTTTCTATGATGCGGCCATCTTTCTCTTTCTGTCAGGCACTGTAGTAAGAGCGAACATTATTTAATTATAAGCAGGCTGTGTCAGCTGATCATACTCTTACAGGGTGGTGCATTGCTAACAAATATTTCTGAGATTAAAGTAGATTGGTCTGCAGCAGTGAGTTCAAATGTGCCCACACCCCAGCCACCCGACCACCCCCCGCCCACACCACCTGTGCAAGATTTGGTTATCCCTGGTGCTGGCATCATATTTTATGTAATACCGCAATTGTACAAGTAAGTAGTTCCATAATTTAAACTCCAAAAATAACCAAAATAAAATGACTCAGCTTAATCATTTGAATAGACGAAATATACAAGATAAAATAAATGTCCACCCCATTTTCATAGGGATGCAAGGCAAAGGAACCATGTGTGAGGCTACTTCACATAACATGCATCGTGCACCACTAATGCTGCGGCCACTTAGCCAGCTTTCTCCTTGGCACACTCATTGGGCGGTTGGCTCCAATGCTGGTGCTCCTCTTCCAGCCTCTTAGGCCTTCTCTTAAGTGTGCTCTATGGCTCCAGTGCTTCCCGCTCACACTGTGCCCTCAACTTCCTGGTAAGACGGTGCAGGTAGGAAGAGGAGTTCCTGCCCATTGACCATCGCTTAGTCCTTCAACATCTGGAAGGATGCTGCTGGGAGGAAAGAGGAGGCACAAGCGGTTGGAACTGTAGAAAACGGAAAAAGACTTAGGGCCTAATTCATTGAACATTTAGAGCGACACAAAGTGACTTTGGACTGCAAAACACGTTCCACCGGGCCAAAATAAAACACAAGACATATTTTCCAAACATGCCTGCAGGTCTTTGCTAATGCTCGACGTGCATGTTTGTTGTAATCTAGTCCACCACTTCAGGCTGTAACCGAAAGCAGAATCTTTTTTCCCATTCAAACCTACGTCTTTGCCCATGCTGCATGCCCCAATAAGCAAATGACAGTACACATTTCTCCTTGCTGATGGCCAGGCCCGTTGCCCAGACACCAATATTATATCACTGTGTTGTGTACTTACATTTTCACACTTTAAAAAAAATAAAACCCAGGCCATATTTGCAAAACCATGCTTTCAAGTTCTTGCTGAACCTCATCGTGCATATTTTCTGCAATCCCATCCAGCACTTCAACCTGTACCCACAAGATTTTTCCCCCATTCAAACCTATACCCATTTTGAAAAACCTTACCACATAGCCGGTCCATGATGGCCAT
This sequence comes from Ambystoma mexicanum, assembly GCF_040938575.1. Lineage (NCBI taxonomy): Eukaryota > Metazoa > Chordata > Amphibia > Caudata > Ambystomatidae > Ambystoma > Ambystoma mexicanum. The sequence continues at coordinate 457,884,170 of NC_090922.1, forward strand.
GCCCACTTTAACCCCATTGATGGTCCCTCGTGGTCATGGCCAGTAGCCAGATTGTCCGGATCATCACCCGGACAATCTGGCCACTGCCCATGGCCACAGGCTATATCACAGTCACCAAAAGTATATCACTATTTGTTCTACCTACATAATGACATTTTTCTAAAATTAAAACACGGACACATTTGCAAAACCGTGCTGTCAGGTCCTTGCCAATGTTCCTTGCACGAGTTTGCTGCAAATCTGCCCATGTTTTATTTTCTGAAAAGTGTCAAAATGTACGTACATAAAACAGTCATATAACTTAGACCCCACTTGACAAAACCCATTCGGACTTTGGCAAAACATTCAAGGTTGGGTCTATAATCCTAATTTTAATAGACAGTCCCTACAAGGGGTTGAGTTTATAATGTTGGAAACAAGAAGTTAGGGGTGATTGGGGAAATTATCATGAACTACTTAATGTTAATATTCTCATGTAAACAAATACTTATACTCTAGTGTTGTTGTTGCTCGTGTTGTTAGCAGAGGAACCTAATCATACATACATATGAGCAATGGCTGCAGCATGCACCATAGAAGTACAATATTTATAATCTGGTAATTTCCAATAGTAAGTTCATGAATGCTACCTTATGAGAGTTTTTAGCAATGTTTAACATGGAATATATAGGTAACAATTGAAGTAGAATTGTTAGTAGAAAGAATACATATAGAAAATCCACAATGCATACAAATGAGAGGCACATACAGGGAAACTAAAGTAAGGAAGAAAGAAACAACAGCACCAAAAAAGACAATAACATTAGAGTTAATCATCATGCACACAAATAAATTGTGTGTTTGACGCGTGCTTATTGCCCCATGTATGTGCACTATGAGTTCAGATTAAATTCTAAGGAAAGTATGTGTAGATATGTAGCACCTTTTATATTTTGGAAATTCTCATTGTCAGTAAAAACAAAAAAGTAGCCTAATTATGGGCCTCATTCCGAGTTGGGCGGTAAGGGTTAACGGTCACCGGTAAGGAACCCAGTGCCGGTAAACGCTTACCGCCCAATTCCGAGTTCCATTAGCGGGACCCGCGAAGGACGTGTAGTCTGACCACACGTCCTTTACAGGTCCCGCTAAGGGACAAGGGTGCTAATAACGGGCCCGCTATATGCGGGCCCGTAATTAGCATTTCCCCATTCCCATTGAGCCCTATAGAGGCTCAAATGGGAATGGGGAATCGTTGGTTGAATAGGGACTTACCGGGTCTGCACAGGTCGGAATGTCCCTGTAAATCCCCATTCAACCAGACCGGACCCGGGTTTGGAGGCAGCCATGGCACTAATAGCGCCATGGCTGCCTCCAAACTCGTAATGAGGCCCTATGTCAGTAAACAAAAACAAGTGGCCCAGATATGTGATGTCATCAATGACATGTGTGATGTCATCTTTCATGTCCTGGGTGTTAGTCTTAGCTGTGCACGGTGGTGGCACAAGTTATGGTTGCTTAGATTACTATAAGTGGTGATTTTCTGGGGGTTTTCGGCTTTACTTGTAACCATAATGTCCCTTTAACACACTTTTTTCATTGAATTTCATAGGTATTTATTAGTGCAAATTAACTATAATGTTCCTTTAACAAAGTTTTTTCAGTAAATATATATATATATATATTCAAGGGAAAAAACTGTAGTTGCAGGGACGTTAAGCTGAGAACTTAACACAGCGAAACCCTTGAAATTCACCTAAAGCCACCTAAACTTCGTGCCCCCTGTTGCGCAGCCTATGACCACAATGATGGTTTTTCATAGCATCAAATCTTTCTAAGGCCATCCTGTGCTGTATTTTTCACTTATTTGGCCGAGCAGTATAGACAGGCGTTCTGCATTTCAGTGCATAAGGCCCCTTTCCGTCTCACACAAGCAGCAATGAAGACAAACATTACCCCTAGCACCATTTCTAATTCATTTCCAATTTGACATTACTCTTAAACACTTTCAGGGTGAGCAGACATATACAGCGAACACAATGCTGCGTACACAGAAAAAACAGTCATTTCCCTGAATTCAACACTGATGGGGGAATAACACCTAAATGTTCACAAATCACAAGAGAGTTGTTTCTAGGATATCCCAAAATTGCTTCCTCTGCATGGCCGGAGCATTATATTTCAAACAGCTGCATTGTGAAATGAAACTATTTCATGCACATTTCACAGTATTTGTTTGAAACATTGAAATGCACCCTGATCAAGCCATACGTAGAATTAATGGGCATAAACAAACAGCTCTGGGTGCACTACATATGGGAAAAGACGCGACCCGAGACCTGGAATGACAGTGTAAGCAAAATAAAAGGTGCATACTTTTAATTCAGTACACATGAAGAACCACCAAGAAAAACAAACCCAACACTGTCCCACAGGATAACGTTCACACCAAGGATTTCCCTTAACAAGCTGGCCTCGTTTTTTTTTTGCACTCAGTAATGTTCCCAGCACATTCATTGTCACATCCGTTCTACTGATGCCCATCTCCTGTATGCTCCCCAATCCATTACTGGGCATGCCTGTGTCTGTCCCCTGAACCTATCTTTTCCGAGGACTGAAAAGGCATATCGGTCACTCACGGAAAGGCATAACTGTGCTTCCCTCGGATTTACACATGCAGTTTCCATGCCTGAAGCAGGCATTTTCTGTTCCCCTAAGATGCATGATCCCTCCCCTACCAACATGTATTACTGTCACATAGAAAATAATGTCTGCATCCTCTACACTTTCATCTCTGAACAGAAAACCTTTCTTTTGGCTCTTGCACTTAGATATATAATGCACAATAGAAAATACTCTTCTGCACCATATGCCATCCTGCGATACAGAGTCTAGTGCACCTTTAGTTCTTATTTCCCTGCGCGAGATAGCTCAGTGAGTTAAGCGTTTGCTTCAGAGATGCATGGTATTCAATCCAGCAGGGCGAGCCTGGCTTTCATCTTGCCGAGGGTGAAACCTGTTATTACAACACTTAGAAGGGAGGTCAATGTGGCAAATTGTGGGAAATTAAAATGTAATCCTCGCTGGGTACATTTCGGCTGTTTATTTTCTTTGGGATGACAATGACTCTGGCTTAAACATTAACATTTCTTGTTAAAGGCAAAGAAATTGACTGCTATAATGCCCTACACAGTGGTGCTAACAAAATTACTATCCGAAGGCTGCAAACATTACAAAATAATGCCTTAAGAGCAGCACTTGGTATAAATAAAAGAACCTGTATCTCCTCTATTAGACACCATCATAAATGGCTGCCTACTGGTAACAAAATACAGCTCAAGACGGTATGACTGACCCACAAAGCGCTAAGCAATGCGGCCCCCCAGCTACCTAACAGACAAACTTCACAGAAGAATCTCTCTCAGACCTGCTACAGCTGGCAATGCCAACTGCCTGGCCATCCCCAGATATAGGCTTACCACAATTGGTGGCAATAGTTTTCCTGTGAAGGCTGCCAAATTATGCAACTCACTGCCACTAGATACTAGAGCAGACCAACCCTACCTACACTTCAGAAAAAATGCTATCAAACACCTCATCTCGACTGACCCCTAGTCTCCTACCCTTCGGCCCATACCGTACCAGACCAGCTTACTACCACTTGCCCTACTCTCCCAGTTATAAGCTGTGACACCTGTAAATTGTATATCTGCACACTATATATTTGGTGTAACTATCTATGCCTTTATATTGTATAATTTGTATATTTTGTAATTATGTAAGCCTTTATTTTATATACTCTGTACATTTCGCAACCTTGTAAGCCTTGCATCTTCCTATTGTTGCACCCTGTTACCTACGGGTCTGGTGCGCATAAAAAGTGAATAAACAAACAAACAATATAGCCTGCAGGCTGAAAACACAGCAAGGATTAATGGTGCAGTGTCTCCTCTGCTTTCCATGAACTGTTGTGGAGTTCATATTGTTTCTGCCTTCTTATCTTGTGTGCAGTCTCCGACAGGTGGCAGGGTTGGGCTTACACTGCAATCATCGTCGGGCGAAGCGGTTCATAGGCAGAATGCAGTGCTCCTGCCAACTATGAAACATCATTTATGTCATGAATTATTCACAAGCACAAGCCAGCATCTCCAACACTGCCTGGTACAGGGCCGCATCTACAAACACTGCAATGAACAGGGCTGCAGAGGTACATCTGTAAACCCTGCAATGTGCAGGCCTGCAAAGCGCACCGTGCAAGTACTGAATATTGCAAGACTCGACTGCAGGGGAAAGTCTGCGACACAGCCATGCAGACGGCTGCATGGGTTAGTCTGCACCCAATGCAATGGAAAAGCCTGCAGGGGGTAAATCTGGAAACACTGCAGCGTATTGGGCAGGAGTTCCCTGGAGTGCTTTCTTTGACATTCACACTCTGGGACACCTACATGAACCCCCTCTTTCATCCTTTTCTTGCACCCCTATTGTCTCTCTCATTCTTCCACCATCACCCCTCACGCTATTACCATCCCGCTATCGGCCATTTATGCTCACGTCTCATGTTCACCCTTGCTGGCATTCTCCCTTGCTCACACAGTCTCTCTCATCTTCTTGCCTGCATCCCATCTTGCATCCTTCCCTGCACCTTTGCTCTCTCTCCCCGGCTACCAATGTCTTTGAATGCATCCTGCAATGAGCAATATTAAAACAACCAAACTATTGGCATTGACAATGCTTGTTTTTCTTAATGTTCTGTCTTCATCAAAGCAACTCTGGGAAAAGTAGGTGTAATAAATGCCAACAACGCCATTTCATTAAATGAGGGAATATAAGACACTGGGCCTCATTACGAGATTGGCGGTAAGTTTTCTTAGTTACCGTCATGCTGGTGCCACATTTTCCGCAACCAGTGGTTCCGGAATCAACAGATGATTACGGGTTGTCAGTAATTGGTTAACACTACCATTCAATTTGGGTGTCTACTGTGCTGTATCAGTATCATTATGTCTACAAGATTCATGAGTAAGCTCAGTATCCCATAGTAAAATAGTTTAATATGGATTTTAGTTTATGCACTATAGTTCTATTTCCTTCCACATTACCAGGGCTATCCCTTTTGTTACACATCCACTGGCACCAAAACACAGCAATGCTGACCCCCATCTCCTCCCTCACATGACCACCCTCGCACACAATGGCAATGACATGTGTCTCCCTCCTATCGGCCAGCCTGATCCCTGATCTCAAAAGCACATACTGGCCCTGCAACTGGGTCAGGCAGCAAGCCCATGCTTGCCCCATCCATAGCACAACCCTCCCCACCCCAACATCCCACAGAGGGACCGGCCACCCCCCTAACATCGCACCCAGCAAGTGACAGTACACCACAACAGTATCCTCAGTGCAGCAGTCTACCATGTACAAATATCACACATCCAGCAGCTCAGTATGCATAACACAAGCATGTGTGGACTATGCCATGTACCATGGAATGTCCCCGACACAGCACGGCCACGACCAACAGAATGCATGTATCTGTGCTTACTGAATCCACACTGATCACTAACAACATGCCTTTCTGACTCCCTCAGGCACATCATCTCACAGTGAAGTATGCCAAGCAAGCACCTCAAGGGACACCAGACACCGCCGCCAGAGGACAGCATGGACCACCACCATCAAGGACAGCGCTGCAACCACTGACACAACTGCCCCACCCATCCAGGCAGCTCCATCTGCCATTGTCACCACTGCTGCGCCCATCCAGGCAGCCCCGCCTGCCATTGTCACCACTGCTGCACCCATCCAGGCAGCTCCACCTGCCATTGTCACCACTGCCACGCCCATCCAGGCAGCCCCTCACCTGCCATTGTCACCACTGTTGAGCCCATCCAGGCAGCTCCACCAGCTGTTGTCACACCAACACCACCACAGCAGCCATATGCACGTGGGCAGGAATCAAATGCTGAGGACAAAGCCGACAATGCTGGAGACAACACAGGGGAGACTGCGATGCGCCACAACTGCCATTGTCCTGATGGCCAGGAGGGTATCGAGGGGAATAGCATAATGTCCTCCATTGCTGAGACCATGGCAATGTCTATTCAGGTGTCCCTGGATAGACGGGCCACTGAGCAAACACACATGCCATCCATGAGCTCTACGACCGTAAATTCAGTGCACAGCAGCCCAAGGCGTAGGTTGATGCACCTGTCATCCACACCACACAGTGGCACGCCAGATGGCAAGCAGGCACACAAATAGGCCGACAACCATCATGTACCCTGGATGTTTCTTTGGCAGGGACTACATGGACGATGTGACACACGTTGTGGAGGGATAGTTGGGGAGGGGAGTGAGGAGGGATAGTTGGGGAGGTGGGTCTAGTTCCATATTTGTTTAGCATTTCATTCATTACATTACACTTGATGGTGCATAGTAAGCATGACTTGACATTCATTTTTAGAGTGAGTGAATGTGTAATTTCCTGTACAGTGTAGAGTGCATTAGCTGGCGTAGGCCATGTGCTTGTGTGATGTGCTCAGAAATAGTGGTTAATAAGTGCATCACATTCATCACAGCCATCCATGGCATCCGTGTGATGTGGCAATGCCAGTTCGTCATCACTGTCATTCTCATCCTCTGCTGGGTGTATGTCCACAGGGGAAGTGGGATGTTAAGCCTGATACACATGTTGTGCAACATGGCACAGGTCAGGACCATCTTGCCCACCTTTATGGGGTTGTACATCATTGCACCATCTGATCTGCTCAGGCAGCGGAACCTTGCCTTTAACAAGCCAAATGTCTGCTCGATTGTGCACCGTATCCTGACGTGAGCACGGCTGTAGCCCTGCTCATGCTGGTTCTGTGGTTTCCTGACGGGGATCATCAGCCATGGCATCAAAGGGCATCCAGCATCATCTGCGCGGGAGGGACAGAAAGGGGGCGCAATCATTGTGGTGCCAGTATTATGTTAGTACAGTATGTATGTTGGTCGTTTGCACATGTGAATTATTACATGCGATTGGCACAAGACATAGCAAATGTCACAGATGACCCTAGTATCCTTTGCATTGTCAATGGGAATTGTTGTTTCTAAATAGTACAGGTAGTTAGGCGTTGATTCAGTGATCTGCTGTCTGCATACATACATGTCAATGGAATGAAATGGCAGAACTGGTAATTTTGCTTATCCGGATCAAAGTGTGCTTGTGGGCTTACCAGGAACCTTGTTTCCGTGCCAGCAAAATACAATTCTGCTTGCCGCAGAACTCCAGAATCCGCCCCCACAGGTCTGACCCTGCTGGGCGCCACAGACCTTGTAGGCAGACTTGTCACAGGAGCTAACGTTTGTTAACGTTCACAAATTTCCTTTGCATTTATTTAGGGAACGACTACATGCATGCAGTCATACTTGCATTTTACATTTCATGATATGAGGCATGGGAGTGGTTGATGATCATCTATGAATCATGCAAACTGATCAATGTTGATGTATACATAGAAAGGTACAAAAAATTGATTTTGTTTCATTGAGAGGGAGATGGCAGGATAATGATTGGCATGCAGGCAATAGCCTTGGTCCGTATGCAAGGTGGATGGGTGGTTTGCTATCACTTTCCCAGGGCCCATTCACACCCACCTTGCCCCATACCCCTATGCCTACGCCACCTTCAACTTTGCCCAATGGGTGTGGCAGTTTGGGTGTCATTTGCATGTTGTACGATGTTCATATAACCCATTCATTCATATGTCGTACTATTTTGTTGCCATTCATGCCACATGCATATGGGTATGTGCACTTGTAACAGGCAGGTGAACTGGCTACATGCTGTGGGGTACGCTAGAGGTGGGTAGGTGGGGTGGTGGCCTGCATTGGTATGACTTGTCTGTGCTGCAAGCAGTGGGGGTTGTGCTCAGTGTGTTTTTGCAGGGGTATGTGCCATTGGCATGATGCATTCTGCTACATGTAGTACATTTTTATGTGCCAGTCCAGATTTGCTGTTATAATTCTTGTGCATGCTACGTCTGGCCATTTAACACACGCGAGTCATGCCCTTCAACTCATGCAATTTGTGTGTATGACATTGTATTACACACATGTACTGGTGACAGTTATCACCCCACCCCCAATTCCACAGTGCACATGCTTTGGTAATTACACTCACCCAGCAGCCAGGTCCACTGTCCGCTGTGACATGCCATGTACCCTAGCAAGGTGGAGTTCCTCACCACCATAGAACCGTGTGTTGATCCCGGGAATCTTATAGTGCAATGGGTGATGAGGTGGTGTGCATCACACACCATCTGCACATTGAGGGAGTGGTACAGTTTATGGTTCCTGTAGACTTCCTCAATGGCACGCCTGGCCACCATGTGTGCAGTCCAACGCACCGATCACATTGGGCATGCTGGCCAGGGCATTGAATGCAACTTTGGTGGCATTAACCTGGTCAAGTGTTCTGGCTAGGGCTATGTGATCAGACATGTGCCACAAGGAGGGCCTCCAGAACCTGAAAAAGGACCCTCGAAAAACAGGGATGGGATATCCCATGCAGCTCACTCACAGTGTTGGTAGGTGCTGGTTGCAAGGAAATGTAGCACATACATTACCTTGAGCAAGGGTGGGAAGGCAGTACGGATCTGGATGATCCTGACAAGGTCATCATGGATCAGGTCCACTATGGAGGCGATGGTGTTCCTGTCGAGTCAGGTACAGGATGTGGATATGTGTTTGGCTGAGGTTGAAGGGTGTGGCCCTTATGCAGGGTATGGGGGCTGTCTGCGGGGTGCTACCTGCTGGCCATTGTTATTATGCATGGCCAGGATGATCCTCCTTCTCCTCCTGCTGCTCCACCACCTCTCTGCCTCTTCCAGTTGTATCCCTGCATGCAGAGCCACCAGATCCATTACTGCTACTGCTGCTGCAAGCGTCGTTGTGTTGGAATGGGTGTCAGTGTGGTCCTTTTGTGATTTTACTGTGCTCATTGTGTGTACCTTGTCTGATTTTGGCCCCCTGTGGCCTGCTCCTGCACACTCAACACTGTTTAATACCTGGTCCGCGATGTCGGTCATCACGGTGCCACCGCCACCTTTATGCCAGTGTTTCTGTGAAGTCCGTACTCGAAATGTAACCATACCACTGCTGTGCCAGTGTTTCAGGCACAGCCGACGCGTCATTCCGCAGATTCCGTCCACAGTGCTGCCGGATAGGGTAGGCCACTTGCAGTGATGGGGTTTACGGCATCGCAACTCTGAGTATGACAGTCCAGAATAAGGTGCCGGTGCGGCATGACCGGCACCGCTATTTCCAGACCGGTATACTTGTAATGAGGCCCAGTCACTAGAGCACTCAGAACTGCAGTAAGAAATCTGAGCTAGATATGCCAGAGACTGGTTAACTGCATTGGTGTGACAAGCTTCGAGCAACCATTGCACAGTATGGACCTGTGCGTGACTAAGACAGGGACTAAAGAAAAGTCCACAATTGATTACATTTATATGCACTTTGTCAATTGGAAATATTCAAGGGGTTTAAAAATAGTTACACATACTGAAAGTGGCGATTCAGTTGTATGCTGGATTTGATCACCAATCGCAAAGTGGTGTGAGGGGAACAAGTACCACTCGTACTGGAAAGGGCTCTCTCTAATTGCTAAAATAAGGTATGTAAGGTTTGAATTTGCTGATAAAGACAAATTGGGTCTCATTACAAGTTTGGTAGTATTTCAGCAGTAAATCCGCTGCAATACAACCAAATGGATTTACGATTACCGCCACTTGGTCCTGTGGAATTACCGCCAGATTACAAATGGTGGTAGGCGGTGTTAGTCCCTATTTATTGGGACCCATGGGAATCCATGGGGATTTTGGTGGAATTACCGCCGGCAGTAATTCTGCCCATTTGTCTGTTTTTTTACGGTAAGGCAGAGAAATTACCTCCAGCATTCTGCTGGTGTGGGAATATGGCAGTAATCTGTTACCACTGCATTCCCACCATTTTTGGCCAAACTGCCAACCTCATACTGAGGCGCCAGTGCAGTGAGAGGGGAAATGGGGGGTGCTGGTATTGACTGGGAGGAAGGGCTTGCGATCCTGTGAGGTTTATGAGGATCGGGCTACCGGTCACAGCAGCAGTGGGGTGATTAGCAGGGAGGGGAAAGAGGGAAAGGGGATGAGATGAGCAGAGTTTTTAGCAGTTTCCAGAACTCAAGGCAGTCTGGCTCAAGTCTGATGGGGGAAGGGAGGCTGTTCCAAAGGGAGGCACAAACCGAGGAGAGAGACCTACCCCCCACTCTCTGCTTGGAGAAGTGTTTGACAGTCAGACAGTTGAATTAGTGGAATGTAGGGCTCTAGCAGGGGAGTATTTAGGGAGGGAAAGTTAAAAATAGCGTGGTCCCCGGCCCCAGAAGACCTTGTGGATGATGCAGAGGATCTTGAATTTGATCCTTGCAGCCACCGGGAGCCAGTGGAGAGATTTTAGGGCTGGAGAGATACAGTGCCTGGGTTTGAGGCCAAGGTTAAGTCTTGCAGCCCTATTCTGGATTAACTGGCGGGGGGGCGAAGGGAGGATAGAGGGAGATCGTGAAGGAGGCTGTTGCAGTAGTCCAGCCTGGAGAGGACCAGAGCTTTGGAGACATTGAGCTTCTGGGAGAAGGTTAGAAATGGAAGAATGTCTCTGAGGAGGGGGAACAGGAAGTGGGACTTTAGAGTAAGACCCTAGATGTGAGGTGTGAAGGAGAGAGCGGAGTCGAAGTCGAGGTTTTTCGCCTCACAAGATGGTGGAGGTAAAGGGTCCAAAGAGGCTGGCTAGAAGGTAGGAGGAAAAGAGGGCACAGGTGCCCTGATGAGACAGACAGTTGGGGATGAGGAGGAAGGAGTTGCTGCGTGTTATCGGCATAATACTGGAAATGAGAGAAGGAGGATACAAGGCGAGCAAGAGGGGTGAGATATTGAAGAGCCATGGCGATAGGATGGATCCCTGGGAGACGCCACAGGTAGAGAGGGAGGTGGTGGAGGAGAAAGGGCACAGTTATAACTGGGAGAGGCAGTTAGTGAGGAAAGAGGTCAGCCAGTCCAGAGCCTGGTCAGTGATGCCGGGGATGTCACAGAGTCATTTTATGAGGATGGAATAGTTGACTGTGTCAAAAGCAGAGGAGAGATTGAGGAAAATGAGAACGACAGGAGAGTTTGAGTCGAGAGTTGCGAGCATGGTTTCACAAGTGTTCAGAAGAGCCATTTCTGTGCCTCTGGATGCCCAGAATCCAGATTGATGGTCATGAAGGCAACCAATAAGATCAGTGTGAAGGTTTGGTTGGGGAGGACCAACTTTTCCCAGACTTTACCCAGAAATGGGGTAGTAGAGATAGGGTGATAGTTAGCCAGGCAGAAGGGGTCAGCAGATGGCTTTTTTAAGATAGGGTGCACAAGGGAGTGCTTGAGTGATAAAGGGAAAAAGTCAATGGCAAAGGAGTGATTACAGAAGTCATTAAGAGCCGGGCTGAGAGAGGAGATGTTGTTCTTAATGGTTCTGGTGGAGCAGGGGAGTACTTGTTTGGAGGAGGCATTCATAGAGTGGACCACTTTAGAGAACTCATCCGGTGCAATGGGCGGGACGGAGGAGAATGAAGGGGTGGGAGGAAGAGCTAAGGGGAGGCAGAGGAGCAGGTGTAGGAGAGAAGATGGGGTGGAGGAGAGTGTTGACAGGATGTCCTGAGTTTTGGATGTGAAGCGGGAGGCCAAGGCTGTGCAGAGAGCCTACAAGTGGATTGGCGAGTTCCTTGCAGATTTTGAAATGTTCGGCCATGATGTTAGTGGCTCCAGATATTGGGCTTGGATGTGGACATTCTTTTTGGAATGGATAGAGAAGCGATATTGCCTTTGGAGTAGGCGGCAGGCCAGTTTGTCAGAGGATGAGCCCAAGGTCTGACACTTTTGTTCAGCAACTCTACACTTGTGTTTCAGAGATGCTAGTTTGGAGTTGTACTAGCTGTTGTTTTTGGTGGCAGGTTTTAGGCGTATCCTCATGGCAGGGGCAAGGATGTCAAGGGTATTAGAGATGGCAAGAGGCTGATAAGCAAGGACAGAGTCAGAGGGAGAGTCCCGAGAGTGGGTGGGAGGAGGAATGAAGATGGAGGCAAAAGCATCTGACACTTCCTGTATATTTGTGTTATCCTAGTAGCCACCAGGTGAAAACCATCATGACTTATATTTAGTTATCACAAACATTTGAAACCAGAGGTGAACGCAGTTAAAAAGCCACCCCCGTCTGTTAGAAAATTTGGGTCCAACAGCTGTGTTTAGAAATTCAAATGTAACCTTTGAACCTGCCATGTCGCCACTACAAAACAGCTACTAGGGGATGTTGGCAGACAGTCACAGCAGAGGTACATGTGTGAAGTATACTTCCTGGCAAGAGCATTGATAGAAGAGGTCACACTCACAGAAGGTCATAAAAGGTCAGTCTACAATGCCTTTATACATGACATTCGGTCACGGTTGTTTTTTAATGTCGTCAAGGACCTGATCGCCCTCAAGAGATTTCCAATTTAGTGGAAGAAGGCCACGTTGGTACCCATTTATAAGAAAGGCGACGGATCACTCACAATGAACTGTAGACACATTTCCCTTCTGACTAGTTCTTTCAAAATGTTTATTTTTAGCCAAACTCCAGAATTAGGTGGATTAAAAGATTATATTGGTCTTGGCACCTCACATTAAATTCTTAATCTATATTTAATTTCGTCCAAGTCTGTTTTTATAAAAACAGAAACCTGTTTTTGCTGCCTTTATGGATCGTGCTACAGGATTTGATTATGTAACTGGCAGAAACTTTGGGAAACTCTGAGCGGCTCATTTTATTGATCCAAGTTATTCGGCGGCGGAGGCCCATTACATGTAAACATACATGTAGGTGAGTCACTGCTGCCCAATTTTGTCCATTTGCATGTCAGAGTGGATAAGTGCAGGGCAAAAGGCGGCATACAAGGGTGCACACTGCTTTTTGCCCTGCACCTTTGCACTCCGACGTGAAAATGTAATCATGACAGGCAGCATTTACAATGGATCCCAATGGCACATACAGATGGCAGACCCTAAAGGGACCACTATCATGTGCGCCGGCATGAAAACGCTGGAGCATTTTTGGCGGAGAGGAAGGGAGAAGGCAAAATGCAAGTTATGTTCTACCCCTCCTCTTTGCCAAATGGACAGAAATGGGGTGCGACATTAATGAATGGCGTAAAAGGCTTTTGCCCCTCATCAAAATAAGCCCATTAGTGTGGTAGGTATAGCAAGCAATGTATTGAGGGTGGTCATGGCAGTTGTTGGATTTGGCCATAGTGGTGCAGCTGTGTCCCTTTTAAAATTAATCATGGACTTTGCAGTGCTGTGCGCTGGCTCCTTTTCTTTTTTAATGCATTAAAAAAAACACTGTAGGGGGCTTCCGAAAAAATTGATTACAGTCTACACTGTTTTTATGTTCTCTTTAAGGCTTAAAATGATTACCTGTAAGCCTGCAAGTATGGTTTTTGACAAGGATAATCGCTGTTATGCTTTGTTTTTTTTTTTTAAACCAACCAGGAAATTATCCAGAGAAATCAATTGTATGATTATTTGAGGGTTACATTCTCAGACAGGTTAACTGCAATTTTCATACTGAAAATAACAGGCTTTTAGCAAGTGCAATCAGTAGGAGGTCATTGTTAACTTTTGTAATAACTGCCACGCACAATCAATTCAGTCTATGTTAAGGGCTTAAGATGCAAAAGTTGTGGCTTCATATGGGTCGAAAATTTGATTTTTATTAAAAAACAAAGCGCTCTAAATAGCCGAAAATATATTCTGTAGGAGAACATTGGGACTGACTGCTTTATCCCCCACATATAAGGAATTGGGAATTATATTTCTTTTTTTAAATTATTTTTATTATCGTTTTTATTGAGTGGTGACCTAGCTTTGAAAAGCAACAGAGCACTTTACAGAAGTATATAACATTACAGATACACAATGGATACAGAATGGAGTGCTTAACAGAGGTATTCAACAGTAAAGATGCATAACAGAGCGCTTTTCAGAGGTAACAACAGAACAGATATACAGCGGGGGTAGGATGCAGAGGGGCACAGAGGAGGAGTACAGCTGTACAGGCTAGCGGGGAGGAGAGGGGTGGATGGCTTCTAGTGAGTCAGGAGGCACACAGCGTGACGTGATGCCCTAGGTGTTGAGACTCCTCACTTCTTCTTCGATGTTCCTGTACTTTTTTTTTGTGGAACCTGGAAACACCATAAAGCAGCTACCACTCCTCTTTAACAGGCCTTTATTTATTGCGTGTGCAGTATAGCATTACAGTCCCTGAAGTTGGCCGGGGGGAGGTTTCACTGGTATACTGTGGGCTCGTTCCACTGCAGACCAATTTGATAAGCCTTTGGGTTGGGCCATATGATGCCTGTTGCCATTCTTCCAAGAATAGTTCCATTAAGCCCATTTCATCTCCTTCTGGCATTCCCACAATGTGCATGTTTTTGCTGTGTGAGTGGCCTTCGGCATCGTCCGCTCTCCCTTTCAGGTCCTGGGTAATTTATAGCAAAGATGTTACTTTGTTTTTTTAAGGCTTTCCAAGTCCTGATCCATAGAATTAGTGTTTGACTGCTATCTTATGTACATCTGTACGTAGCAGATTCAGGTCTAATGCAATGTATTGAGGAGTAGTTAAACATAAACCCATTTCCACTGTTGTTACATTTGTGACTCAACACTGAGGTGTCTCTGCTGAAGGCAATAGTGGCAGAAATTGGGAGCAATGAGAGGGCTGCTTAAATACCCTGGGTTCAACTAGTATGAGGGGAATCAGAACAGGTCCTGAACGCATTAGTTACCCAGTAAATTTGACTAAATTCACTGCTAAATTATAGTTAATTTTCACTAGTGGACGCCTATAAAAAAAGAAGTTACACACAAGAGACAACCAAGACGTCAAACCGAGTTGGTTTCCAGTCATAATATGCTGCAAAACTGATCTTCAGTGCTCTTGCCTTTTAATATAATAAAATGCAATTACAAGAATGTGCTTCAACTTCTTGAATATTAACTCTGATAGAACGTGGAAAGGCTACCAAAACCCCTTTACCGTTTTGCGTCTCAGAGATTGAGACCTTGATGCATGTACTTATATTGTATCCCCTGTGTAAGGATATTTAGAAAGTTAAGATGTTGCCTGTTTTAACACAGCCTGCATTTGGCCAAGATAGAGCAGCTCTAATGTTTTCATTATGAACTGGTTCTATACCTGGGGTCTGGGCTATTCATTTATTTAAGCATTAAACCCTGATGTGGCAGGGCATTACTGGTCAGGTAATGGCATGGCCCAGTGCCCAAGTCAGGGGCTGAGTGAAGCCCTGACGGGTAATGCCCTCCCACCGAACAGTGGGTTTTCTGGGACCAGTGAAGAACAAGGCAGCCATAGGTAAGTGGGGACAAGGTTGCGATGGGTAGGGGAGTGAGTGGGAGAATTGGAAATGGTGAGTGGGTGGGGGCAAGGGACAGCGAGGCAATGGAAGATGGCCGCCCCCTGCTTTTGAGGAGTCCTGGAACGTGGGGAATACAACAGGTACAGCCTGCCTTACGAGCCTCCTAATTGGCTGGAAATCTCCCCTGAGCTCCCCTACCAGGTGCTAATTTTAATTAGAGAATTGAGGCACAGAAGTTAAGAAATGAAAAAAAGGCATTAACTTTTGCTAGTTTTGACTATCCTGTTGCTATAATGATGGTTAGTGTATTTCTTGACAATATCGTTTAGAATTCTATGTATAATATTAATTATCTTGTATTGTAATGGATTCTGATGAACATCTAGCCAATAATGATGTTGTGGTAGTGATAGCGATGAAGACAAACATTACTTGTAATTCTCATAGGGCGAGAGAGCCCACAGGGCACTTTACAAATCAAATTGGAGTAATTTACAGTATTGGGGATAGTATTGCTTTTATGCTGGGTTTGATTACTTTGCCCTTTTTGGTCTAGGATGGACTGTACTGTCTATTAATGTGATTCTTGTATTGATTGTTGCCGCTTTATTGTGCCCAATACCATTGATTATCAACTGGACGGTATTACCACACATCTGTAACTATAAAATGGGATTATATTCTATGTTGTTCGGATATTGTTTAATATTGTATATGTTCTCTTTTTGTGATTTGTAAATCATGATGAAAACAAACTGAATTAAAGCTGATGAGGACTATGATAACCGAGGGTACTGGGCAGTTCTATAGATTTCCTTTCATCCACTCTCCTCCCATCTCTCGTCTTCCCCACCTGCTTTCCATTTCATGCAAATGTATTGGACAAAAAACACTTTAGGTTATTTCCAGTTTGCCTGGGCTAGCTGATTGGTATCGGTGTACAGGTGCAGGAGGGGGCCAATACGATGCAGTGTGATTATTGTGGGCAGGCCAAAAAAATGATTGATTGTAATGTTGCTCAGGAAGTCGTTTTTGTTGCTACTTCCATCTTACTGTTAGAAACACAAACAATGTACTGTTTGGTCCCTATTCCAACCGCCATGCACCCTTAACACATACCTGTTGATATTCACAGAAGCAACAGCCACTGGCTTTGTTATTGCTTGTTCAGGAGATCTTCCACGCTATTATGGCAAAAACAAATTGTTACAGGAGGGAGCGGCTAGAGTAAAAGTCACTTTTAGCAGATAGCTGAAGACGGGAGATCAGTTCAATTTCTGATAGCTGACATGCTTTTGAGCTGTTGGGAAAGTTCTAGGTATTTCAGCATTCTCTCATTAAAATATGCCACTCATTCAAAGCAGCTGTGGAACTGCTCCTCAGATAGGGTGACCAGATTTACAAAGTAAAAAACCGGGACATGGCAACTAACATAAAAGTAGGACAAACTCTTGAAAGTGGCTGTCAAGGCATTCACTACACTTCAGTAGCATTTGGAGGAGAAGGGGGTTTAAGTGTTACTGGTGGAGTAAACACATATTATAATAAATTTATCTCAAACTAACACTATCTTAAGTTGTAAAATGCAGCATTTCTTCTGTGTGAGATTGTGCATTCCTGCCTGCCAGCTATGAAGACCTACTACCAAAAACCGTGACCACTGCAGTTTCCAATGGGAACATAATCTTGAGAAAGGAGGACAGAGCACCAAAAACTGGCACAGTCCCGGCAAAACCAGGACGCCTGGACACGCTATCCTCAGCGCATACCCCTGTTAGTTGTAAATGTGAAGATGAATTAGAAGCATTGGTAAAACCAAAAGTTGTGGCTTTTGCCGTTGTTCTTTGTGTTTTACATTCATAGGCAGGACGGTGCGTCGTCCCCATGAAGAATGGGCCCAGCTGAAGAGAACATGCAAGCTGACGGGTCAGTCATCACGCGTTATTATTATGTGAGCAGCAAGCCTCTGCTGGCTGATATTGTACATCCACAGCCGAGGCACACTTCCTGCATCTTATAACGCTTGCTCAGGTGGCCCATACATGGTTGTGATCTCTGTACCAACCGGCGTGACATCATCGCGGTCATACATAATAACCACACGCCTTAATGATCCGTTTACTGTTGGGCCAACAAGTAGAGTCCTTTCACTTTGAAACAGAATATAGATAGACATAAGAGAACATGTGTATGGGGGCATGCACTGCCTGATAACTGTTTTTTTTGCAGCAAGAGGAGAATACTGTACGGTACCTAGTCACAACACCAGCCTACCAGCCAAGCCCATGGCCAAAGGGCATTAAAGTTCATGTGTACGTGCGAATTGCAACTGATGTAGGGAAGGTTTTATATTATGAAGGCCATTTGCCCATTTCTGGCCGAGAAACAATTGGGCAGCATTCATGTCTTACCATGTACCACCAGGACAAGGGAAGTAGCTGCTCTGCTCGATGCTTGCTTGAACGTTTCGGGATTCATACAAGAGCTTATGTTCCATGCATAACTCCAACCCTATCCGAAATGTCATCAGGCCTAGTACGATAGTCGCTTGTTTTGTTGCTCGCCCTCCTCTCTCCTCCCCTTTCCCTCACCTCGTGGAATTCTCTGGCTCTACCCGAAATGTTGTCAGGACTAGTACGGTAGTCACCTGTCTGTTCCCATTTCCTTCCTATCTGTGTTTTAGCTCTTGCACTATCTGAAATGTCGCTAGGCCGAGTACGATAGTTATTTTCACATTCTTGTTGTTCATGGCCTGTAAGAATGTTTTGTATTTTCCCTTGTTCCCTCCCTTGTGGTGAAGCGCTTTGAAACACATTGTGTATAGGTGCTATATAAATAAACTATCATATCATATCATAACCCTCCAACCAACTGAGCGTCTCCCCCCTGCCCCAGTTGCAAAATGTCCGAAAACTGCACACATAGCTCCACTTACCGGATTAGGTAGTGGCTTATACAACATAAGAGTGTGACGTTCTCAGAGGTTACATAACACTTTATGCTTTTAGCATTCCGCTCCCTTTCAAATTCTCCATGCAATGTTTATTACTTTCTTTGTCTTCTCTTGCACCATTTTCAACCCGACCAGCACCTCATTCCTGTGAGGAATTGTCATCTTGCAATGGTGCAAAGCCCTGGCTTTTTGATTTCTATTAATCCATAAAATGATGCAGGTGATTTCTTCTCGCAAAGGGTAATGGCTAACCGATCGCCCGTTGTCACCAACTCTATGCCAAAAGCATAGTGTACTTTTGCCCTGATCCACAGCACCTGTTCTGCTCGTGGCGCAGGGCTGGTTCAAAGGTTTCAAGATGCCCATTCGACCGCTGCAACAACAGGAAAGTTTAAGTTAAGATATGCCCCCTGTATCAAAACTACAATGGTCATGAGTACACCATACTGGTGGCAGGGTCATCTCTAAAAATAAGCTATGTCTGACTTTAGGGATAGTGCATGGCAATACTTCATGACTGCCACACCCAAATTAATATCGCACATGTGTCAGCTCCTGCTGTTGAAGGGAATGTGTATTCGGGTCAGACGGGCTGATACAGGCAAACAGCAGGACAGGAACCCAGCCTCTTTTTGTTTCCCTTTGTGAGGGCCGGTAACTCCCTCCTCCAGAGACAGACACACAGCAGGCAGCTGTCCTGGGCCCAGGTATCAAAGCGGCACACCCATTCAGGAGGAGTAGCGTCAAACCAGGGTGCTGCATGTCCAAAGGACTTTTTTGTTAGTTAGGAGGGAAGGGGCAGGAGTAGGATACATAGGAGGGCTCTGGTTACTGGAAGAAGCCTTCCTCCATAATTATTCTCGCTGTCTCTCCCTTCCCTTTCCCATCTACTTCCTCTGGCACAAAACACTTTGGGTGTGATGTCAGCAGGGCAACTGCACTCCTGCCAGTAGCAGGGATTGCTCCACTAAAGTAGGCTAGCTTTAGACCAATCACCTGGAGACATGTGCCTTTAAAAGAAGGGGTCTCTCACCTTTCAGGAGATTTGTTCAGCTCCTCTAGGATCCTTTAAGGCTGAAGAGATGTTCTGAAGATTCTCAATACACTTCTTTTGGGGCGGTTGTACTGTCCAAAGTCCTCAGCCTGAGGTGAAGAAGGAGCCATCCATGCCAGAAGGATGATCTGTCCTCTAAACACTCCCAGAGCACATCAGGAGTGACCAGTGCTGTGGACCAGGACCAACTACTCTGCACCAGATCTCCTAAAGCTAGGCCAGCAGCCCCTTATTTGAAGTATCCTCTGTGGAGACCTCACTGCAACTGGAGGACCAGACAGCCAAAGCTCCCTGTTCAACCGCATCAAACTGGTTGCTGCGTGTTCCCCACATATTGAACCAGAGGGAAGGCACTAGTGCTGGTGTCTGCGTTCCTCCAACTAGCCAAACTATTGCTTGCGTCTAAACAAGCCCAACACTGCAATGTGTCTTAGAGAAGCATGTCCCCTGCTAGGCCTAAGCTACTGCTCAATGCAGAGACCCAAATCGAATCAACAGAGAATCACTCGGCGACTCGAACCGGGGTTACAACCATGGATCGGCCCAACCATGCCGTGAACTGCCGCCTCATTGATTGCACATCGATGCACCCTCGGTCACCACTTCGACGACCGTCGCCAACTCGAACCGCTGGTGCGTCACTCGCCGACCCTTCCCAGTGGCTATAGCCCAACTCGGCCAGGCCAACTGTGAAGCATTTCTGATTCCTGGGACTTCCCCGATCTGCATTTTTGAAGAGCTTCGGTTCTACCTAACAGAGCATCCACATTCACCCCTACTCGATATCCGCTTGCTGCCAGGGATTCCATCATCCAAAATGCCCAAACAGAGCCATAACAGCTCATATCATTGTTCGACACCGGGTCAGATGCGTAAGCCCATCAAGAACTAACTAGAGGTACTGCTGACACTGAACTGCCCCCACGGTTCACTAGGACCCTATTGACTGATGAGGTCACGATCATTCCTGTTTTTGACAGTATATTCTTTTTATGGTAGTACCTTAACTACGACGCCTGGAACTACTTTCAGAGTGCTACTGTCTCCATCCTGTTGCATCTTCTGTGTTCTTTTCTTTGGGGTGGGTTTTTGTATAGTAATCTATTTTGGTTCTACGTGCAGATGGTTTGTTTAGTTAAAGTGTGTATATTTTTATAGAACCTTGATTGCACATTTCCTTTATTTTGGACAGTGACACTGTGCTGTTTGGGTCACTACTGGTTCACCTTCACACCCCTCTTGAGTGTATAGCCTTTCCTCAGCCCACCTTCCCACAAAAGATGAAGGAGGTATATTCTTGATTGTCCCTCTTTTGCCTTTAAAATTGCATTGTATTTTGGTTTGTAGACGTATGAGGGTGGAGTGGGCCATTCTACCCTTACTCATCCTTGTAATCTCGCAAAGTGGAATCCAATTTGTCAAAATTCCCCAGTGAGAGGGAGAGAAATTGAGAAAGTGATAGAAACCAAGAATTACCGAGAGTGAGACCAAGCGGAACAAATGGATGTGGTACAGAAGGAAAGATAGATGTAACGATACAGAGTGTCGTTGGGGCAGGATCTGTGCCTGAGTGACTAAGAGACTGTGGCTGAGAGGCTGACTAGGAGTAGGATGGAAACTCGATTAGGATGAGGGATTAAATCTGGAATGAGAGGAGTTTGAGAGTCCAGCACAAGAGACTAGGACGAGAGACTAGAATGAGGGACTGGGATGTGGAACAAAGAATAGAATGAGTATAAGGGACTAGCAAGAGGAAGAATAAGAGGGACTTGGATAAGGAAGAGGGACTAGGGAAACAAGTAAGAGGGACGAGAACGAGGACATAGAATAGGATGAGGAAGAAGAAGGGGGTAAGACTAGGAAGACGGAAAAGGAGGAGGAGGAACAAGGATGAGGAAGAGGGAATAGAACAAGGAAAAGTGACTAGATTGAAGAAGAGTGACTAGGATGAAGAAGAAGGATCGGAGTAGAATGAGGGAGAGAAAGAAGGACTAGTACGAGAAAGAAGGACGAAGAAGAAGGAAGGCGAAGCAGGACTAGGATTAGATAAAGACACTAGAAAGAGAAAGATCCTCGGGTGCGCAAGAGGATTAGATAGAAGTATATGGAAAAGGATGAGGTAAATTGCAGGAAAGAACAAATTATCAATGTAGCCAATGCCTGGCAATAGCATTGCCAATTGCCATGCCAACCAAATATTCTACTTTGCAACACGTGTTTCCTTCACTCTCCTCTCTGTAGCATTGTTAGACCCGAAGATGGCTATTGTTTCTCACATAATGTAAAGTGGGTACCTAAAATATCCTCTGTTTTCTCCAAAGTATATTTGATTTGGAGATTATGTAGACTGTGGCTCAAACTGAGCCCGGCTAGGCAGAGCTACATACGTGTCCACTGAGGGAGATATACAAAGACACAGACACCAGGGTTTAGAGAAACATATTTAATGTAATGTATTGGTGTATGCGTGTTTCAGCTTCACTTGCCTAGACTGTGTACCATCCAGTCCTCGGAAATATACCAACATGTTGCCTCCAGAATTCTGACTGCCGAAAATTCAGACTTTTTTTTTTTGACCCACCTTAGACCACATATATATGTAGGGGGGTTATGTGATATAATACAAGTATGGGGGAGCAGTGGAGGGCTCCCCACGCATATGTATGTAGTGTAAAGGGGGTTGAAAAACAAACAAAAAAAAGGCAGCATTTTCGGCCGTCGGACTTCTGGGGGTTGCAGTAATCACATAGATCCCTAGTCCTCCATTGCGGCTGGATGGAATGTAGAGGAATTAGAAAAAAAGGAGAACACAAAAGAAAAGAAAAATCTTCCCTGCTTAGGG
Source organism: Ambystoma mexicanum (assembly GCF_040938575.1). Taxonomy (NCBI): domain Eukaryota; kingdom Metazoa; phylum Chordata; class Amphibia; order Caudata; family Ambystomatidae; genus Ambystoma; species Ambystoma mexicanum. The sequence continues at coordinate 457,906,461 of NC_090922.1, forward strand.
ATTAAAACAATTGTTAGAAGGGAGACTGTTGAAAAAAGGGGGAAGAGGCTGCAGATAGTGGCCTTCCGGGGGGCCATGAACTCAAACGGGTCAGAAGAGTAGAAAATCGTTGAATAACTGGGCTGCATGTGCAGGGCTGCACATCATCTACACCGGGCCAGGACTGCGTGCCCTGTGCAGCCCAGGCACCCACAGGGCCAATCGTGCTGCCAGACCGCTCGGGGGCCAGGCCAGGCCGGCCCACACTAGAGTTCCAGATTGCCTGTCGGGGGCAGTGCCGGTGAAGGTATGAGCCACCCACCATGGGCTGCTTGAGCGGGGCATCTCAAACCAGGCGACCTAGACGAGCCCCCTGTCAGCCTGTCCATTGGGTATGCAGGTCTGGCCCAGAAGATAAGCCCTTCCTGGCTGCATATCCCAGGTGCAGTCTGGGAGGTGAAGAGAGGGAGGAGGCAACAGAAGTCCTCCCTGCCATATTGGGTGGGGTGGTGAAGGAAAGTCCCAGCTGCTTTTGTGGCCCCGGTGAAGGAAAGTCCCGGACTGCTCAGTCCTCACAGCCTGGGTGAAGAATGGAGATCTGGTGCACAGGCCGCTGCTCTGATTTGAAGAGTGCGGGCCCACCCTCTTGCACCACACTGGCTCAGGGGAGGGAAGGGGTGCAGCCCATGAGACAGCTTATGTGCCATGGGCAGAGAAGTGAACAGAGGTGGCGTCCCCACAGTAGTGTGGATGCCCCCAGAAGAATATAATGCGCTGCAGGTGCAGCTGTGATGGGGTGGCCCCACAGAGCATGGGGGCTGCTGATAAAGGCCAGTGTGTCACAGATGCATGGCAATGAATGTGGCAGCCCTCGGAGCATGGGGGTGCAGTGGGGGGCTGGGTCATAATCATCAAGCTGACACAACATGGCAGACGGGGACACCAAAAGCGTCTAAAGGCTGAGGGTCATGGTGATGATGCAGCATGGGGCTCCGCGGGGAGACCCACACACAGAAACGCAGATCCGCACGCCGGTGTGGCTGTGCCCCACATGGTGAACGGGACACTGCCTGTGAGGAACAGTGCCTGGGGGTGGTTCAGTCCATGAGAGCCATCAGATAGGGGCTGGCCCCAACACTCATAACATCCATCCATCAAGATATAAGGTACTGTCATGGGCCTCAGGGTGTGGCGGACTGCAGCAGTCACAACCATAATAATAATGTGGTTTAGTGAGCACAATGTATTTAAATGTGTATTCAATGTCTGGATTCATGTGTGTTTGTTGAGGTTAATGTTTATAGTTAGTGTTGCCTATGGGGGAGGTTATCGGTTATCTAGCTGTAGGGTTTAGTGGAGATGGAATGTAAGGAGGTATCCTGGATGAGACAGGTAAGGGAAGTGGCAGCCTGCCAAAGGCCACCAAGGGGGTGGAACCACCCACTGGGGCAATCTCTTGGCCATTCTTCATAGTGGGTGGTGCCAGTTAGGAAACAGGGGTTTGTTCCATCAAGTCCACCCTATGGGTATACCGCTGACCCTCCAAAGCAAGGTGGGCTGACGGGGTAGATTCTTCAGAGGGAGTTCACATCAATGCAACAGAGTAGAAGGGGTTTTAGTGGTAAATGTTTAGGCAGTTATTATCTGTTGAGTTTTATAAATAAAAAGGGGTCCCTCTGGCATCAGTAAATTTATCCACCTTGGTGTCTGTGTCCCATTTCACAGAGGAAGATATGCGCTCAGGGATTAGCCCATCTCCTGTTTTAACATCAATTTTATTGACAGGTGTTGCGATGCCCCATACTATCCAGCTGGTCTGAGGGTGGGTTGGGGGTTCTGTAGGGGTTGTCCCCAGCCTGGGGTAGGGGTGGCATACTCCGTTGCCCCAGGCCAGGGCCAGAAAAGAAAAGAAGGGACTACCACTAGTTATCTTAGACCTGTTCCCATTTTTTTAAAATTAAATCCAATTATAATGTTTTAATGCAATAATCAAATAAGTTTCTTCAGAATATGGCAGCTACATGTATTCGTTTTGTGTGTGATTCTTTGGTGTGTAATGTGTTCCTCACCTAGAAAAGAGTGTTGCTTGACGTACAGATAGCAGCTGGCTTTGAAGGAGAAAATGCATTGCCAGCAGGATTTGTAAGGAGAAAGAATACATCAAAAAGGAACCATCGTGTGCTGGCTTGCATGCTTGCATGATAGAGTCACTGCACCTCTTGTCCCGTGTGTTGTTAGCCGCCAGTGGAATCCTGGTGAATGTGAAATGCTGGGGGCTGGGCATTCTGTGGAAGACTGTTGGAAAGGGTGTTGCGGGAGAGAACCTGAACTGGAAGGATGGCTTTATCTCTCCTGTAACTTCCTACGTGCGAACTAAAGCAATACAGTACATTTCCTATTTGTACTTACCTGAGTCTGTGTTCTTCCTGAGCGCTTCCCAGATACTTCACATAGCACCTGCATTTGATTGGGCAACTGGGAATAGTCTGGGACAAAGAAGAGGGGGAGTGACTAGGAAGACTAAGAAGGGAGAACAAGCAGGACTAGGAGGATGAAGAGCGTGGGACAAAGGTAAGGGACTATGTGTGGAAGAGGGAGTAGGATAAGGAGGAGGACAAGGAACTACATGAGGTAGGGGAGTAGGGATGAGGAAGAGGTATGAGGCAGGAAGAAGAGGGAGAGAGATTATGAAGAAGAAGATGGATTAGGATGGGCAATAGGAAGACGGATTTGGATGGGAAAGAAGGATTTGGAAGAGGAAGAAGGACTAGGATGAGGAAGAGGAAGAAGAATTTTAAGAGGTATATGGAATAGGGAGTGAGCCTTGGATGAGGAGGAGGAACTAGGGCGAGGAAGAGAAAGAAGTACTAGGGTGAGGAAGTAGAAGAAGGACTAAAACCAGGAATAGGAAGAGAGATTTTGATGAGGGACGAGGCAGAGGGGCTAGGACTAGGAAAGGAGAGGAAGAGGAATTATGAGTAGCGAGAGGATTAGGGAATGAAATAAGGAAAAGGACTAGGATGAGGAAGAAGAGGAGGAAATGAGAAGTGGAACTAGGATGTGGAATATTGACTAGCACAGGGAAAAGAAAGGCAGATAAGGGTGAAGAAGAGTACTAGGAATAAAAACAGGATATTAGGCTATGACTCAGACACCATAAATTATAGAACTATGCTATTTTCTATTGCTTAACTGTGCCTACGCTGTAACAGGTTGGCAGAAGAAAGTATGATGGGCAGCAGAGCACACAAAACAACCTTTTATAGAACCAATGCGAGGTAATACATAGCATTGCCAACCAAATAATTCTGCGCTCGTTTCTCTTTCTTTCGACTTTTTCCTCTTTTCTCTGTGCCACTGCTCTGGCAAAAAGATTGGGCCAATGCACTGCCATATGCGTCAAAGCCAAAAAGGGCTAGTGTTGCTTAGAATATATATGGAGGGTACATAACAGTTTGTCTGGTGTCTTGAACGTTTTGAGTTCTGTATAAAGAGGAGGTTCGCTCCTTTATACCAATGTCCTATTATTTACAAATTAATGAAAGAGGCACACTCAAACTGTCGTATGTAGATGTATATATCCTTTTGTGTCACTCTTTTATATTTAATGTGTGCCTCACCTCGAAAAGAGTGTCTTACTTGGGATATAGGTCGTACACAAAGCACAATAATTAGTACAGCCACCAGCTGGCTTTGAAAAGCGAAACAAAGAAACCCACTGCAGCCAGCAGCTGACATTGAAGAAGAAAATATTCTAGTGTTTAAAAGTACAATTAACTGCTGGATTTTAAGGGACAAAATACATAAAGGGGACGACAACAGCTGTAGGACATTGTGCATCTGGGAATATCTCTGTTTACAGCGTGTGAGATAAATACTTGCTACGAACACATGTAAACAGGTCTCGAAGAAAGCAGTTGTGTATATAGTGGCGCACACTTAACTAAACATTGAGAGCAGATATGAATTACCAGGTCCATTTAGGCTGCCCAGAGTCTCTCTGCTGGAAAACAGCAGAAGTGTCTATCCAGCCTCCTGTTATGTTATTGCTCTTACTCTGTAAATGTTGGGCGGAATGCATGATCAAGCCAACTCACAGTGTGAAGTTGGCAAATATTTGCAAAGCACAGTGAATTCTTAAGGTACATGCACAAAAACAAAGCATGAAAGCATCGCTACTAGATAGCAATGACTATGCAAACATAAGGAAACTTTGTGTCGAAGGATAGAACATATCACAAGAAGGAAACCCCTGTTATCCTTATCTTGTGACATCCTCACCCTTCCTATTTTTCAAACAGAGATTTCAGATGTAGTACAATGTACAATGAATAACTAAAGTTTACCATTCAGGATTCAAGGTAGGCCAGAAAAGAATTAAACCTGATTTATTTGAGTGAAAAGTTTAAGTTTGAACACAGGAGCTCATGTTCGTATGTGGCATAACGTGAATGATTTAACGCATTCGTTTCACCCCATGCCAAATGTTCTTGCTTTTGTATGGTGGAGGGGAGGGGAGGAACACAACTTGCATTTTCGCCGCCTCCCTTCATCTGCACCATACAAATGCACCTGCACCATACACCAATGCACCATACAAATGCACAAATGCACCTGCATGGATTTTCATAATCGCCCAAATGCTGGAGATCCCTATTCGGTTTATTTCTTATTGGGAAATTGTGAAAACTGCCTCTCATGCATTCATGGTAAGCAGTGTTCACAATGAAAATTAAATGCTGCCTGACATGTGAGCATGTTGGACAACATTTAATTGTTTTTTCTTTTGATGATCAATATTGTGTACACTACGGTAGTCTGATTTGTAAAAGGTAAAAGGTTTCAATTGAAATCATATGCTAAATTTAAAAAAAATTGTAATTGTGAACGCTGCTTGCCATGCCAACGTTTCATCACTTTGCACAGCGCAGTGCAAAAGTGCAGGGCAAAAGGCGGTGTACACACATGTACACCGCCTTTTGCCCTGCATGTTTGTACTCTGCTGTGCAAATGATGGAAATTGGGCGGCAGGGAGCCGCTTACGTTGCAGTGCTAACATCAAATTATGAGTTCATAGAAAATGAGCTCCATAATGGCAAACCCCTTTCCATGAAGGTTTACTTGACAAGAGGTTCATTGTTAGGTAATGTTTGAATGTTTTTTCCTACAGATAGAAATCATTCTGTTTCCTTTCAGTGTTTATATGTAAAAATTGAAAAACGGAAATGCAGGTCTCTGGCTCAGCTCCCCAAGTTGCCAATAATTTCTTACAGGCAAAGTCTGGACATTGAAACTCAATAGAGAGGCTCAAAAAGGACTAGATTTCCCTCAGGAGATTGTTAAATGGCTACATCTGTGTTGTTCAGTGCATCGATATCAGAAAAAAACATTTCTTTTGAATGTAAACATGGAACACTGTTAGATGTGCAGGAACCCAGCTCTGTGAGCATCCATTTAAAGGCTTTGAAGCAATCAATTTTTCATTTCAATTAATCAGGAAAAATACTATTTGCAGCTTTTAAAAAAATGTTTTAATACAATTGTTATATTAGTTAGATGCAGTTTTGCACCAAGGCAAAGACATTAATAGCCAGAGATCGATACATAAAAACATAATGTTTATTAAAGATTTGATCAAAGGATCTGTAGGGGCCATTTTTGGTACAATCCTAGATTCTACCAGTTTCTGTCTAAGCCAACTTTAACCAGATGGTGGCACGTGCTAATGTTTCCCCTTGTTGTGGGCTTTGTCAAGGCATAGCAGTGTAAATAGGCAACATTAGAAACAGAAGTTCCCTGTTCAAAATTACAAGTAGTTGTGGGTTAGTAATACTGTGCCTAACATTTCTTGAGAACAATGTTATACATTTATATTGGGACCATTGCCCATTTTATGAAATTTTAGTTGGAAACACACCTTTAGCATCAGAGATAATGGCAATATTATTTCCCGGAAAGAAGGAGGTTGGGAGAGCTTTGGCCTGTTTTCGATATTAGCGCTGCAGAGGAGCAACTGCACGCCTCTGCAGGAAACCCTGCCCCCTACTGCCCATATGTTGGAGACTTGAGATTGTGTCGTGTTTGACACCTGCACTTGTGCCAATCCTGCAGTGTGTGTTCGAGAGAAGATACACACACATTTGAGAGGCTAGAGGTTTTTGACTAATATTTTTGTCTTGGACATTTATGCAACAGCCCTCTTCGAAAAACTGCCCACAATATAGTATTAAACGTGCATAAGGTCCCTTGCTTTCCACTGCTCATCCAGCTACTGACCCTAGATGCATGTCTTTACCCAATTATATTTAGACATACTACAGAGAGCCTTATATAAAAAAATATCACAAATTTATTTTCATATAAACAAATATAGTTTCTTCATTTCCTTTATACAAACAACATATTTCATTATCTGTGAGAACAATCAGTTATTCTTTTTTCAATTTCTTGTTATAAAATTATTAAGTATACCAACATTTTAGCTTCCCAGGCTGACAATCATTTTCTTATAGTACATCTCCCAAAGGTAATTCTTTTTAGATCTAGCGTGTTATAGCTTTTCAATAACACCATGGGATACTTGATTACGGTTCTAGTTATTATGAAATACCGTCTATTAGTATCTCCATTGTTTTATACCGATGGCTCCTCATTCGTCCATTCTTTCATTCCTCAAACATATCCGACATGTTTCATTCCTCATTACCAACTTACACACTACTTTACAGGAAATTCTTCAGGGGAAGAAAAAACACTAGATAGACAAAAAAACACAATCTTTGTTTTCAGAATTGTTCCTTATTCTTGGATTTCACCAGCCTTCTAGGTCTCCTTTCTCATCCCTTTTAGTTAGAGCTATAGGTCAGTTTCTGGATGATCTTCTGTGGAAAATACAAGGAATACAGAGGGCTCTATTAATCACCACTCTTTAAATGTAGTTTAATTCATACATTTTTAAAAGTTTTGATTACATTTATCGATGGGTACAATCGTCCCTATCGTCTTTCTCTTTTACTCCATTGTATCCCCTTTATTCTTGTTAGTAAATCGCTGTCACCTTGACAAGTATTTGGCAATATTAACTCTCCCCCCGGCTGGGTCCTTTTTCTATACCTTTATGGTGGACTTCTGTCCCTAGATCTTTAAACATTAGGGTTAAACAAAATTTCTCCAATACCTGTAGGGGGAGTATTCTTCCTGGTAACCAAGAGCTGTCAATTTTACTCCTGCCATTTCTGTTCCTCTTCTCTATTTAGTTGTTAAGGGATAGGTTTTTTGAAGGATCACCCCCTGTGTGGTAAAGAGAGATAAGTGTAGTATTGTATTATAAGTCCAGTCCCAACATGATGCTTTCATTGGGTTTGGTCTAAAATACCCCAGTGGTCCATATTACCTTTTTTCACATGTATCCTCTTTTTCAATTTTCACGATCTTTAGTCAAAACGAGGATTGTCTATTCTTCCTCTAGCGCCTACCAGTCAGAGCTTCTTTTTATGGCCTTAATCAAGGAGCTTGTTAATGGCTTGTGTAGGTGCCACTAAATTCCGGACATCAGTGCCCTGTGAATTTAACACATTTAAGAATGTATCAGTTAGGGTTGCTACATGCTATGTCTGCCATGAACTTTCCAATTAAGGCCATTTCTAAGCACTAGCAGGTGTGGGCTGCCTTACCTCTGTTACTGGAACTGGTCGTTCGATTCCTCTTCACACTTGATCTCCCGTGGTTGTGAGAAAACACTATGGAATTCTTTTCCCAAGATTCCTAGGAATCTATTGTGTTCGCGTGTGTCATACTGCAATCGCGTACTCTTCTCGGGATCGTTTGAAAAATCCTCGTGTTTGTTGGTGAGTGATGCGTGCTCGCTCTCCCCTTCTCTTGTTTGTCGCTTCAGCTCGGGGATGCTTCCTCCTCCAGTATTGTCTGGCTCCTTAGTAACTCCTTCCTTCTTTGCGTCGCAGTGCCGGCAACGTCCGTTTGTCCCACCTCACATCTGTTATTGGATGGATTGCGCAAGTGTTTATAGTCGTCATGACATCATTCCATATGTTCGCCGCATTCTTAGATCCTTTTTTCTACTGATTGGGATTTTTTCCTTCATTTGTACGTTCCCTAATGGGATTTGTAATGTTTTAGAGTTACGTCTTCTTCTAATTGTATTCAAATTACTATTTAAGTAGGTTTTTACCATATTTTACTTTTGTACAAAGTGTTCACCCGTAGAATGCAATGGATTCGAGCAGTAGCACCTAGCCATATCTTTCCAGCATATGACATCCAGTTCAAGACACATTGTATGTGTATTAGCCATGGTGGGCAGACGTTTCTTCTTCTCGTCTCTTACGTAGCCTTGATGGCATCTTTCTTTCAGTCTGATCTTTCATTCAGACCTGTTTCCGCACTTTTAGTCAAGAAAATCAGCTCTTTTTCTTTCTTTAGCAGCTTTTTTCGATCCACATTAATGTCATTACTCCGTTTTAGCTTGAAGATGACTGACCATCTCAGATCTTCCGTTCTGTGAATTTGAATTGCAGTTTGTCATACTGCATTGTTTCCATTTGGTGTCCAATCCTATATCTATTTCCGATGTTTTCTTAGTCTGTTGACAGCAGGTACAACTTCTGCATGGGAAATGGCCTGTCGGAGTGTTTAGTCCCCATGTTCCAGTCAATGTAGGCTGCTTTTTCTTCTTTGTTGTGATGTTGTTCCTCATCACTTGGTCTCTGATGGTTTTACTTATATGGAACGCTATCAGTGGTGTCTCTATTGGAGTATTGCCTTTTTCTAGGATCTTCCAGTTCCAGTAGGTAATCTTTCGAATTCTATTCGATAAATTACTGTATGTGTTGGCAAACACTATACCACCTTTTTTATTTTTAGTTGGTTTCTTTTGGTATTTCAGTAGGGCCTCCCGGTTGTTATTATTTGCTCTCTTCATGGCTTTCTTAGTCAAATTTGCTGGATATCCCCGTTTGTGCAGGTTACTTCTCAATTTTCTGTCTCCTTCTTTGTAGTCTTCTCTGTTAGTGCTGTTACGTTTGAGCCTTAAAAATTGGCCGAATGGTAAATTGTCTCTGATGTGAGCTGGATGGAAGCTTTGATAATGTAGGAGAGAGTTCCGGTCTGTAGGCTTTCTATAAGGTTTCACATAGAGTGTATCATTCCTTTTGTCGGCCTTTATTGTGATATCCAGGTAGTCAATTTCTTCTTTGCTATGGTTATATGTAAACTTCAGATGTTGGTTTTGTGAGTTTAACCATACGAAGAAGTCTAGCATTCTTTGTCCATCGCCTTTCCATATCACAAGTACATCATCTATGTACCTTTTCCATAGTTTGATGTTGTCTTTATAAGGATTACTCTCACTGTAGATAACGCTTTTTTCAAAGGCCTCCATGTATAGGTTTGCTATACTGGGAGCTAAAGTAGCCCCATTGATGTTCCTTGTATTTGCTTGTAATACTTTCCGTTGAAATGGAAGTAGTTCTCTGTAAGTGCTACTTCGAGAGAAGATACCCATTGAGACAACCCTACCAAATGTATCTCCGAAGTGATGAAAACCTTAGGGAGGAACTCCCTGAAGGAATATGAGAAGGAGCAGAGAAAAGAAGCCAGTGATTTCACAAAAAGTATGCACAACGCTGAAACACAAGGTAGACCAAGTCATAATAGAAGCTGGCTATATGTCGTGATTAGACAGCAGGCGAAGCCGCCATTGTATAGAAGCTGGACATCGGTATCATAAATTTAGTAAGCCATGACTCATGAAGCGTGAAGAGAAAGTTGTGTAGCAGCAAGAATAAGCAGAATCGTGGAGCTGCAAGATGAGGTTGTCTGGCCTGGAGTCAAAATTGAAGAAGCCAAGGTCAGCTATCTATTCTGGAAAGGAGTGAATGTGCGAAAGATGAATTGTTAAGGTGCAAAAAAAGAACACCAAGAGTGCCGAGTTTAATTCATTTAAAGCATTGAAAACCTGCAAAATGGACCAAATTATGGTCTCCTGTCACTTGAGCAAAGGATGAAAACAGAGTTTGAACTTGGAGTCCCAGAACACGATAGTGAGTGCTCTCACTCCCATGTATTCTAAAAGCCAAGGATATTTTGCAAGGCCAAGTTCAAAGATAATCTTCATGGCAGAGGAATGGGCAATGAGAGCCTGGGCTAATTGGGTGGGGAGGTAGTGTCATGCCCCATCTCCTTGCACCTGGGTCTGGGCTTAGGGGCTGCTAAGTAAACCGAATGTTCCAGACCTGGCACAAGCATGCCAACCAATTGAAGTGGTCCATATAATGAAGGACCTTATAGTTCGAAAACCAATGAGAAACTATGTATCTAATGTTTCTGAAGATGACATGATTTAGAGGTAGGCATATGTTGTCCACCTGATAGTGGGCAGCCAATTACAATCTTAGTTCCTATAGAAAGTATACTTAGATGTTCCCCGTAAACCAATCCCAACCCTTAGTAGGTTTTTCATTATTGCCACATAGTATGACATCACCTGTGATGTATTATTGATATAAAAGCTATGTTTTGTGTGAAGATCGGAGAGACAAATCGAGCGTACATCCATTGATGTTTGTTGGGGTCTGGTCAAAGGATCAAATGCAAAAAGATCGAATGCAATAGGGTCGAGTCAATAGGACCTAAAACAAAAGGGTTGAATTCTTTTTTTAAATGTAGATTTTTTTTGGGTTTCCGTATAGTAAAAAAAGGTGATTTTTACACCAAAAAAGGGGTTTGGGGGCGAACCCCCACTCCCCAAAAAAAAGAAAAAAAAAAGAAATTAGACCCTTTTGTTTTCAGTCCTTTTGAATCGATCCTATTGTATTTAGATCCTTTTTATTTGATCCTTTGACCTATAACCATGTTCGTTGTAACTCCCTGTTTTAGATAATTGTTAATAAAACAGTACTTTGCCATCTTCCTGAGTTGGTTTGGTTATTTGGACTCAGAATTTATCTGTGTGATCCCATCCATTACATATGCACGTTCCTAAAGGGCCCTAAACTCAATGTGGGTGCCAGTGCCACGCAGGGTCAGGGTGCAGCATTACATTTTCGACTAAGACAATTTGCCAAGCAGGAGGCAATCATTGAACCCACTGCTGACTGCCAGTAACAGTAGGCCCATGCTGCTGACACCACCCAAACAAGTGGTTAGAGACTCCATGGGAATGGGGAACAACATTTACCAGCGCCTAGTTTGTGGTCCGCCTGGACTTGTAATTTCCCGGTGGCACCAGCAAGCTAGGTGCCGGTAAAACGTCAAGAATCTGGCGGCAACCCACCGGTAGCACCAGCAGGGTTACCGCCAGACTCGTAATGAGGCCCATAGACCAGGAAGATGCATTAAGACACTCAATGACCGGCTCATTTTTTCTGGATAAAATACTCCAGTTTTAAGTCCAAGGTCTTCTCAATTCACTTCTAAGCTGACACAAATACTATCATAATTTCTGTCCAAAATACTCAACATTTTTAAGTTTAAGATCGCTTTAAGTCACATTTAAGTCAGCCTAATGATTTTCTAATGCATCATTATTGGCTAAAATGCTCCAACCTGAAGTTTAAAGTCGCTGTAATTTATATTGAAGTCAGTCCAATGACTGTTTAATGAAAAATACTTTAATGATTTCTGTATAAATATATGACTCTCTTGTTTATGACATCAATTCACGGTGCTGGAGATAACCGAGGAGTGAACGCTTTGTGAAATTAGCAGAATCAAAGCTTTCAAGTATGGAGGCTTTGTATTAGGCCTGTTAAAAATGGATAACTCTAGAACTAACTATGTAAACTCATTTTAGGTCGTAGACACCTTAGACGACACAATGATGTAATTGCGTAGTCTTCGTGCATATACTGGAAAAAATGTGCATACAGTAGTAGTTTATATGTGTTATACACCGCACGATGAACTCCAGTAGCTGTATGTGACTTAAAGGAATGGTTTGGTCAAAACATTTTATTGCCCATACGGGTCGGCCATGTGTTTTTAAGCCTAAGTCGTTCGATTTTAGAAAGGTTTCCTATGGACCGTACCCGAGTTTTCTTCCATTAAACGCATGCAAAAACAGGCACCAGGGAGCCACCATTTTGTGATAATCCTATAATTTCCCCATCGCCCTGGCTGACCTGCTTTTGCGGCACTAAATCATATCCCCCGCCCCTGAGCCTGTCATCAGCAGACGCGTACCGCCCATTTCACAACACCAAAGCACGTCTCGTGTCATCATTCGCTGCGCTTCAGCTAATGGCGTGTCGCCATGGAAATGGCAGGACGCCTCTTTCCTCAATAAGTATAAACAGACCGTTTCACAACACACAGCAGCAGATTTCCGATTCCATTCCTCTCTCTGTGCTACTTTGAGTATTCTGTGACTCGTTTCTGTGCTCTGGTCAGCTACCTTCGTTGCTTCTAGCCCGTGTGAACCGATACCAGTACCACCGCAATCAATTATTTTAGTTTGTGTAACACACAATGGATACAATAATGCCCTACATGTACGAGCCCAAGTATACCGAGGAGGAACTACTGGAAAGGGAAACACGCAAAAACGATGGGTCTTCGGACGGCAGTTGGGAGGACGATTCAACAGCTGAAGAGCCTGCACCTAGTCGCATGGACGGTGTTTCCACCTGCACATGCAATTGGTGCGAGCTAATGCCAACCGAGGACGAGAACTGCTGCTGCTGTGAAAACTTGGGATGCGTGGCCTACATTTCGGAATGCGAGCCACGACCGCAATGCATCACCGAGCTGCCAGACTTCAGGGCAGCCTGCCTCACACTGTCCGTGTTGAGGATAATGATGGTGCTTATGCACGAACTTCGCGCAACTGTTCGTCCTCGTAATCCGAGTAACGACTAAGTATACTCTGCTTGTCATGCCACTCCCATTTCATGGTCTTCTACTATATCCAAAATTACATATACATGTCATTGTAACGCACAAAAGTCTTTCAATAGTGTGCAGTGTCTAGATAGCATTTGTCCGAGCAGAATGCCATTAGTTACAAGAATTGTCATTGACAACCCACGTTTATTAAACTTATCTTGGTCATTTAAAAACAGTTAGTTTCATTCCTTTTCACAGGTGGTACATGCTGGTGGCCTATCGTTCCTTTACATGGTGGCTTCACGGGAGGCTTGGACACCGCGTTCGAAGAGTGATACCCGCCTGTGCCGTTCGTGCCATAAGAGAAACGTTCCCGAGTGACAGCAGTCAGTACAGGGGATTTTCTCTCGCTATGCTGCAACCTGAACTGTACAATGTGTAAAGTTTTGTATTTTTGTGTCATCAAAATAAGCTACAAAATAAAACACCACATATATTTTAACAACGGTTGTTTCGATTTTTTAAATCAATCAAGTGTGTCTCCATTCAAGGATGGACGTCAGACACCTGTGCTCGGAATGGGTGAAGTTCAGGTCGCTGTGAAGCGGGGTGGTCACTATCTAAGCTAATATAATATATTATCAATAATGCATGCACAAATAACACTTGTTCAAAGTCTTTCAGTCGGTTATGTCTCTATAAAAGTCACACATATATCTATACTATCAATTAACATTGGATTATACAGGCCTTAGGTCAAGGGTCTTGACCACTATAATACACTGTTTGAAGTGTGGGTCTGTGCTCACAAGAATCTCCGATATGTGGCATAAGTTATTGATAGGCAACGATATACTGCAGTAGGGGTCTAATGTTAGTTGGGGATCTGCTAGGTGGGCATCATGGCGTGGCCAGTGGTCTGGCACATGAAGAGAATACCTTGCAGGGACACAGGGTCAGAATGGCAGTAACTTTCCACTGGCGAGGGTGCGTGAGCAAGGACACGTTTGTGGAGATGAACGAGCCATATGCTTGGTTCAGGCCTGTTCACATGCAGGACCGTGATCTCAGAGAGTGATGTGTTACATTTATTAGCTGTTGCAAATACCTCTGGAGTTTTCCAGTCAGAGTGGGAACGAGGCTGTGGGCCATGTGCTCTGCACGCTGTATTATCGCAGTGAGGCCTGGTCACCAAAATGGAGTGGAACCCGTGTCCTGCTCAGTGTTCCCATCTACGCGAATGTCATGCAAAGTTAACATTACATAAGGGCAAGGGGTGAACCCACTACTGGAGGCACTTGGTACGAGTTTCTACTGAGAAGTAAAGGATCAGAGGGGCCTGACGGCCCCTCGCTCCCACACACTTGCCTGCACGCCAAAAGGCGGTTCGCACCCGGGGATGAGCGCTGGCATGGGGGGCTGTGACGGGCGCAAACGGCCAAGGTGCCAAACAGCATGTACAGTTCAAAAGGTATCCCACGCCCAGGGGCCATTGCTCACATGGCCTCCTCAGACCCCGTGTCTCCAGGCAGGCCTCCCTTGAGGCAGGCCACCCCCCTGCAATCCACATAAGTGTGTCTCCAATCAGCAGTCTTCCTGTGCCTTATCTGCATGCCCCAGGCCCATCCATCCCACCCCTTCTATCAAAGGCGGTTTGCACCCGGGGATGAGCGCTGGCATGGGGGGCTGTGACGGGCGCAGACGGCCAAGGTGCCAAACAGCATGTACACTTCAAAAGGTATCCCACGCCCAGGGGCCATCGCTCACATGGCCTCCTCAGACCCCGCGTCTCCAGGCAGGCCTCCCCTGAGGCAGGCCGCCCCCCTGCAATCCACATAAGTGTGTCTCCATTCAGCAGTCTTCCTGTGCCTTATCTGCACGCTCCAGGCCCATCCATCCCACCCCCTCTATCAAAGGCGGTTTGCACCCGGGGATGAGCGCTGGCATGGGGGGCTGTGACGGGCGCAAACAGCCAAGGTGCCAAACAGCATGTACACTTCAAAAGGTATCCCAAGCCCAGGGGCCATCGCTCACATGGCCTCCGCAGACCCCGTGTCTCCAGGCAGGCCTCCCCTGAGGCAGGCCGCCCCCCTGCAATAAACATAATACCACGACATACACACGTCATTCATTCACAAACACACCCCTGTTTCTAATACTTTATAAACCACTTGATATGTCTCATGAGAACATCTTTGTGCTTTGCAAGTCAACTCCTGAACCTTCTACCTGAGAAGCACTGAGATCTATGCTAATCTGCTTGTCGCCGTGCTATCTGTGACCGCTTCGAGCAAACTCGTCAGTGTGCTACCTGTGGCCATCTACCTGTTCTCCTGCAACATACTGCTCGGCCTGCTGAATCCAACTGTTTGTTGGTCAAGGTAAGGCCATGTATCCTTGTCATATTTCGGTCATTTTTACATTTCAATCTATTTGCTATTACAGTACCCAATAGAGCTATGGTCATTGGTCTCATTGCTATTGAATTGAGTTTCAATTGTTATTCTATCAATAGATCTATTTATTTTCATCTGTGTCAATTGTCATCGAATTGCATCCTTCGGGGGTCCAGTCTATAATGTAAGCATGGTTCCTTTTCGTGCAAGACAGAACATCCAAGGGACGAGTCACTTGTTCAGAGTTTAGTCATATAATTTTTAAAAAATCTGTAACTTATGCAAATACTAAGCCGCACATGATGAACTGGTATAGTTCCGGCGACCAAAACAAACCTTGCATTGAGCATGGTATGGTTCATTTACTTTTTTATGACATTTTTATTCATCAAGGTTTTATAATAATCTTGATATTTACTTTTCAGAATTTTCAACAATGCCTGCCTGTTAGATTAGCGGTTGCCCTTCGAAGACCCATGCTAAATCTGAAGGCACTACAATACATGTATTCCCGAAAACTGTTGATCGAATAAGAGAATGGGTCAGACATTGCGGATATCCACTGGATGAGCTGGAAAGTAGAGTCCAACAAGTCTTTGAGGACAAGAGGGGTGATTGATACCGCATCTGCAGCCGGCACTTTCCCTCAAACATGTACACCACATCTTGGGTAACAAAGAAGAATAAACGGCGATCGACACGAAAATTGCTCGCAAACGCTATTCCCACTCTATTCGTCCACAATCCGCCACTGGTGAGTCAAGTGTCCATTTTTAGCTTTAGGCCTTGCGGTAGTGTGTAGGTAGCCGAATGGATTCATTGATATTTTAGGTGTTGTTTCCAATTTGTAATACTTTCGACATTGATATGAGTGTATAGCTTTTTGAATAATGACATTTATCAATATATTATTTTTAGATTTCATAACCCACAAACGAAATCTATATATGGGCACAGGGAACTGTGCTGTATTGCGCATTACTCAAGTATTCTGTCTCCTTACATGGCAATTTTAAATATTGGCATTTCATTAGCAAACAATAATTTACCTTTACAACTTCTTGACTATCCCTTGAATCTGAAGCAAGAACATTCTACTTCCGTCACGTGCTCGCAGTTATCAACCACTTCTAGCGCGTATCAGGTAATCATACTTGGCTATTCCGCTACAGACTTGTTTTATGCATGTCAAGTAATAGTTTGTATGTATCGTGTGATTATTTTACCAATTGTTTGGTTAGTGCTTTCCAATTGATATACACCTTAGTTGTCGTCCCCTGGTGTTTGTTTTCAGTTATAATTAGTGTTATCCATACTAATGCAAGTACTGTCTTTCAGGGGGATGCTGAAGCGTCCACCACATTGACAACAGCCCTAGATGTTCTTCAGCAGCCCGAGGTATGGATACGGACAGCTCAACTGACCGTGATCATCAGGACTGGAACACTTGTCGTTTGATTGTTCTACACCATGTTTCATTTGTGGTTAGCCGTTGATATGTACCTGTGCGGTCGACCCCAAGCGTGTGTTGTGTTTTCAATATTGTAATCCTTACTAATGCAAATACTATGTTTCAGGCAGCTGTTGAATCGTCAACCCACGCACTTGATGCAGAGCCTGACATTCAAGTAATTCTGGTGGAAGCGGGACCATGCGGATACGAATCGGCGCAACAGCTTTCGGAAGTGCGCACCACATTCACAACAGCCCTAGATATTCTTCAGCAGCATAAGGTATGGATACTGACAGCTCCATCGAGCGTGATCATATAACGTGATTCCATTTGCTATACTTTCTTCCCTATTAATGCAAGTACTGTGTTTCAGGGAGATGATGGAGCTTCCACTACAATCACAATATCCCATTTAGATGATGCAGATGTAAAGAAATCGGAGAAATAAGTCGATTAAATCTGATCATTTTTAAATATTCCTTGATTCTTTTAGACAATGCAACATTTGTGGTTATCTCTTTATATGTACCTGTGCCGTCGACCCCAAGTGTGTGTTATGTTTACGATATTGAAAACCATACTAACGCAAGTACTGTGTTTCAGGGAGTTGCTGATGCCTCCTCTTCAATACAATCATTCGTGGCAGTCCATGCAGAGCCAGAGGTATGGATACTGACAGCTCCATCGAACTAGGTCATCAGAGCTTGAATACTTGTCGTTTGATTGTTCCACACAATGTTTAAAGCGTGTTTGACTATTGAGATGTACATGTGTGTTCGTCCTCACGTGCGTTTTATGCTAACAATATTTTGATACACAATAATGAAAATACTATGTTTCAGGGAGTCGATGGAGCCTCAATCCGTGCTGTCTATGCGGATACAGAAAATATAGTCGTTGCAGCGCAAGAGGAAGGGGAGACATGCGGGTACGTATCGGAGCAACAGCGTGCAGATGTTGAAGGTCGAGTCAAAAAAGTTGCAAAGAAAAGAAACAAAAATAAGGTTAGTTACAAACAGTTCATAAGTTTAGAAATTTTTTTGTGCTGGGGACTATTTTATGTTTTTTTAAAGTCAATTGTACTATACTTTATCTTGTGTTTAAACTGAACATCCCTTTTCCAATCTGTCCTCTAGTTACCCGTGGGTCTACGAAATATACATACACAGACAGTGAAGCGAATGAGAGATGTTGCTTGCCAGACCATTTACACTATGGAGACTATGGAGGAACTATTAATTCAGACGCGGCGTGTTGAGACTCGGGATGCTCATGTCCAATGTTTAGAAAATGAAATGAATGTGTCTGGAGAATCTGGCAAAGTTGTATTGGACCATTGCTAGAGTACGACCGCACCACCGCAACAACATGATACTGGATGTATTGAAGATAGCTCTGAAGTAGTCGCAGATCAATTTACACAATCTACACCCGCCAAAAAATTGCCACCAAAAAAGCTGTCGACATTGTTGTGTTCTCCCATCAATGTTGAAGTAGCAGATGTTGAAATGACAGAGAATGAACCAGCAGCAGCATTCACTGACACATCAGAACTTGATAACAGCGATATTTCTTTCAAATGTGGTGATATGTCCTCAACGTCACAGGCCGAAACAACTTTGACTCAGGATGACAGTCTAATGAAAGAGGACAAATACATAGTATTCGAAAGTTGTTTGATGGATATTATAAGTATGCTGAAATGTGGGCATTCCGTCAGAGGGAAAGTATGTGGGAAGCCATTGATTCATGTGACTCTTCAAAAACAAGGCAGTAACGTCACAATACATGCCGCCTGTAGATTACATCATACGTTCTCATGGTCTGCACAACCGATGCTGGGGAATCTGCCAGCAGGCAATCTACTGTGTGCAGCTGCATCACTTTTTAGTGGCTCCAGTTTTAGAAAGTTAAAGTCTTTCTTTCAGTTTGTGGGACTCCATTTCATTTCAAAAACGCAGTACTACAAATACCAACATGATTATCTGTTTCCGGCCATTAGTGATGCTTGGAAAATTGAACAATTGTCTCTAGCAAGTACATTCGAAGGCAAACGATTCAGGCTAGCCGGCGATGGACAGTGCGACAGCCCTGGATTTTCTGCCAAGTACTGCACCTACCACTTTCAGGACATGGATAGTAAGAAAATTGTGAGTTCGGTGGTCGTGCAGGTAACACAATGTACATCCTCAGTGGCCATGGAGAAACTAGGATTTATAAAATCAGTGGAATATCTGCAATCGAGTGGAATGCACATCGACCTCATAGCCACGGACAGACATGTTTCAATTGCCAAGACAATGAGAGAGCAGTTCCCACATATTAAACAGCAATTTGACGTATGGCATCTTGCTAAATCAATCAATAAGAAAATCTCGGCTGCAGGGGAAAAAAAGGTTTGGAAAGTATTTCAGAGTGGTCCCAGTCTATCAGCAACCATCTTTGGTGGAGCTCCAAAACTTGTGAAGGGTCAGTGGAAATACTACTTGAAAAATGGCGGTCACTGATGCACCACTGTACCAACGTGCACTGCTGGTCAGAAAACCTACATTTCCACCAATGTGAACATGGCCCTTTATCCCCAGTGGAGGCACGGAAGAAGAAGTTGAATCCATCTTCACCGACACACAAAGCCATTGAGAAGATTGTTTTCGATAAAACTCTATCAAGAGATTTGAGGGGACTGACAGAATTCTGTCACACAGGAGGTTTGGAGGTGTTCCACAATATGTGCCTAAAGTACAGGCCAAAGCGCTTGCATTTCAGCATACAGGGCATGAGACATAGGACTCTACTTGCCGTCTTGGCCCATAACGAGAATCTCGGCTGTGAACAATCTAGGACTAAGGGTAATGTAAGGATGCCTCGCTACACTAAGGCCTTTTCAAAAAGAAGTAAGCAATGGGTGATCAAACCAGTCTATGAGGAAATGGAGTTCGACTTTGTCAAAAGCCTTATTGTTGCTGTATTAGAGAAGCACAGATATGGAATTTTGAACGTTTCTGTGCAGAGCACTGATCCATTGCCACCCGACATTGCCACTGTGCCCTGTCCACCCAAAGGAGAGCTGGTTGTGAAGTACAAATCCCGGTTTAAATAATTGTAATACGATTGTCTTTTTGTAAATAAATTTAATTGTACAGTGTGCATACAAAGTACGCTAACCCTTACCCCTACCTTCACCATCCTGGGTGCCGAACTACCTGGGTGTCATCTTTGAATTCTCTCTCTATTCACCTCATATTGCTGACCTTGTCTATATGTGTATGTATATATTTTTGTTAATGTAACTAATTTTCGCAATCTCTTATAAATGCTGGGCACTGTTAACCGAGGGGAGGCTTGCGTATTGCAAATAATAAAACAAACAAACAATAAATCTCACTTTCAACTCAACCCCTCGGGTACTTTATACTTTCCCTGACCTTCCCCAAAAAATGAAAAGTCTCAATAGTTATGGTTCTTTGGGGCTTCAAAGCTCACAGACAACGAGGACAAAATTGGGGGCCTTAGAACGCGCCAAGCGAGCCGTTGCAGATGGGAGAGAAGCCAGTTCGCATTTGCACATTGAGGCGCACTACATAGATGGAGTCGAAACTTCAAGTTCTCACAGATGGCTTTACTATGGGATGTTGCAAAGAAAGAATGTATGCTCATTTCTAGTGAAGGTCAGCGGCTTTGATTTTCAGCTCGCGCCCTGAAGAGGCCCACAACTCGCACTGGCAGTATAAGGTTCTATTGTTTTTTGACCTTGAGAGACAGGGACCATGCCGAAAGAACTTCATTTGAAGGGGGGGTTCGGGGGTGCAATAACGTAAGAGACGATAAGGCAGAAAATTCTTAAACTAGACCAAGTTTCATGTTAGTTCAGCATACGAAAAATCGTTGTCAAGAGCACAGTGGGATTTACGGACTGCATTACGCAGAGACACAATGGAAATTGCAAATATAATGTAAGTACCTCTTTAGACGCTTTTATGCCGGAATGAAGAATTAATGAATGGATGCATGAATAAATGAATGAATGAAGAGCTTTGAAAACGTTTGTGGGATCGTCCTTGTAGCGGGCACATGGGCATGCAGGTCCACATTCCACACGCATGTAGACAAAAAGTCGTTTCTCATTGTGTACTATCCTCGATTTATTTCGTTAGTTTTCGCATTGATTTTAGAGCCAAACATTCTCCATTGCACTATCCTTGAAAGCAAATAGTTTCAACTCGGCAGTAATAAATAAAATGAATAATATTAATAAAGATCGGCTGGCGAGACTAATTATACATTTTATGTTTTCAAAGCAGGTATATACTTTCGTTTTGCCACTGCCACCAGTTTCAGACACCGGCAGACGGTTTCTTCAGCCGCAGCTTAATGTAAACAACTGCACCATTCTGATGATCTTATGGGACGATCGCCAAGGGCCCATATGCCCTTACGCGGTACTAGCGGGTAGAAGCAACATATCAACCTTTACGCTGGCCTAGTGCCTACTTGATGGAACAGCCTTGCGGTTCAACGTGCGACAAAAGTGCTTCTTTGAACGAAAACCAACACCCTGTGTACCATAAAGGAACAGCGCGTGACTCACGATAAAATTTTACGGATTTGCGGATAGAGATAAAAGAAAATAAATGACTTTCGGAGTTCATATGGCAATTGCTGAATATTCTGTAAACATTTAATGTCAAATAAATGTACTTTACCAAATTTACCGTGTTGCTATTTGATTTTAAAGTACAGTTTCATATTCCGAATTGTGGCGCGCTGTGTTGTGAGCTGATCTGTGTTGGTTTCCGGGTTCTTTGTGAAGTCGCGTAGAAGACGACTGGGTGCGTTTGCCTACGCAGCACAGTAACGTCCCGGAGAGAGGCGGGGAATATGAATGTTTTGATAATGTCAGGCTCAGGGGCGGGCGATATGATTTAGTGCTGCAAAAGCAGGTCAGCCAGGGTGATCCGGCAAGTGATAGGATTATCACAAAATGGCGGCTCCCCGGTGCCTGTTTTCGCGTGCGTTTAATGGACGAAAACTCGGGTAAGGTCCATAGGAAATTTTTCTAAAATCGAGCGACTTAGGCTTAAAAACACATAGCCGACCCGTAGGGGCAATAAAAATTTTTGACCGAACCATTCCTTTAATGGGTGAGTAAATAATATTGCAAACGGGTCTGTTTATCATACGGACGTATTTAAACACCAGTCCATTTCGAATCCCATTGTATGAAACAACATGCAAAAACTATTAATAGGGATATGATTTAAACGTAAGTACTTTTTGTACTATTTTAGAAAATGACCACAACAATTATACCTGGTCAGTATACCCTTCAAATACAGCAGGAATAATAGTGAAGAGTTGACCACTACATGATCAATAGGCAGAACCCTTCATGGAGAAAATGATCAAAATATAATAAGACATATTTAAATATCCTCCCTCCTAGTTCTAAATAGTGTTAGAGGAAGAATATATAAGTCAATAAACATTGCCCACACTTACAGCTCAGGAAGTCTTCATTCTATTAAAGACAAAGAGGCGAGCATTATGCTTATTTTCTTGAATACTGCTATTGCAAAAGAATAAAGAATGCACGCCGCCTGTCTTGTCATAGAATTTGGAAACTCTATTTACACTTTCTTTACCCTACAGCTATAAAATAATCTATCACAGTCTTTATACGGAAATCGGGACAATGTTGTCTTCTACACATGATGGACATTATTCACATATCTGGGGTGAGTTGTCAATAACACAATGAGGAAAATACATGTGAATCTCAATTTTATTTCAACTAGGGAAGTTCTAAAACCAAGGGTGGGGGAGTCCTGATGAAAGGGACCTATATAATATAGCACCGAAACTTTGTTGAACGCCGACCTACCCTGATCTCAAAAATGAGTCAATGGTTGTACTGATGAATCTGCAAATTGGATGTTTTTACTTGCATTGTATTCACCACACTGGTTTATATCAGCTTCACACAATTTGGGGTTTTGTTAGGTCTGTATTTTGAATTTCTATGGTATGTACATTCGTATAATAATTGTCTTTGTTTACACAAATACATTGTTTGTGAAATGATTGCTTCACTGAATAGCGATATTTAATGTCCATTTTGCAAATTGAAATACATGTATTCCTTTGAGAGTACCAGCAGGAACATTGCACTGTATATATACTCACACAGACTGCTGCCAGGGATCCGCCGCTCCTCCTCCTCCCTGGTGTGAAGTACGAGTTGGAGGGCAGGTTGTCTTTTTTTTTTTGCAAAGCAGGTTAAGACTCATCTCAAGACACTGAATCCCTGGAATTGCTGCCTGCCACAATCACTGGTATTTTCTCCAGACCCCTATAGGAGCCACATACACGCAAAATCCACATGTACGTCGGGATCAGCCAAGTTGATCTCACTCTCAGGGATTCCCTCTCCCTAGTGTCTCCTGTTGGCATTTGCGTCGTTCACCCATTTCACCATTTCAGATCACTGAATGTGTCATCCAGCATAGTTTCACATAATGAAAAACATACCCTGAATCCAACTCTGAGTCCTCATTTTGACTATCCTTCTTCTACTAAACAAGACTAACCGGAATGTATTCATTTCCTACGCCATCTCCCAGCCAACAGAAACCTACATCTGCATGTGTTGTCTCTGTACGGGAGGCGCTATCACTGCTTTGTCATGGACTGTGACTTTTATGTAGACATGCGGCATAGCTTGTCCACGGAATGTGTTTATTGAAAAGGCTGAAAACCTAAGATGAGGAAAAGGCATAAACTTCAAGAGAAAACACACATAAGGTCAAAAAAGGATGAACGAGAAAAGGTTCTAAGAGAGGCACAATATAGAAAAGGAACAAAGAGGGGGGCAAGAGGCAAAATCTGCCAGTTACGAAACAAGCATCCGCAAGATATACATGACGGTCAGTGGTCGAAGGGGTTGGGAGCGGTGCTCCTCTACTTTTGAAAAAAGGTTTTACTGTTCCTACACTTTTATTTTAAAAAGAAACTGATTCAGAATGGTTTACTTTTACAATAAAAGTGCAGGATAAAGTTAAAACTTGCACTTTATTGCAAAGTGCTGAACATTCCCTTAAACAGCAGGTGTGTTCGTTTTGGGGTTTGGATTGGGCGTGGAAGGTGGCGTAGTGATGGGGTTTGTGGGGAGCACGGGCCGGCCAGCAGGGACCATAGTTCCACTACTTCTTTTTGTACATTTTGACCACTGATAAGGGTGAGAGAATGAGAGGCGGTTGGAGATGGAGAATGCAGAAAGAGGGATACATGCTAATTCACCAAATAGGCCACATCTTTCCCTGCTTACAGGAAAGCTAACTATACATATACACAGCAACAGCATGTATGGGCTTGTACAAAGAAGGGGACATGGAGATCCCCGAGAGGGGGTCAAAAGTGGCGCTAAGTACAACGGATGCCAACGAGATACAGGGGCAAAAGACACCACATCAACCTCGAGCCATAAATAAAACTAAATTCAACGACCAAACAATCCACAATCTTGCAGAACCCTCTTATGCATGTGTGCAAATGCCAAATGCATCCTAAAACTTCGATCCATCCATCTAATCTCTGCCGCTTACGTGCGATCGCCAATCACTCCATCACTGTGTGAAATAGGAGAGTAACCGTTGGCGCTAACCGATGGCTGACCCTCGCTTGGATCTGCGCAGGGCATTTTACAACCACTTGGGGGTGTAGTAGGGGCACATCCAGAGTTTACTTTTTGGCTGCATTCCTTCTCCACCTTTCATTCCTACATGAGATTTTCACGCTGGTGTAAAAGGAATGGATTCCCAGGGGAAATGCCTGTGTTTCTTAAGTGCTAAAAGCAGGTTGACTTCAGAGGAATCCATTGTAAATGTCTGCCATGCATTTATGAAGGCAGCATATGTACTTTTTTTTCAGGAAACAGAGAGTCAACGAATGGTTAAAGACTGTTTTGCAAATGAGGACATTTTAATGTAGTGGGCTGTTGTTCTAACGTTGGTGGTCCGGCCCATGACATTTTCACTTGCTATAGAATGACCCTGTAATCTCCTAGTGGCACAGCATGACCCAAAAACACAAACAGCTGCAAAGGAGCCCTGGGACCCCACATCCCGACCCCGAATGACCAAGAGCAGCTTCCTGTTAATAAAGAAGTCAACTTAAAAAAAACCCTCTGCCTCCCCCTCAAATACATACCCCAGAATGCTCTAAAACTCCTCAGAAACAAGAATACAGGCACACTTCCCCCTCAAAATGTTTCTTGCCTTTCTGAATCCTCGACGGCCACCTCCCTAGCGAAGGAGCACCAACCATCGCAACAATACATGTTACCGAACACTACATACGGGTTTCCTGAATTAATATATTTAATTATCAGGGACGGCTTTAGGCCCGGACGACCAGGGCGACCGCCTGGGGTGCAACATTAGCACTCCGCTTCGCCAGCTCTGGGCGAGGGGGGTTTCCAAGGGCACCCCCGAGCTGGCCTGGTGGGTGAAGGTGCGGCAGGCTCCCTTTTGTAATCAAATGCGCTCTGCTCTACTGCTGGAGCTGGGCGCAGCACCAGGGGAGCGGGGTGCTTTTATTACAACAGAGCACTGATGCTAAGCAGCACGGGGCAGCCTGATCAACTCCCCGCTCCACCATGGGAAATAAAACACCACTGTATGTAGTAAAGAAACGGGGAGAGGAAACACAAAATGGCGTGCCTCGGCTGGGGGGCGCTTCCTCGCCCCAGGCGCTGCCAGATGTAAGGCCGGCCCTGTTAATTATACACCCATGTTGACTGGCTCACAGCAAGCATTACAGACATATTTTCTGTTTCGAAATCGCAGCTCTAACGCTTGAAGTTGGAGTGTGCTCCATCTTGGCAGCGGTAACGACCGCCCCCGCCTCCCTCAATCCTCTGTCGGGGTTCCTCCCCTCTGTGTGTGCCGTTCCACTGTTAACCAATGATATATTTATTTAAGCGCACCTGGCTCAATAGGCCTAATCAGTATTTGTTCGCAAGCTGTGTATATTAGCGCAGCGAGCGCTGATGTAGAACAAACTCCTCCGTCATCCTATCAGTGCTGTGGCGATGATTGCGGAGTGTATGCACACAACACTGCGTGATTAATGGTACTACGTACATTCAAAATAACAGCAGGTTCTAGAAGCATAAGGATGGGAGTCAGAGATATGAACTCCTTGTCTCGTGTGTCTAGTGACAAGGAAAGAACGTTTCGGAGATACAAGCAGTGATTGCCTCATGTAGCTTGCCTGAAACCTCTTGGCAAATGCTTGGGCGAGTAGACTATATGGTGGAAACTATAGATAACAGACGATTTCTCCACAGTAGCACATGAAATGATCAGTATTTCTGTTTGAGGAGTAATTGCCGTTTGAGGAGTAATATTCCCCAGAGTGAAATGTAATATCCTGGGCACTGCATTTTAATGACGTCTGGTTAATCACCAGAAAGAGTGCGGCTGATTGCGCAACCATGCCCTCATGCTCGACCCTCTACCAAACATGGCAGCTGTCATTGTCTCATTCATTTACACGGATTTCATGAGCATCCAGATTGAACAGACAAATCGGACGCAATCAATGGAATCAAGCATGGGCGTTGCATTACCGCATGGAATTGTCCACTGGTGACCAGAATGTGAAGACATTGTACAAAACCATGCAGACATGTTTTACATGGGTTTCCTCCGTGTCCATAGTGTGACCAATCAGATTCCGGGCTACTAGTGGTCCAGGGGTGAATATTGGTTTCTAAACCATCAATCAGCCCCAAACTTCTAATACACCGGAAGGGATCCGAACAGATTGGATTAAACAAAGATACAATTAAAATGATAAACCCTCTCGTCCAATTTTGGTAACTTGGATGGAACGGCAGGCTTATCTCCTCTAAAGGTCATGGATCGCTTGTTGGTAGCAACACAGCGAAAATACAATTATTACCCAATGATAAATGGAGTGTCCAGTCAAGGTTGTATAGTAATATCTACTTTACTATTATCACAACAGTCTAACAACACCACGAAATATAATCCACCCTGTAAAGGAATGCAGAGGACAGACATTTGCAAAGAAGGAAAAGGGATGCCCTCTGGATACTGACAGGAGGGTAGTCGGAATAGTTAATAATCACCACAGTTTGTTAAGGTTTCTTGGCTTCAGCACAAAGGGAGCAAAGGGTCTTAAAATGTCTCAAGGGTCCTTCTGGGAAGGACCAGGGGGACAGAACCACAATGTACCTTTTGCTGTTGATGCTCGACAGGGTCGATTCAGCTTCAGGGTGCTTTGCAGGCTTCTGTGACAGAGTTCGAGACGGGAGTCAGCTGCGGGTATCAGGCAGCAAGATGGTTTGCGACGAAAGCTAGACGAACAACTGCAGGCTGGCCTGCACAGTGGTATAAGGTCAGGAATTGTTGTCTCAGTGCTGATCAGTGGTTCTGAAGCACCAGTCGTGATGTCTCGGATGTCTTTAAGTGACTGCAGCTTGACACCGGTCAGCGTTGGCTCCGGTTGTGGATCGAGGAACGCTACTGGCTCGAAAATGTCCTTTAAGGTGGATGGCCATAGATGCTCATTGAGGCACATCTCCCAGCTTCTTCAATGGACTTGTGTTGTCCTTTAAGACGAACAGCCCATATCAGTGGAGTGTGTTGCAGGCAGCTGCCTAGTTCTTCGTTTCTGGTTCAGAGACCTTCGGGCACTCCCTGTCCAGGGAGCTTGCTGCAGAGTCTAGTAGGGCCCGCTGTGTGCTGGCTGGGTACAGGTTCTGGAGCGCCTGGAGGTCCTCTTAGTTCTTTTTCTCCCTCTGTTTCCTGGTAGAAGTTTACGGGCGGGATCTTACTTCCCTCTTTGGATATCCTGGCCTTCCTTCACTGGAGGAAGATTTAAGGCAGACTGTAACTTTAGCCAGGGTCCAAGGTTGAGTTTGTCTTTCTTACTTCTTGTGAAGTCTTCAGATGATCTGCTTAAAGAGGGGCTTCGACCCTCTTTTTAATCCAAGTGGGCCACATTGATTGGTGTAGGCTAAGTCTACCTTAGTGATCCAATCTTGGGGTCCCTGCCAACAATCTTCTGTATGTGTGAGGTCAAAACCAGAGTGTTTTGCAACAGTAAAAGTAAACGGCTAAAAACAAGGTGTGCCCCAGAACTAATATGGCGGAACCCTTCTCTCAACAGAATGAGCTGTGGGCTCGTTCCTGTTTACTATTTTGTCCCACCCATCTTCCTACCTGTTGTGTTCAATGAAATTCTCTGGTTAATGGTCCTCCATGTGTGGTTCCTGTTAATGCGGCAGGTCTCCCTTGAAGATGCTGAGAGACCAGACTCTCTGGCTCCTGCAAGCCACATTCTCGTACCCTATAAATGGGGTCTCCCTAGTGGGGGTGGCCTACTGCAACAAAAGACCCAGACATGATGATTCATTGCCGTCAATACTGAGAGGCGGGAGCTGGCTTCAGGGTGGCACAGTTACATATGAAAGGTTGTTGGGTTTCCTGTCTCCTTTGTTATCCTCTGCAGCCAGAACCTGTGTGGGCCTGTTTGAAGTACCGCTGTTGGTATAATAATTGTTGCCACAAGCTGCAGGGTCTAGAAAAAGAGTAGGATGGTTCCATGAAGCCTTTGTCACTTAATCAGGCTGACCATGGCAGGGGGAAGTTTGGTCTCCCCTTCCTGGGATGACATTGTGTCCTACTCGGCTGTCACATTCCAACTAAATATGATAGGGGCGGAACGTGACTGTAGGCGGTGTCCAGCCCAGAGTACACGGGTCTATGTGTTTGTTGTGGTGTGAGCATAGGAAAATGTGTGTGGATTAGCCACACACATTTTCCCACATGGATGGTTGAATTCCTCACAAATAGCTTTGAAATAGGGCTTTTTATGTTATGTACAGGGCCTGTGGGAGTAGAGGCCTAGGGTATACAAAGAAGGTAGCCCCTCACTACAGACTTTCACCTCTCAATTTGTGTCACCTTTACAGTCTCTGTGGTGCCAAATGCAGTCTCTGTGGTGCCAAACGTGAAGGTGTAAAGAAGACAGTGGCCTCTGTAACTTTCTGGGCCTACCTAGGCAAGTAGCCAATCTGAAGACACTTCCCCAGAAAAGAGTTATAACGAAGAAGAGACAGCTAGAGAGAGGGATCATTTTTTTAGTATCTAAATGGTTGCAACGAAAATGAGCAAAAACATCTTAATTTCTAAACAGAATTTCAAAAGTTCCCAAAAATATACATTTGGGCAGGCAGATGGGATACGTAGAGTGACCGGGAAGTGGGAATGCAGGAGGCACATGGGGAGACCCACCAAACATACAAGAGGTATGGGGGAAGATAAATCATAACAAAATATTTGAGGTGACCTACATTGGAAGGAGAATACATGGAAAAGGGACAGCACCAACAGACAAAGGGGATTAATAATCAGCTCCGTGACACCCTTGGCATCACAGGCCTAGAACCGGTTTGGTTGACCTCCTTCCTCTCTGACCATCTCTCCCAGTTCCAATTGGACCCTTTTCTCTCTCCTATCTCTCTCTCCTCCTGCAGTGTCCTTCAAGGCTCTATCCTCCTACCCTGGCTTTTCAACATCTACCTTGCCCCTTTGGCCCACATGATTGCCGCCTTCTTTCCGTACTTCCAGTGTTATGCAGACGACACCCATCTCTCCTTCAAGCTTCCCTCTACTGCCTCCTCTTCCCCCTCCCTCATCCCTGACTGTATGATTGCTACTCAGTCGTGGTGTGCTGACAATGATCTCTGCCCTAATGCCATTAAGACTGAGATCCTTCTCATTGGGACCCCAGCTCCCACCTTCCTTCCCACCCTCTGGCTGTTATCTATGGATCCTCTCCCCTCACCCCTTTGTAATGCTAATAACCTTGGTGTCATCTTTGATATCTCTCGCCTTCTCTCCTCACATCTCGAACCTTGCCAAGAGGTCCCACTATCAATTGCACCTCCTCAGAGGCATTCTCCCTTTCCTCACCTTCCCCCAGAACCTCAATGTCTCCAGGGATCTGGTCCTCTGTAGTATTGACTACTGCAGAAGTCTCTTCCTCAATCTTCCTTTATCATACCTGTGCCCTCATCAACTAATCCAGAACAAGACTGCAAGGCTTATCCTTGGCCTTAAATGCAGGGACCACATCTCCCCAGCCCTGATGTCTCTCCACTGGCTCCCGGTTGCTGCTAGGATCAAATTCAAGACCCTCTTCATCATGCACATGGCTGTCTGGGGTCTGGGACCCTGTTACATCCAAATCTCTCTCCCTAAACACCTCCCTGCTAGAGGCTTTCAGTCTGCTAGCTCCAACTCTCTGCAGATCAGACGCTTCTCTAAGCAGAGAGTGGGGGTAGATCTCTTTCCTCCACAGGAGCCTCCGTCTGGAATGATCTCTCTGCCCCTCTCAGGCTTGAGCCAGATCTCCTTAAGTTCCGGAAGCTCCTCAATACCTTCCTCTTCTCATCTTCCTTCCCTTTCCCCCTCCCCTGCTAGCTCCTACCTCTGCCGCAGTGACTCGCTGCCTGGTTCCCTATGAGTTCTATAGGGCTCCATCCCGCACAGTCCACCCTCTTCCTTTCACTTAGCATGTGAACCCGCGCCACTGCATTCCCTGGCACTTGCCTTCCTGGCCTTCACTATCACTCACACCCAGTCCTCTTTACCATGTTTTCCCTGCCCACCCTAGCACTTAGCCTTTTGTGCAGACCTGCACCCCCCCACGCACTTCTTGTTCTGCACTTGCATGATCCGAATGTCACAAGGCCTAGTAGGACCATTATTGCATCTTTCTCCCTTGTTCTCCCTCCCTTCTTTGTCTTGTGGCACCTTGAATCACCATTTGTTGTATAAGCGCCTTACAAATATCCAATACAATAAATACAAATAAATAAGGACTACAAAGAAGTCAAATCTAAATCACTGGCAAGGAAAATCAACAAATGCCACAAAAATCTACAAAAACACCTCTAAAACAAAAGTTGTGGGTGTACCTTGTAAATTGCTTGCAGCCTAACAAAATCCTTCACTTTGGCACTACTACTCAATCTTTTTGAAATAATTACACTCATTCAACTATGCATTTTTGTTTTAGCTCGTAGGATTAGCAGCACAACACCTAGTGTTTGTATGTATGCATGTATGTATATATGTGTATGCATTCCTGGGAAGCAACAGAGTGCTGTGCATAGGGGATGGACCCAGGGGAATCATAGGTTGAATGCAGAGGTAGCAAAACTATAGTAATGACAGCGTAGATAGGGGGATGTTTATGAGGAGGGAAACATACCTTACTCCTGTTGTTTGGCTGTAGCACATGAAAAGGCCATGTTAGAATGTAGACTTTCACAGGGTAACCCAATGGGGACTTCTCCAGCCTGAAACATCACACTCAAAAAGCTATTTGCTTTGTCAAGATCATTATTATATATAGTAGATTTAGATGCAGCATCAAAACACACACACGCGCACAATCACCACCCCAGCACTTCGGAGAGATACACATTGCACTAAACTCAGTTCTGCACACACACCCCTAATCTCAGCTACACACACACACACACACACACACGCACACACGCACACACGCACACACGCACACACGCACACACACACGCACACACACACTTCTGCCAACCAGCTTTTCTATGTCTCCCACAACACCTTAACACACCTTTACCAAAGCTGCATCAAATAGGTGCATACTGCTTAATAAGCCATTGTAGCCATTTTTGTAAGAAATGTATTTAGGGTAAGTAGCGGGCAGTGCTAAAAGAAGAACCCCAAACTCCGTTTGAAATTGTAAGAAGGGCAGAGGGGACTTGGGGTTTTGCCACAAAGAATTGTTTTCTTCTCTTGACATAAAAACATTTATTTAAACAGAACTTCCAATCCCGTGTAGCAATTATTTATCACAAATGTTCATGTCTAATTTTTCTCAGTGTGATAGAACAAGTAGTTTCTTTAAACACATCATTTTGTTTCTTTTCAGCCTTTAATTTGATGTGTATAAACATGTTTAACAAGTTGTGAAACAGCTACAACACTCAACGCCAGAAGTAAAGTTACAGTGACAACCCCCCAAACCCACAATCTTTCCCAAATTCTTTCATTCCATAATTAGAGCTCTGGCCGGCTTGTGAGAATATATCTTGCCTATACGTTATGTGCCCTGCCACCAGACCCTGCTAGGGGATAGGTTTAATAGGTAAAGAAAATAGAGGAGCAGCAAATAACAGCTTTTAATGTGTAGACTAGAGTCGTAGCTTTTTTCAGTTAGCATATTTAATTGTACAAAACAAAAAAAAGTTGCATGTAAAACACAGAAGTCTCCAGGAAATGGAGGAACAATTTGACAGAATAAAAAAAAAATGTGTCAAGGGGTATTTTGTGGTCACCTCAGCACCAGAACAATATACATACTACAGGATCAAAACAGCACTTTTATTTTAATGCACTTCCGATGTAATCTTTTCAGCAACAACATCCAGGAGGTTGTAGAGGAGGTCCCAAATAAAGCCTGCACTCCCATCGCCCATTTTGAAGTACCAGGAACATTCACACCAAAATATGTGACGTATGATGAGCAAATAAATCAGCAGAGAGCCGCAGTTGAGCTCTGCCCAGTACCCACCAGAAAAGCAACACCTATTGAAGTACCAATAACCAGACAACCATGGCCAGTAAGGTATCCATTGAGAAAACCCTACCAACAAATGAGACGAAATGAGGATTGCCTAAGTACCGTCCCGGAAGAAACCAAAAAGGTCTTAATGGAAGACGAATGGTGACATCACAAGAGCACGGACAGACCCACAGATAGAACAAATGACGAACCCAGAATGACAGAAGGAGATGAAACACCATGAGAAAAGAGATCGTGAGCTTAAGGTTATAGAAAACTTTCAAAGCGTAAGAAAGTTAAGCTGTAAGCAGGATGAAGATATCCAACCAGCTAACGCCTGTACATATGCTTGATACCGCAAGAAAGCTAAGAAAACAGTGCAGCTTGCTATGCTAAGTAGAAGAATAGCGCAGCAAGTGCCATTGTGCATAATCTTCCTCAAAACGAAGCCCAGTATTATAAGTGCGATTCCACTTTACACGAAAAGCAGAATCAACTCAGGTTAGTAGAGGCCAAACAAGACAAGATTCATATTTTAGCAAAATGAGAAGAGACGGCTGAATCGAAACTCAGCAGATGCAACTCATGCCAAAGGAGCCAAGGTCATACCAATAGAAAGAACAAATAGTAGCTACATCTAATTGAAACTTAAGAACAGAATATCCTGCCTCTAAAAGTTCAAGATAAGGAAGCGTAGGCAGGTGGCAAGCCGAATAAGAATTAAATGTACAAATCGAGAGAAACTAGACAAATTCACAGTGTCTGCATCACCTGACCATCCGAGTTCACACCTACGCGCGGCATCCGCCCAAGAGAAAATAGTGGCACCTTCTCAGGCAGAAGATGCAGTTTCGAGGCCAACCACAGTAACATAATTGACACATTGTTGTTGAAGTGATGATTGATTGTAACCTTAATTGGAGGAAGGCCGGTAGCTGAGGGGGCACCCTGCACATGGCTGGCCATTGTGGGTGCTACTAAGTAAAGTGGAAATATATGCATGGGGTTGGTGCCAACCCAATCACAATGCACCACACAATCTAGGGTCCTATAGTTGGTAGAACCAATGGAACGTCGTACTTTTGGTGACGTCTACAGTAGTCATTTTGAAGGAAGAGCTTAGACGCCCATCTGACAGAGTTTTACCCAATCCCTCACTCCGTTACCATATACAGATATAGCACCTATATTAAAGTTACCTTTTCCTAACCAATAGAAATGCTTATTAACTTTTGAGTGTTACACGTCACTTATGACAAATTTTCAGTATAAACAATGTGTTTTTTATGAAGTTCATTGGAGTTGAAGCGAGACAGACAATCCCATCACTGCTGATTTCCATGACTCTCCGTTTTTTGTACTTGTCATTTAACAATCTCCCTTTGCCAAACCATTGAGTTGTCCTTATTGATTGGTGTTGGAGTAATAAATCTGCACCCCCATCCATCTCAAGGTGCAGCTGTCTCATCTTAAAGTACTCTCAGAGCAAACCTCAGCTATATGGCCGGTCGGGGGTCTCCTGAGTACACTTGGTAGCAGAGATTGATGGTTATCGATTATCGATTATTGATTTGAATAAGACACTAATTGACCGTCGACATAAAGTAACTCTAGGTTTTTGGCATTCGGCTGAGTAGACTGTGAAGCTCCCCGTAGACAATGGCAGCATAAAGAGACTGCAGTCAGGGCCTGAAGGGACCCGTGTTCCCCACACATCCCTTCCCATTCTTACAGGCAGCTGAACAGGTGAAAAACCACAGAAGGCAGTAACAAAGGCAGTGATCCCGAGGGGCCAGAGAAGAACCATGCAAACGGTCAGTGAAAAAGACTAATGTTCTGGCAAAAGTGCATGCTATAGAACAAGTAACAGGAAAAGGTAACAGAGGGAGGCAGGAGAAACAATGAAATATAGTTAGAAGTAGAGAAGACTGTATATATACATAAGGGGATAATGTCTCGAGAGTAATAAAAGTAAACACAAGGTTACCGGGCAGACACCCAAGAAGAGAGAGGTTACTGGGGCAGACCCCCGAGAAGTGAGAGGATTCGCCTTATACCTACGCTTTAGTATAGCAGCTAGAAGAAATGTGTACCCAGAGTCCCACATCATGGGGTACAGATAGACTACCACAATGTTTAAAGACGTTGTGAAAGGGGTACGTTTACACCCCA
This sequence comes from Ambystoma mexicanum, assembly GCF_040938575.1. NCBI lineage: Eukaryota > Metazoa > Chordata > Amphibia > Caudata > Ambystomatidae > Ambystoma > Ambystoma mexicanum. The sequence goes on from NC_090922.1 coordinate 457,940,943, forward strand.
TGAAGGGGTAATGATTAGAGGCAGTGATATCTGTGTCCAGCTGGTGTCTGTCTAGTCTGTCAAGCGTCTGTTTTACATGTTTTTGTTGTGACGTCATATATAAAAAAATTCTTAGAGAAACTGATTCAAGTTTTATGCGATTTGATAGCTGAGATAAAATCGCATATGAATTGATGTTTTTTTAATAAATCGGAAGGTATAACATTTTGTGAAAATTTGGATTGGAGCTTGCTGTATTTGGTGCTCGCTCATATTGTTAGAAGTTGTTTAAGCCACACAGAAAAGTTGACAAGTGTTATATAGGAGGAAAGGGAACAGATTTAAGCATGGAAGATATGACTCCATTGGCACACTTATGCAAGCAGTTGCCAAAACACGCACCCAAGCTAAAGAAATATAGTACTGAGTGGGTTAAAGGTATCCCCCCCAAGATGTTTATGCCATGGCTGCAAAATGGGCCTTTATCTAAAGCCGTCTTACAACATATGATGACATATTTGATTGCCACATATACAGACAAGAAGTTAGAAAAACGCCTTGCTGTTCTCGAGTTGTGGAAAATGTATGAACAGGGAAAGGAGGAAGAGCCGTCAACAGATTGGATACTTAATGTATGCACAGAGGGGGGTGAGACGCCTACCGCACCACCTGCCCCACCCGAAACAAAAGTTGAAGAAAGTAAGGATGAGCGATTATAGCCACTGAGAGAACTCAAAGCAACCCCACATATGAGTCACCTACACATATTAGTGACAAAAATCAAGGGAAAGATAAGGACAAGAATATTACCTCCGCAGTCCCAAGGGACAAGGAGAGACGTGATGACGAAAGAAGAGATCAGGCACAGACAAGTGCATCTCTCGACAAAGAAAGAGAAGGGAAAAGATGGAAGGGAAGCAAAGATAGAACTGATGAGATAGCATTCGCAAAAGATGAATGGATGAGAGGACAAATGTTATTGAAACTCGATGGCAAAGGCACTGATGACGCGAAACGAAAAGAGAAGTTAGATGAAACACAGAGAAAGGGGAAAGAGAAGGAGTTAAGAGATGAAAGGATAAGAAAGAAAGACAGAGAAAGGCGAGAACAGCTATATTGTGAAGAGCAAGAGAGACAGCTCGATCGCAACCCAAGAACAGCCAATAACCAAGACAAACAGAAACAGCAAAGGTTAGAGGAAGAGCAAAGGATACGTGAGAAAAGAATAAAAAGACAAAGAGATGAGGAAATCCGAAGGGCAGAAGAACGTAGAAATGAAAAGAGAAAGGAAGAAGATAGGGTCAGAGAAGAGGCAAGGAAATGCAAAGAATTTGATGACGAAGTAGAACGTAAGCGAAGACAGAGAGCATGCGATCTTGAATATCTGGGGAAAGAGGTTAAAAAACCCACTCCAGTTGTAGACTGGGAAGACATCGAAAAATTATTTCCTGAGTACGATTCAGTACCAGGCACGTCTAGGGCAAATATTGACGATGACTTTGACACCAGGAGCATCGGATATGATAAAATGGGGCTAGAAAAAATACCCCAAGGGGAGGGGAGGATGAGTGCTTAGAGAGCACTCAGCTGTATGACACTGAGGATGTCTCCCGAAGTATTGGGAATAGAGAGCTATCCCTGGATAGATTAGAAATAAGTAGAAACAAAGAGGATATGAGAAGTCACACTATTGGGGACAGACAATGTCCGACTCCGAAAAGGAGGAGCACAAGGAAAATGAGGAAGAGGGAAGAAGCAAAAGATGAATGGAAAAAGGAATAAGGTGGTCAGACAATAGCGAATCTGCACTGAGAGCATCAAAGTCCGCCACAGAGCCTGACTGATATGAAGAAGTATCTCACGGTCAGAGGGGGGTGTCTTCGCCGCCCTATATGGACAGACTAAGGGCATTGCCAGGTAGACAGCGATGCAGGAATATTACTCCTGCAATGGACAGAAGAACAATGAGAGAAGAGAGAGAGGGCTACACATTACAATTTCCATTGCTCGAGAAGGGGGGGGAGTAAGACCGCAATATATACCATGGCCACACATGGATCGAGAACATTTGAAAAACAAGCTTCCAATGCTGACATCGGGAGCCGGAAAGTGGATGCATGAGTTAGAAAAAATGACAGGAGGAAACATGTTAGCCATAGGGGACATCAAAGGTCTCCTAATCGCCATACTTGGTGAGAGAGCAGATGACGTGTGGGCACGAGAAAGCTACCCTGGCATAACCACAATTAAAACCGTGCACAACGGAGTTCCAATCAACAATTGTAGAGCCGCAGTATGGAAAGCGCTGCGAGTACTATACCCAGACACTTCTGATATGGGAGCTATAATGACGAAAAAGATGAAGGAGTCTGAAGATCTGTTAATTTACATACAGAATTTTCAAGACGCATGGGTGCTCGAGACTCATGAATCTTGGACAAAATCTATACCTGTATTTTACCATATATTGTGCCAAGGGTTGCCAGAGCCGATACAGAAACAACTCAAGAAATTGGTGGGAAATGAAGCCAAGCCTTGGGCTGAAATACAGTTGACCATCGCAAATTATTGTAGATTGCTGCAGGAAATTAATCGCAAAAAGGAAGTAACTCAAAAGGGTGAGGAAGCGAAACTAGTGCAAAAGAAATTGTCAAAATATGCTCCTGAGGGAGCCATGATAACTAGCACTGCTGAATCAAGCATGCAGCAGGTGGCTAGTCCACAGAAAAATAATCAAGGCAATATGGGGTTTTATCCCAGGGGAAGAGGATGTAGGGGAAGAGGATGGCAGAGCAATCAGGGAGGTTTCCAAAATAATCAAGGAGGTTTTCAAAATATGCAAAATGGTAACCAAGACTTGTCAAATGGGCAAATGATCCGACCACAGCCAGTATGTTGGCTGTGTGGAATGACAGGGCATTTGGCGCGCACATGCAAAAAGCAAGGCATGATGCAGAACGGCCAATGAACAGGAGCAGGCATGGCAAATCCACCTGTAGTTTTACAGCAGGGTGGTGCACAGAATCACACGGTGCAACAACAAGCGCCAGGAGGCCAACAAGGTGTGCAGCCACAAAGCATGGGACATTTTCCACAAGGACAATCCCAACAGGCACCGCTGCAACTATCGCAGATGATGAGCACGGGGCAGACCATGAACCCTGGAATGGGGAGTAACAATGGGAATGGGGGAAATTCACCGGCACACAGTGGGCCAAGTTTGTATATAAACTAAGACAGCTCACTGGGAACCCTGATGTATTCTATCCTATCAGTGACACCAGACCCTCACAGGGAACCTAGGGTGGATGTCGTTATAGGGGATAAAGAATATTCCTTCTTAGTTGACACGGGTGCAACATGCTCGTGCATACATGAAGGGAAGTTTTCCTTGTCCGGCGAGGCCATAGATACTGAGAGTTTTCCAGGAGCTACCAGTCGTGTTCTCTTCACAAATGCACTTCCAGTCTCCATAAGAGAATGTGAAATGAATGTACCTTTATTATATTCTCGACAGACCCCGTAAATATTTTGGGTCGAGATTTAATGACAAAGTTAAACATGACAATTTCGTTCACGGAGAAGGGCATAGTATGTTCCACTCCAGGAATGCACTACTCAAATGTATGCAAAATGATTAGAGAATACTCAGGACAAATAGCTATGAGGGCCATACCATTAGAGCCAGAAATCTTCGCATATGGTATGCGTGTGCTTATGGCAGGATTGCCTGGCCTTGCAGACAAAATCATGAGAACTCCTGATGAGTTCTTATTCAGACCCAGAATACCGATGCATGAGGAGAAGGGACAAGTATTTCCCTTGATGATACACATGGCTGCAGTGAAAGGGAGAGTGGCCTTGATTGATGGTTATGATGACGAGGGCCGAAAATGGTGTGCAGTGATCACCATTAAAGAAGGATATCGATTGAGTGAAGTCACCGATGACGATCTGTTTGAGGAACAAGCAGATATGGAAGAGACAATGGTGGAAGTGAGTCTCACCTTTTGGGTAAAGATGATTAAAAGAGAAGTACCTCAGAGAATGATGTTGGCACTAAATTGTCCTGAATATTTTGATGACGACATAGCCAAGGTGCCTGTCTCAGTATGGACTACAGGCCCCTATGAAGTAGGCCTCTTGAAGGGGGTTGGAGAAGTGAAGATTAAACTGAAACCAGGAGCAATCCTACCAAGAGCCCGACAATATCCTATGTCCAGAGAGGCAGAAGAGGGGATTTTTAAGACAATTTCTGCTATGATAGAGCAGGGCATCTTAGTGACATCAGAGTCATCATGTAATACGTCAGTGTACCCTGTAAAAAAAAGTAAAGGGGGGTAGTGGAGGCTAATTCAAGACGTAAGGCCAGTAAACGATATGGTTGAGGCCGAGTTCCCTCTAGTCCCGAACCCATCTACAATTCTATGTAATATACCTGTTGAGGCAAAATATTTCATGGTGATTGACCTGAAAAATGCATTTTTCTCAATCACGTTGCACCGTGACTCACAAGATCTGACGTCATTCATGTTCAGTCAAATGCATCTGAAAAGCACGAGGCTGCCACAGGGGTACTGTGAGTCTCCTTTTATTTTTAACAGAGTCCTGCAGATGGACATGAACAATATTGTACTAGAAAGTGTCATCCTGCAATACGTGGATGACATCTTAATCTGCAGCACCACAGAAAAGCAATGCACGATTCTGTTCAGCTATTGACTGGATGAGAAGGGATGTAAAGTTGACAAAGAAACGTTACAATATTGTCACCAAGAAGTGCTGTACATAGGCCAGCTGATCTCACATGAGGGAAAGAAAGTGACCCCAGAAAGGTCTGAAGCCATAATTAACATGGCTAAGCCACACACGATGAAGGAGATGCAGAGCTTTTTAGGCCTATGCAACTATGTCAAGGCTTGGGTCTTCAACTACAGCTCTTACACCAAACCTTTACTTCAGGCCCTTAAAAAGGCCCAAGTGACAAAGGAAAAGATTGAATGGTCTGAGACCATGGAGAAAGGGTTTGCTGAGCTCAAAAGAGCCACTTGCACAGCACCAGTTTTAGGGATTCCCAATTATGCAGAGGAATTTTACCTGTTTTCACACACAAATGGCAGCGTTATGACGGCAGTGCTCACACAGAGAACCACATTGGGTACAAGCCCCTGGCATACTACAGTGGGACTCTGGACCCAGTTATGAGCGGTCATTTCCCGTGCGAACAAAGTTTAGCTGCCCCAGCGTTCACCATAGAGAAGGCTACAACCATTGTAATGGGATGCTCAATGACGTTGTACATCGAGCACTCGCTATTTGCCATTCTAGAAAAACCAAAGGGCACATTGACATCTCAGAGAGCTTCTGCTTATGAAGTGATCATATCAAATCCAATGATTAAAATAGTGCGATGTAAGATAGTGAACCCAGCTATGTTCGTAGCAGAGCCAGTCAATGAAGGAGAGCCCATACATGACTGTGCAAATTATGAAGAATTCTATGATGAGATCCCCAGGGTGAAAGAAAATGCCTTGGCAGGAGGAGAGATCATCTTTATTGATGGGTCTTCAAGGATCGACCAAAATGATGGGCAAAGATACACAGGTGTTGCTGTAATGAAACACACAACGAATGGAGAGTTTAGAGTGCTTCTTAGTGCACGAATACCATCTCATTATTCAGCACAGGCTGCATAATTATTGCCGTTAATACTCGCCATTGAGAATCACGCAGACCAGGAAGTAAGTGACTCCGCCTTTGTGATGTCAGCAGTGCATGCAGGCTTAGTGCGCTTGAAAAGGAGGGGCTGCCTCCAAGCAGACGGCACGCTAGTGCAGCACGCAGCCTTATTGGACAGGCTGATCAAGGTGCTACAGCTTCCAGTGGGCATAGCGGTTGTGAAATGTGCCGCCCACCCGAAGGGGACAGATTTTATCTCACACGGGAATCAAGCAGCAGACACGGAAACAAAGTAGATGGCATCAAAAGGTAAAACGATCATGGAAGTGGAAGTTATCCATACCAACGAATGAATGATGGTTACACAAACTACACCTGAAAGTTACAGTAATTTGGGGCAAACACAGCTATTGGAACTCCAAGGAGAGTCACCACAGGAAGAGAAGAACCGGTGGAAATGTCGAGGGTGTTCTTAAAACCCCTCTGACAACTTGTGGTGACAAGACAGCACTGGTAAACCAGTAATGCCTGTAGCCCTATTAAAAATAGCGCTGGAGCAGTTATATTACCCAGCACACATGACAAAGGAGAACCTAGCAGCAATGCTCGCAGAAGACTGGTTCATACCAAATTTAGCAGAGCACGTTGCATTCTTTATGGTAAACTGTATAATCTTCCAGCAATTTTACGGTGGGGCACACATTAAAAGTAATGAGAGGAATCATCCCAAGGCCAAATGGGCCTTTTCAACACTTGCATGTCGATTATGTCAACATGATTCAAGTATTTAATGGGTGCAGATACTTAATTGTTGTGGTGTATCCATTCTCTCGATTGATTGAGGCAGGTCCATGTACAGACCCAGACTCTACCTGCCTGGCCAAATATTTTGTGAGAGAAGTGTTCCCTAGGTGGGGGGTGTGCAAGGTCATGAGGTCATATAATGGTCCTCATTTTGTCAATGCAGTGTTTGAGCAGATTAGCTTGCTGCTTGGTATAAAGCACAAGTTCTCGTTGGCGTATCATCCACAAGGTAATGGAATCTGTGAGAAGCTCAACGGCTTGTTAAAGGAAAGGATAGCCAATTTGAAGCTTACTCTAAAGAAGGGATGGTTGCACTGCCTTCCACTGGCACTGTATGCACTTTGAAACCAACCCGGGTCCGACCATCATCTTACGCGACACGAGATAGCCACAGGAAGAAGAATGAGAACTCCTCTGGCACCCCAAGATAGAACTATATGTGATGCCCAGTCAACAGGAGAGGTTTTAGGGTCTGAAATGCAAAACTATCTGAACTGCATGACATCTTGACTTACTGTAAATTCAGACCAGCTGCAGCAACTACGAAAAGGGTGCAGTGCAGCACAGAACACAGAAGGAGATACTACAACAGACCAAGTTCAAGGTTTACATGTTCCACCCGTCTTTCCGGGAGACGTCGTCCTTGTGAGGAATCACACAAGAAAAAAGTGGGAGGAGCCAAGGTTCAATGGTCCTTTTACAGTGGAGGACTGCACTCCGTCCGCAGTGAAACTATAAGGCAGAAGAGCTTGGATTTTTCTCGGTGATATAAAACCCTACATCGTAGAAGGCCCCCTGCCTGCACCCCAACAAGAGGAATCGATGAGCGACGGGGAAGAACCACAGCACGTGCAGATGAGATCCATGACACAGAAGAAGGACGCATGACCAACCAGACAAAGCCAAGGAACTTTTTGCAAATTGTGGCTTAAATTGGACACTTCCTCTAAGCAAAAAAGGGGATAAGGACATAAAAAACAGCCACTCTATGCATTCTAGTTGCAGGGTGAAGAAGGAAATTGCACGTACAAGCCACAACACAGTCTGATGACTTTGAACTTTGGACTGAGGCACACTTAAACCTTGAGAAAAAGAGTATGCCAGATTTTGACCGAGGACACATACATTGGAAGCAAATACAGTATCCCGATTTGTTTAATACTGAGACACTATTCAGAATCACTTATGGTGTCCCACAGTAGAAACATCACAAAGGACATAATAATCTATCTTGATCTAGTGCTAAGATCATACCGGTCATTGGTAGGGAGGCTCACCAGTGTCACTGACTTTCTGCAAGATCCTGAAAACGAAAAGACAATAAGACAACTCCTCACTCTCATTGCCGAACAATTTATCCTACTCCCTGAGTACAGTGAAAAGGAATCAAATGTTCCCAACACAGGCGGAAATAGATGAGCTCATCAACACACTGTTCTTTCGCATAATCGAAGACTGTCCAACTCTTATTGGGAGAACAACAGATACACTGACATTCCTTAGAGACCCAGCAAATACAGAACATTTAAGCCATCTTTTAAATAAAATCAGGATTCTAGTTTCACTCCATGCAACCGGACAGTGCAGGCATTGTTCATATCTAGTAGAAAATATATAATCCTGAACTTCAGCAAGACAAGATCGATGTCCCTGTCACCAGAAGACACCAGATTGGCCCATAATGTTCTCTTTCGCCTAGTCACTGACTTTCCAGAGCTAGTGGGGAGACCAATCGATGTTGACGTCCTCACTTTCATCAGAGACCCAGCTAATATTACACAGATAGGAATGCTCTTACACGGAATGATACTCCAAGTGGAACTTTCTAACCATCAGAGGAGCTACCTGAGGAGATTCTAAGAACCTTCCGCCGAGAGACAGATTAAAGAAGCGGTGCCAAGAACTCCATGTGTCATATTTGTTGTTATTTTTGTCCCTAATCCTTCATTTTTTTTTTTTTTTAAAAATCTGTTTATTGGCATTTGTTATTCGTTATAAACACAAGAAAATTGTCAAATCTTCCACCAAACAATAAATCAGATTGCGTCTCAGGTTATTAACATTTACAACTTAACATAACTTAACATAGAAACTTTAACTATCTCCAAATGTCTGCTTCTTGAGAAGTCGGTGCCAGGTGGGACACCGGGGGGGATTGGGAGTTTCGGGGGGTGAGGGGAATTCCTTTAGCAGGGCTCGCATGAAGTTATGGTTGGGCTTCCTCGAGGATTCCACTCCTGTCCGTGGGACTTCCTATTGCGGGTTTGTGCTGACTCATGGGGGCTTATCGTCCGAGGGGTAAAACAAGGGGTCTGTGAGTCCTCTCCAGGCATCTAGGGTCACACTCGAGGCATCTGTGGATCTAGCTACACTTTCTTCCCAGGCTTTCGTTTCGGCTTGCACCCATCGTTTCAGTTCTCTGTGCCAGATTTTCTGTTGTGGTCCCGATGGTTTCTTCCAGGACATTGCAATTGTCCTCTTAGCCAGAATACACATAATGTCCATTAATCTACTAAGGTGTTTTAGCTTTGCTGGTCTGGGGTACGTGCCTAGTAGGCACTCCGCAGGGGTCCATTCATATCTGGTCAGCCCCAGAGATTCGCTTATCTGCTGTACAAAAGACCACAGTGATTGTGTCTTAGCACACCGCCAGAACATGTGGAACAGGTCCGCATTGTCCATTTCGCACCAGGTGCAATCAGGGCTTTGAGTGTTATAGAGTTTGGCCAGCCTGGATGGGGTTAGGTATGTTCGATGCAGAAGGTTCAATTGTATTTGTCTAAATCTGTGATTTCTGGACACTGTTTTAGGAAATATGAGGGCCCTTTCCCATTCCCCATCCGTTACTTCTCGGCCTATGTCTGCTTCCCATCTGGATTTTAGCCCAGCACTGCGTGGATTGGGGGTGTCATTTAGGTGGCCGTAGATCTGAGACACCGGTCTCCCTCCTTCTCCTAGTTCATATAGTAGCGTAATCAGGGGGTTCGTGTCTGGTTCCTCCGGCCATGTCGACCATCTGGTGCGTGCCGTGGATCTTAATTTTTGGTACCATAGAAACTGGCCAGCGTGGACATCATTTTGTTCTTGAAGTGTTTCAAACTCCATGAACTCCCCCTCCGTGTATAAGTCCCCCCATGAGTAAATCCCCTTCCGTTCCCAGTGCCTGAGGTGTTGCAGATCTGCGGGGGATTTGCATAGGTCTGAGACAAGCGGTATGTTCGGGGAGTATTGGTGTTTGACGTGTGCAAGGGATTCAGCCCTATGCCAGATTTTGCGTCCAAGGGAGACCAGTAGGGGGGCGTTTCTTGTCAAATGGGTGGGGGCCCAGGGAAGTTCTTTCATATATAACGGGGAGACCAGTGGCTGCAGGAGTGGCGTCTCCGATGTGGCATCGTCTGCTAGCCACTTGGTGACAAAGCCAAGCTGCGCTGCTAGGAAGTACTTTTCAAAGTTTGGGAGTTGGATTCCCCCCTGAGTGTACGGTAGTGACAACGTGGCAAGCGCAATCTTTCGTCTTCCCTTCCCCCATAGGAAGTCTCTCAGCATACTTTCCAGTAGGCGAAAGAAGGGCGCTTTGATGTAGAAGTGTACGTTCTGAAATCCATACAAGAATCTGGGAAGGACAATCATTTTAGTTATTGAGGCTCTGCCCATCATGGATAGGGGGAGTTTCGCCCAGAAGGCCATAGATTTCCTCAAGGCCGGGAGAGCAGCTTTAGTGTTGCGCTCATGCATTTGTTCCGGGGAGTGCATTATGTGTATGCCTAAGTATTTGAACGAGGTGTGTTCCCACCTTATTCCCACCGAAGGAAGCTCCGATGCTTCCTTTCCCTTAAGATTTGCCAGGGGGAAGAGGCAGGATTTGGCTCTGCTGAATTTTATTCCAGAGACCTTCGCAAAATTATCTAGGACCTCCAGCATCGTGGGCACATTATAGTATGGGTCCCTGACAAATAATAGGACGTCGTCCGCGTAAAGAGAAATAATGTGGTCAATGTCTCCCAGCCGGATCCCAGCATCAAAAAATTGCTTTCGAAAATAGATAGCAATGGGTTCCAGGCCCAATACGTAGAGCATGGGAGAGAGGGGGCAACCCTGTCTGGTTCCTCTGCATATGCTCCAGACCTCCGATATATGCTTCCCAGTTTTTACTCTGGCTCTAGGTTTCGTGTAAAGTATCTTGATCCACCTAATGAACCTAGGGCCAAAACCAAACCCTTCCAGAACCGCCAGCAGCCATTCCCAAAAGATCGAATCGAACGCCTTGATGGCGTCCAGGGACAGCAGTGCGAACGCTTCTGTGCTATCTACAGTTTGGGCGATGACATGCTGCACTCGGCGCAAATTCATGGTTGTGTTTCGGGCTGGTATGAAGCCGCATTGGTCCTCATGTACTACTTCCCCTATGATTCTGGCCAGTCTATTTGCTAACACTGTTGTCAGGATTTTCGCGTCATAGTTAAGCATTGCTATCGGGCGGTAAGAGTCGCATCTATCAGTGGGTTTATTGGGCTTAATAATCGGGATCAGGAGGGTCTCTCTCATGCTATCAGGTAATATCCCTGTCTCATATGCTTCCCGAAAGACCTCGTGTAGCAGGGGCGTTAATGTAGGCTCATACGTCTTATAAAACTCCGTGGGCAGGCCATCGCTCCCAGGCGTCTTGCAAGTGGCTAGTGAACTAATAGCTTCCGTGATTTCCTCTGTTGTGATATCTGCATCTAGGACCTCTGATTGTTCTGGGGGCATCCTGGGGAGTCCTATCTCTTCAAGGGTGTCCATGATTTTTTCTAGGGGGACCTGGTCGTCATGAGAGTAAAGGTGTTCGTAGAAGCCCTTAAACGTTTCGTTAATAGCTTGTTGTGTCTGTGCTACCCCCCCCTCTTCAGTCTGTACTCCAGTGATTGTGTGTCTGGGATGTTCTTTCTTGCAGAGCCAGGCGAGCATTCTGCCTGGTTTGTCAGCCTCCGCGTGTATTCTATTAGTTTTGGTGTCATAATCAAATTTGGCGGGCCTATTCCATGCCAAGGTAGAGTTAGTTCTAAGTGCTCTGAGGTTGTCCGCCCTTTGTTCTGTGTCGACCGGGGCTGCTTCTAATTGTTCTATTTCCTGCTCCCAGCGGGCCAGGTCGCCCCTAAGTTGTCTCTTAATGCCCCCTGCCTTTGCTATTATTTCTCCTCTCGTCACTACTTTCAGGGCGTCCCACATTGTACTTAAGCGGTCTACGCTTCCAGTGTTTCTCTCTATGAAGTTTTCTATGAATTCGTGTAGGTCCGCCCTAAATGTCGGGTCACCCAGGGCATCTATCGGCATTCTCCACATTGGGATAGGAGGCCTGGGGCCAGTGTGATTCCAGCCCACCAGAAGAGGCGAGTGGTCAGAAATGGTTCTGCCCAGATATTGAGCTTCTTCTATCTGTGAAAGGTGTTCATTACTTATAAAAACATAGTCCAGTCTGGTGTGGAGACCGTGTGGAGAGGAGAAATATGAATACCCCCGAACATCAGGGTGACACTCCCTCCAGGTATCCGCCAAGTGTAACCTATTGACTAATAGAGTGAGGGCTGTAGTAGCTGCTGAGGGCCCTTTCGGGTGCGGGAAGGACCTATCAAGTATTGGATCATGGACACAGTTGAAATCTCCCCCCCAGAAAAGGATTTCATGCCTATTTAGCGCAATCTTAGTGTACATGGAGTTTAGGTGTGATGGGATGTTAGTGTTGGGGAGATAAGAATTCACTATACAAATATCTGATTGTTCTAGCCTGCCCCATATTATTACAAATCTTCCCTCTGGGTCAGACTCGGACTTAGTTACCCGGAAAGGGAGTTGTGGGTGAATCCAAGTATATACCCCTCTCGCATACCTGGAATACGAAGATCCGACCCCCTGGCCTCCCCAGTGTTCACTTAGCCTCGCTAAGGATTCAGCCGTGCAGTGTGTCTCTTGGAGTAACGCTATCTGTACTTTCTTTCTGTTCAAATAGGACTTGACTCTATTTCGGCGTAGGTATGATCCCAAGCCTCTCACATTCCAGGTCAGTATCTTTATATTTATTTTAGCCGCCATTACAGGGTAATTGAGTCACACTCACAGTTGTCCGCCCCCTGTTGTCCTCACATGCCCCGCCATCTCGTCCTGGACTTCTCCCCGCCTGCCCTCTCGTTCCGGCCCCAGGTCTTTCGCAGGTTGGAGATTCATGAACTTGTGTAGATCCCATTGTGTTATATGGGAAGAAAACCAAACAAAACTTTCCAAACTGACCCTAGCAGCTGCTTTAAACTTGCAGCGCTCAGGGGCTCCTGAGCCTTCCAGGCCACTCCTGGCCTTCCGGATCAGGTTGTGTGTGAGCAAACAGCTTACACCTTTGTTGGTGGGGTGGGTTGTTTGTCCGCCGCTTGTGTGCTCCTCGGGTCTCGCGTCCGATGTAGCGAGATTAGTAGTAGGTCTTTCATGATGGTTCGTTCGTCTACGATTCGTGTAGCATCCCTTCTATTTGCTGCAGGGATTGCCCTTTGCCCGCATGCACCCGGGGGTGGGTAGTCATCCCCGATCCGAATTCGGTGGATCCTCCTTGTCATCCGCCAGGTTGTTATGCTCAAGCCACATATTAGCCGCGGCTGGGGTCTCCAGGAACGTTGCTTTCCCCTTATATAGAATCTTGAGCCGGGACGGGTATAAGAGCATATATTTCAAGTTGAGCTTTCTCAGCCGGGCTTTTATTGGAATGTAAGAGTGTCTGGCTCGCTGTACTGCAGGGGTGTAGTCTGGGTAAATGACTATTGTGGAGCCATTTCTTTTTATCTCCCCGCCTTCTCTGGAGAACCGCAGTATGATTTCGCGGTCTCTGAAATTTAAGATCTTTGCTATAATTGGCCGTGGATGCGATCCAGGTGGGGGACGTCTCTGGAGAGACCTGTGGGCCCTTTCGACGGAGAACCCCTGGGAGAGTTTTGCCGCCCCTATTTCTTGCTGTAGCAGCATTTCGATAAAGGTCGTCGGGTCCGGGCCTTCCAGATCTTCAGGGACCCCCAGTATACGAATGTTATTACGGCGCGCTCGACCTTCTGCGTCCTCAGAGCGGGCCTCTAGCCTTGCTACCTTTTGTTCCAAATCTCTAACCGTCATCTCCAAGTCTCGGGTGTTCTCAACATTTTCCTGCAGGGCAGTCTCTGTCACCGTGACCCTTTCTGTTAGGTTGCGGGCGTCCTGCCGCATAAGTTGCATGTCAGATTTCACCTCTTCGAGCCGTCCCTCGAGTGATGTGCGGAGGGCAGCTATTGCTTGGAGGACTTGCGTGTGTTTAAGGTCTTCCTCCTGTTGGGGCGGGTCTTCGGGGGTTTCTCGGTCTTGTTGTGTTGACTGCCGTTGGGGTCTGACCGTCGTGAAGGAGTCCATCGTGACCAGTTTCGGTTTGGTCCTGGGGGGAGACATCTCCTGACTAATGTTCTGTAAGTGCTGCCCCCTGCAGAGTGGGAATCCGTCGGCGACCCCTGTATTGAAATTTTCGTGTGGGCTACTAGGGAGCTTTGGTCCCAGGGACCCAACCTCAGGTATTCGGTTGTTTCTGGCTACTGGTGTTTTCCAGCAATTAGGTTCAGGTTGCATGGGGGGCCCCGCTCTGGGAGTCGTTGTGGTGCAGATAGGCCCGGAGCCACAGGTTGTGTCCAGTATTTTCTGATTCCTGCCGGCTTTCCAATGGGGGTACCGGCATGTGGGTGTCTTCCCACCACTAGTCAGAATATTTGCCACCCTTCTCTCCTTCGGGCCTTAGTGGTGCGAGTGGGTCCAGTCCGCTGGGGTCTTCGTCCCGCGGGTCTTCCCGCGTATCAGGCAGCCTCTAGGGCGATCGGGCCCCCGCAGATTCAGACCAGGCCTCTTTGCAGGAGTCAGTGTTGGGCCTCAGGGCCGGCCGAGCCTCGCTCCCCCAGGCTGCTGAGGCCGTGTGAGGCAATTGCGGGTGGTCCCGTTAGGGAGTGCTGTGGAGGGGACCCGATCCCGCTTCCAGCGTTAGTAAGGGGCCCGCCGCCTTTCGTTCTATTCCCGGCGGCCGGTCTCGCCCTCGCACCGCTGGAATTGCTCCGTGTTCCCTGCTCCGGCGTCCGCGGCAGATGCGACCTCCTCCCGGCCACGCCCGCGCCGCGGTTTCTCCTACCTCCGCAGCAGTCTCCTGCGCCGGCCCCTGCTCTCAAATGTTCGTCGTCGGCAGGCTCCTCCACAGCGGCCGCCCCCAGCCGCAACGGTTCGTGGTATGACCCAGGGGGCCGAGGCTGGCCTTTTCCTATTCCGCGGCGGGCGCCGCCATCTTGGAATCCCAGGGGGCTCGAGTTCGGGCTTTCCGTTCTCCGCCTTTCGGACTCCGATTCCACCCAGAGTTGTTGCCGAGTGCTGGCAATCGGTTCCCCCACAGTATTCTGGCCTCCGTTCGTCTCGTAGACCTGGGTTCAGCGAAAGTTAAGCGATATTCACAGGATTGCGGACGGAGCTCCTTCATACTGATCAACGTACACTATGTCCTCAGAACTGAAGCAAATCCGAGGAGTGGACTGGGAGCTTACCTATTTTGAACATGCACATTAAGGGGACTCAATAAAATGTTATTTTGCTTCTGATTTTTCCCATAGTCTAGCAAAGGAACTGTATCCTGACAAAAGAGACAATTTGTAACTCGCGAGAGGAGGGGACACTTGTGGAGTACCGGACACTCTTAAAACACAGGAACAATAAACACTGACATTTGTTGAATGATCGAAATGGGGGTCCAGAAAAGCAATCTGGTGCTCCCACAAGAAGAGAGGCATCCCTGCTTCTCTGGAAGAAAATGCTGTGCCTGACCTACAGGGGCATAATGTACCTGTGCATCATATTCATTATTGTTTTTCTGTCCTTAACGATCAAAACTGCATTCTTTATTGGTGCACAAAGCAATTTCACTGCATCCACCTAATGATTCATGCATAAAATCCACAAAAGCACCCAGACCTTGTATAGTCATTCCAGTCCCTAGAAGATCTGACGGTGGAGTGAATGAACTTGAAATGGATGTAATTATCAACGATATACACAAACCTATGGTAACGAACAAAAAGACAAGCCGGAGACAGGATCGGCAAGGAATGAATGAAGTACCATCACTGACAACTACACGCACGCAAACACTGAATGCACACGAAACAGGCCTAGTGTCAATGACTGCAGAACCACAAACCAAAGCAGCAGAAAAGAAGAGACTGCCTTCCACAAGAAACTCCACAGCAGATGTTATGAGAAATCAAGAATTAAAGCAAAAACCGACAGGAGCAGTTATATCAGAAACTCTTAAGAAAACAAGAGCCAACACTGAGAAACTCTCTGTACAGACACAACTGATAGTAGACTCATTAGTTCCGCACATAGCCCGAGCTAGGGAACTACAAGAGGAACTGAAGAACAAAATTGCAGAGACTGTATTACCAAGCATATACATTCCAACGCAAGGGACAAGTACTAGATCCACAGTACAACCATATACTAGACCAATGCCAGAATGGATACGAACATTTATAACCGGACAGAGAAAGATGCATGAAGAGAGAAAAAGAGCTGCCAGACTCTTGTCCACTCAAATAGCGCAGATGGGAAGGCCTGCACCATGGACCAGGATACCTGAGAATACTCCAGCAATAAAAAGTAATACCGACGCATTTAGGGATGTAGTCATAGCCAACTACAGGAAAACATTAAGAATCAAGAGGAGTATGCATGGAGATGACAATGAATGAAAACGACTACCTGGACAGCGCAGCACATCTGGGAAACAACATTTGGTACCAGCACATGAAAGAAGTTGGAAGACAAAGTTCAGAAGGAGAATGCTTTGTTTGCACATTCCTACCATACAGCATGGGGAAGTCCAAGATCTTCGTAGCTGTAGAAATTGATGTCCAGACAGCACACTGTATGTCACACATAGCAATGTGCAAGACCAGAGGCCAGTTCATGGGTAGTGATGCCTCTCTGAAATGGGCAACTGAAGCAACTGATCCAAACGAAGATGATTATGTCCAGGACATAAAAACAAGAAACAATGGAAAGACGAAACACATTGTGATCAGATATGAGAAGCCTGGAGTCAAAGGAGCAGAGATCAGAAGAGAAGCAAATCAGAAGCTCAATGTCCAAGGAAAAACTCCAGAAGAAGCTCAAAGATGGAAGATTAGAGGCCAAATGCAAATTTGGGGAACAGTGCTTTCACCAGACGGATGGGAGAAAGGAGTAGTAATATGCCGAGCATGGATGGTCTTTGGTCACTACGAGCTGACCATCAACATAGTGCAAAACGGATGCAAGCCATTATGGCCAAAACTTGAGAAACTACTCAAATGGGTCGAAGACAGAGGAGGACCCTTGCAGATGGTGCCACTGGAGAGCCCAAAATTCTGCTTCAGGAACAATGGCACAAGGAAGATGGGAGAGAATCAGAACTGTGGATGAGTTTTCGATGCTCCAGGAATGGTACATGGAACTGCAGTGATTATGGATTATTATTGGGCGTGTGGATCCAAGCCATACATCAGACTGCCAAGAGACTGGGGAGGCATATGCACGATAGTGAACGTCCACGTTCCAGCATTGGTGATACTGAAAAGTGACCTGAATATTGACAGTTTCCCAAAAACAGATGCTCACCTGAAGAAGAAGAGATCTGTGGAACTGATAACTCAGATGAAGAGAGAGAATTACTTCTCTGATAAATCAGAAGAAGCTTTTCATGCAATCTCATATGAAAACAGGCTGTTCAGCCTCACCTCGTCAGTGTTCGCAACAATTTTCATGCCAAGATTGCAAGTTGGAGCAAATGCTAAATGGTTACAGATAACCAGATAGGAGTTACCACAGACCATCAACACGACAATAAAAGGATTCAATGCAATAAAGGAAGATTTAAGCGCCATCCGACTGATGACTCTCCAGAACAGATTTGTGCTTGACATGATCGCAGCCATGGATGAAGGAGCTTGTGCAAAAATAGGAGAATCATGTTGCACATTTATACCTTCTCACGACGAGTAAAATTGAACCTTAACAGAAGCCATAGGTATGCTAACGAAGCTACAGAACCAGATGATCGACGAAACTGACAAAGTTGATGATGACTGCTGGTTTGGATCACTATTCTCTTGGGTCCCACAATGGTTGGCAGACATATTCAAGTTTTTAGGAGCCCTGCTAGTGATGATATTACTAGGATTTTGTGTTATCAAGATAATAATCTCGCAATGCCAGAAAACTGCGAAGAAAGCCATAGGGATGAAGATCATGATTGATGTCAAGCCAGAATGGAAGTCCAAAGACCTGACTGATGAAGAAATAAGAGACTTTGTGAAGGCCAGCAGGCACGCGCCTGAAGGTACAACGTTTCTCTATCCCAGGAAGCACAGAAACTATGTTGGAAGATGGGTTTACTGTAGCCCAAATGGACAATGTCAACTAATGACATGGAATAAAGATGAACATGTAAGGACAGCAGGAAGCGTGAAAGGAGTAATGAAAATATGGACTCCAAAGAGACACTTCTTCAAACCATCATGTATAGATCCAGAAGATGAAGAAGGAATGAACCCAGGCGATGGAGTGAATATAAATATCGAAGAATTGAGTGAATTGCACCCAAAGGAGGAGGTGAAAGTGGTTGATGAATCGCCCAGAGGGGGGAGTGTAAAGGAGGTCCCAAATAAAGCCTGCACTCCCATCGCCCATTTTGAAGTACCAGGAACATTCACACCAAAATATGTGATGTATGATGAGCAAATAAACCAGCAGAGAGCCGCAGTTGGGCTCTGCCCAGTACCTACCAGAAAAGCAACACCTATTGAAGTACCAATAACCAGACAACCATGGACAGTAAGGTATCCATTGAGAAAACCCTACCAACAAATGAGAGGAAATGAAGATTGCCTAAGTACCATCCCGGAAGAAACCAAAAAGGTCTTAATGGTAGACGAATGGTGATGTCACAAGAGCCCGGACGGACCCACAGATAGAAAAAATGACAAACCCAGAATGACACAGGAGACGAAACACCATCATTAAAGAGATCATGAGCTTAAGGTTATAGAAAACTATCAAAGCGTAAGAAAGTTAAGCTGTAAGCAGGATGAAGATATCCAACCAGTTAACACCTGTACATGAGCTTGAAACCGCAAGAAAGCTAAGAAAACAGTGCAGCTTGCTATGCTAAGTAGAAGAATAGGGCGGCAAGCGCCCTTGTACATAATCTACCTCACAACGAAACACAGTATTATAAGTGCAATTCCACTTTACACGAAAAGCAGAATCAACTCAGGTTACTAGAGGCCAAACAAGACAAGATTCATATTTTGGCAAAATGAGAAGAGACCGCTGAATCGAAACTCAGCAGATGCAACTCATGCCAAAGGAGCCAAGGTCATACCAATAGAAGGAACGAACAGTAGCTACATCTAATTGAAACTTAAGAACAGAATATCCTGCCTCTGAAAGGTCAAGATGAGGAAGCGTAGGCAGGTGGCAAGCCGAATAATAATTAAATGCACAAATCGAGGGAAACTAGACAAATTCACGGTGTCTGCATCACCTGACCATCCGAGCGAGGAGAAGCACCAGTTCACACCTACGACTGGCATCCGCCCAGGAGACGATAGCAGAACTTTCTCAGGCAGACGATGCAGTTTCGAGGCCAACCACAGTAACATAATTGACACATTGTTGTTGAAGTCATGATTGATTGTAACTTTAATTGGAGGAAGGCCGGGTAGCTGAGGGGGCATCCTGCACCTGGCCGACCATTCTGCGTGCTGCTAAGTAAAGTGGAAATGTATGCATGGGGTTGGTGCCAACCCAATCACAATGTACCACACAATCTAGGGTCCTATAGTTAGTAGAACCAATGGAACGTCGTACTTTTGGTGACGTCTACAGTAGTCATTTTGAAGGAAGGGCTTAGACGCCCACCTGACAGTGTTTTACCCAATCCCTCACTCCATTACCATATATAGATATAACACCTATATTAAAGTTACCTTTTCCTAACCAATAGAAATGCGTATTAACTTTTTCGTGTTACACGTCACTTATGACGAATTTTCAGTATAAACAATGTGTTTTTTATGAAGTTCATTCGAGTTGAAGCGAGAAGGACGATCGCATCACTGCTGATTTCCATGACTCCCCGTTTTTTGCACTTGTCATTAAACGGACTCGCTTTGCCAGACCATTGAGTTGTCCTTATTGATTGGTGTTGGAGTAATAAATCTGCACCCCATCCATCTCAAGGTGCAGCTATCTCGTCTTAAAGTACTCTCGGATCAAACCTCGGCTATATGGGCCGGTCAGGGGTCTCCTGATTACAAGGTCATTTTCTATTTACAGTAGTGAGTAAAAGTGTAAAAACAAGATGTAAAAGGATTACATTAGTGTTTACACTATTTCCTATGCTCCAGGGGAATTTAAATGTTTTTTTCAAGAGGAGTGGAAGATGGAAAGCGATCTACATTCCCACCACCGCTTCTCCACTGCGCCAACCAAACCACCTGGTTTTATGCCAGCTTGAATTTAAGGCTGGCAAAAAATGAAGGGATTGCTACGGAATCGGCCCGTTTTAGCACTTGCTAAAAGTGGGTTGATTTTTATAAGAACACATTTTAAACGCTGTCTGCCAAGTGTAGATGTCAGCTAGAATGTACTCTTTTTGTAAAAAGGAAAGCTAAAAGAAGGCAGAACGGCAATTTGACCTGTTTTTACTCTTTGGTATAGCACTCCCTTATACAAAGGATCAACATTGTCCCAACAGTATGTACGCGCTAACGTTGGCAGAACCCTCCATGCAGTTATCACTTCTAGTGCAGTGCCCCTCCACAGTGTTCAATATACTTAGGGTATTCTAATGTGTTTTTCTGTAATATGGGCATCATGCCACATGGCACAATTGTAAGCAATGAAAACGAAAGCCTTTACGCAAAAGACATACAGCCACGTTTAAAATATTTGCACATGCAAAGTTCCAGGAACATGGCCCCCATTTGGAAGGTCTCCCTCTCACCTTACTGACAGTTTAGACTCCTTTCTAGTGAAACAATACACAGTTGATTGCTGTGGCCATCCAAAACAGTAATTATTCAGTCTCATGCATTTCAATGGTCAATTCAAGTGAGACAACACTTCAATATCAATGGATCCTCACTAGATATTGTGAGGTTTTACTTGGGGCCCTCGAACCGAGTAGACGGAACGTAATACGTGGGAGCCAGGATTGCACGCAACTTGTCTTTATTGATACAAGGCAGGAACTGCCGAACTCCCTGTAGCCCCCTCCCTAACCCAACGTCACTTCCCCTTACTGGGGAGAATGAGACCGCAACGGAGGTCTGCCCACACAACGATGTGGGCGGGCTGCATGCCCTGTGGAACAACCTGACATCTCCCTCCTTTTTAGCAGGCAAGACGCTTGACTCTCCTCACTCCATCTCTTCTATGAGTCTGTGAGGTTTTAGAAAGCTTCTCTGGGGTCGACCGTTGTTGCAGGGTGTTCTCTCAGTTTGTCCCTGTGGCATCAGATTGTCCTCGATTTCCGAGGCCTCACACTCTCCCAGGTAGGGGGTGTCTCGATCGTGATCATCGTCACTGTATCCAGTTCCATCCTGTACGTACTCCATGTAGCTCCTCCGAGGTTTGAAGTACGATACATTCCGAAAAACAGAGGATTGGTCGTTTCTCTGGGCCGTGATCATTGTCCCTTTTCTATGTGTGACAGTCAGTGGTTCTTGTGCGAATGTGGCGTCCTCCTTTCTTTGTTTGGGTTGTCTCAACCACACTTGGTCTCCGGGCTCAATGTTGGACTCCTGTGCTTTCCTTTTGTGGTCTGTGACTTCCTTCATTCTGGCCTTCGCTGTGACATCTTTGTCTCTGGCCTCCTGTTCGAGTGGCGTGGCCTCGGTCGAGTGTGTGTCTTCTGGCAGCCGCGTCTGAATAGGTCTTCGGAACATCAGGTCAGCTGGGCATATGCCCGTCGTGCAATGGGGCGTGTGTCGATAGTCCCTGAGGAACTGATAGAGTGCTTGCTCAAAAGGTTTGTTAAGTATGGCCGCTATTTGTAGGGTTCTTTTGATGTTGGCCATGAATCTCTCGACCATGCCGTTTGCCTGCGGCCATCGTGGTGTAATTTTCCTATGGTGAAACCCCATGTATTTCGCAAAGTTTTCAAAGTCCTTGCTCATGAATGGTGCTCCATTGTCGGACTTTATGACCCTGGGTATTCCGTATGTGGACAGCATGCGGTCCATTGCTGGGATGATGCTGGAGGCTGCGGTGCTGTCGACGATTTGTGCCTCTGGAAATCTTGAGTGCTCGTCTATTAGCACTAACACGTATGTGCCATCTCTTAGGGGTCCAAAGAAATCCACCGCAAGTTCCTCCCACACATGTCCCGGTAGTGTTGACATGTGAAGTGGGTTTGGGTGTGGAGGCGGTGCTACTTGCGCGCATGTCTTGCATTGGCCTAGCATTTCTTCCACCATCGCGTCCAGTCTGGGGAACCACACCTTTTGCCTTAGTAGTCTCTTGGTGGTGACCGCTCCCCGGTGGCTTTCATGGGCTACTTGGATCGTTCTGGTGTGTAATGACTTCAGGAGGAGTACTTTGCACCCTTTTAGTATTGGTCTATGTGTTTGATGTCTTCTTGAATCTCCTCCGGTTCCTGTCTCGCTTGTTGACGCATGTGTGCTCTTCTGTCTTCTTGCATGCAGCGACGTACAATTCGTAATGCCGGGTCCTGCTCTGAATGTGTGATTATGTCTGCCCACCCCACGGGCAGGGGCTGCAAGTGGTGGACAACATAGTTGAGATATTCATCGGCGATGGATGGTTGAGGGTTGGCAGGGCCCGTTGGGTGGCGAGACAGATAGTCAGCCGGGTTATCTTCTTTTCCCAGGTGGTGCTTAATGATGAATTTGTAGTCCTGCAGACGTAGACCCCATCGGGCTATCCTTGGCAGCATTCTTGATTTGGGGTCTCTGTAAATTGTAAGCAAGGCCTGGTGATCCGTTATGATGGTGAACTGCTTGCCGTATAGAAACAGGTGGAAGTACTCGCATGCCCACACCACCGCCAGGCTTTCCTTTTCGGCCTGGGAGTACGCTTGTTCTGTGGGTGTTAGGCTCCTGCTAGCATATGCCACGATGTAGACTTTAGTGGGTTCATGTGGATCAACTTGCGCGAGTATGGCGCCTAGGCCGACGGGGCTGGCATCAACGATTACTTCGGTGTGACTTTTGGCGTCGAAGTAGGCCATGTCCTCCGCCTTTGCGATGGCATCTCGTATCGCCTCAAATGCCTTCTGACAGTCTGTGGACCACGTGTAGGGTTGGTCTTTTCTCATCAGTAGGCGTAAAGGGTTGCTGATTGTCGCGTAGTCCTTTAGGTACCTGGAACAGTAGCTGGCCAGCCCTAGGAAAGATTGAAGCTCCGTCGTGGTTGTCGGAGGTGTGGCAGAGTTGAGCGCTGCTACTTTATCCGGGTCCGGCCGCATCTCGTTGCTGGAGAAGATGTGGCCGAAGAACCGCAACGAACCTTTCCCAAATTCACATTTGGATTTATTCAGGGTTAATCCAGCCGCTTGCAATGCTTCGCACACTCTGTGAAGAGCTGTGTCGTGTTCTTCCTTAGTCTTACCAAATACCAGGACATCATCAGAATAATTGAGGCAGTTTGGCACATGTCTGATGACACAGTGTATCTCCTCTTGAAAGATTTCGGCTGCAGAGGATATCCCGAAGCTGAGCCTTTTATATTGGAATAGGCCCAAGTGTGTGACGAATGTCGTAATGTGTCTAGATTCGGGTGCAATCTCAATTTGGTGGTAACCTTTTGTGAGGTCCAATTTGGAGAAGACCTGCGCCCCATGGAGAAGGTGGATCATGTCAGTGATCCTGGGCGCCTGATGTCTCTCCCTCTCGATTGCGGCGTTGGCTCTCCTCATGTCTACGCACAGGTGTATTGACCCGTCGGGTGACTTTTTGGGGACGGGGACAATAGGGGATACCCATAGGGTGGGCCCTGACACTGGTTCGATGACGTTGAGTTTGATAAGTTTGTCTAGTTCTTCTTCGACTTGGTGTTGTATGTTGACAGGTATCCCTCGATAGTGCTGAGCGACGGGCGGTATGTCCGGGTTTATGTGCAGCTGTACCTTTCTGTGTTTGAGTTTTCCCAGTCCTTTGAATAGATTTGGGAAAGTTTGTTCTATTGAGTCTGGTCTGGCGAAGTATTTGTGGGCCATGAGCTGGTACAGTATGTGCACCAGACCCATCTCGACAGCGGTCTTGAAGCTTAGAATACATCCGCTGTTGGCTTCTGTCTTCAGAATATGCAGGGGAATTTTTGCTGCGTGTGATTTGTGTACGCACCAAGCAGAGATGGTCCCTTTGCAGGGTAGTGGGGTTGTGGCTCCGTACGGATATATGTCCACTGTTGCCTTTCTGATTTTCGGGGGGTTGGCGAGTGAGTTGTACGTTTGCTCGCTTATTATGTTAACTGTTGCCCCTGTATCGATGAGTAATTCCAGAGGTGTGTTGTTGATGTGTAGTGTGAGGATTGGGCTGTGTTGGGTGGCCGTGGCGTTATTGAGTGCCCACACGTACCCTTTTTTCCGTTGGTTGTCCTCTGATGACTGGGATTCACTGCCTGATGGGGAACGCATTTCAATGTATCAGACAAATCGTCTCCTTTGAGATTGCCTAGAGCCGTCATTGGGCTTCCGGTGATCCCTGGCATATGAGCTCCTTCGTGTCCTGTCTTCTCTCCGGGGTCCCATCTGCTCTTCGTCTCCTCTCCCAGCGGGTGGGCTGTGTTGCAAGCTTCTCCTCCTCTCCTATTGTCTCGGTCTGCTGGGCCCAGGTCCGGGTGCGTTTTTGCAGACCGCTCTGTAATGGTCCATACCGCCGCAGGCGGCGCATTTTTGTCCGACTGCCGTGCAGTCGCCCACGTGTGGATATTCGTACCCACATCGGTAGCACGTGGCGTCTGAGTGTTTCCCGCTTTGTGAGGGAGCGGCATATAGCTTATTGATTGTGTCCAGGTTGGGTGTCGGGTGCTGAATAGTGATCTTGCCCAGGCTGTCTAGCTGCGACTTGACTGCAGCTTCCATTCTAGCAAGGTCGAGGATTTCCTCGAGGGACCTTTGCTTCTGAAGTAGTTGCTTTCTAAACGGTTGTGAGATGCAGCCAGCTATGACTTGGGATCTTAGTGCCTCCTCATTGGAGTATTTGTGGAACTCGCAGTATTTCAACTTGATGCGTAAGCGAATCACAAAATGATCTAGCGACTCCCCTTTTTCTTGTTTCGTGGTATGGAACACATGGCGCTCATAGTCGATGTTTGTATGAGGTGTGAAATATTCTGATAGCTTCCCATGAAGTTCTCCATAGGTGACAGTGTCTACGTTCATCAATTCGCCTGCTATGTCCCTGACAGCAGAACCTACTGTCATGAATAGGGTGTTTTTCAGCATTGCGTCATCAGTTAACCCGATTGCGCCGGTGTAAAACTTAAAATCCCCGAGCCATATGACCCATCTGGGTCCTAGATTGGAGGTGTCTCTGACATCGAATGGGCCTGGTATGGGTAGATTTTGGGAGGCGGTACCTGATCCATGCGCCTGTTGAGGATCATCTGCCACGGCTCCGGATCCGCCAGAAGAGGACGCTGCTGGGCTCGTTGGGGCCAACATGTCCACAGTGTCTGGTGTGCTCCGGTTGAGGCCTGGTGTGTCTCCGGAGTCTTACGCTGTTGCTGGGTTGCCAACCCAGAGCACGTGCTTGTAGAGGCCGCGCGGGCCCTGTGTCGTCTTGATAGGCTGTGGTACGCCCCTTCACTCAAACAGAGGATTGCCCCTGGGTTCCCCAACTCTCGCGGGGCCTCCCACTGCCTGCGGGTTGAAGAGGGAGCGAGGGGGGGGGCGGGATCGCCACCCGCGATGACTTGCGGGCCTGCCGGGCTCGCTCCGTGTTGTACGAGTGCGCCCACGTGAGGGTGGCCTTCCTTCGCGGCGCTCGCGGGGCTGGATGTGTCCCCCTGCATGTGGCAAGTCCACACACCTAAGAGGAGCACTGACGCGCCAAGCCGCTCGGCCGCGGTCCTCTGCGTGCCTCCCGAGCCTCGGGAGTGGAGGTGTGCCGACGCGCTACGATCGCTCGACAGCGAGCCTCCTACTGGCACGGGCAGGTATCACATACCCCTCATCGCCAATTGTGAGGTTTTACTCGTGGCCCTTGAACCGAGTAGGCGGAACGTAATACGCGGGAGCCAGGATTGCACGCAACTTGTCTTTATTGATACAAGGCAGGAACTGCCGAACTCCCCGTAGCCCCCTCCCTAACCCAACGTCACTTCCCCTTACTGGGGAGAATGAGACCGGAACGGCGGTCTGCCCACACAAAGATGTGGGCGGGCTGCTTGCCCTGTGGAACGACCTGACAGATATGTGACAGGCTGGAAGCTATTCATGGTGCTAGTTGGGACATGGCACTGTACATTTCAAACAAACATATGGGGGCGCAGAAGCTCGGACACCTGAACCGACTTCTCCCTGAATTCAGGCTCATTCAAACCTTCTAAATCAGCGTTACAATTTCTTTTGTTTTTACTCTGCGATTCTACGAATTTACCTCCTGGGCACCCCGGACTGAACCTTACCGCGACTTACACCCTCCATCCAGAGTTACGGCTCCCCCTCTGCTTTCGGGCCTGCCTGCTTGCATCCCCGGACCGGCGCATGTGGCCTCTGCTGGCTTCTCCGTAGCTCCTCCTGCGAGCAACTTGCTGCTGCCGGCCATCCGGGCACTGATTTGCTCCTGCAGTGACCGTTTTGTTGGCTGCTCCTTAGCTCCTCCAGTGTGCAACTTACTGCTGCCCCGCTCCTGCAGTGACCGCTCTGCCGTGAGCCATGGCCTCTGCTTCCCTACCGGCTCTGCTCTGCACGCCCTGAGGCCGCTCCTCCGTGCCTGCCCTTTTCACCTTGGGCTCGTTGGCAGTGGTGTGGCCTCTCGATCTCTCCTGCGTGGGCGAGTGCCTCTCTCAGCCTACCCGCATCCTAAGTACTTGCCTTCTCAGCCTGTCTGCTCACATCCCAGGACCGTCGCTTGTGGCCTCTGCTGACTGCTCTGTAGCTCCTCCAGTGTTCATCTCGCTGCTGCCTTCTATCCGGGGTCTGCTTCACTCCTGCAGTGACCGCTGTGCCGTGAGCCATGGCCTCTGCTTCCCTACCGGCTATGCTCTGCACCCCTGAGGCCTCTCCTGCGTGCCTGCCCTTCACACCTTGGGCTCGTCGGCAGTGGCGTGCCCTTCCCGCTCTATCCTGTATGGGGGGACGCCTCTCTCAGCCTACTGCTGCCGCCTACCTGCTACAGCGCTTCCTCCTGCTGATCAGAGGGTCCTTGGGCTCTGTTCTTGTCTGCTGCTGCTCCCTTCATTGACTGGCCTGGATCCTGTGGGCTGGCGCCTCTCTCAGCCTACTGCTGCTGTCAGCCTGCTATGGCCCTTCCACCTGTGGTGGTCTGAGGGTCCTTTGTTCTCCGTTCCTGTCTACTGCTGCCCCCTCCATCAGCTGGCCTGGACCCTGCGGGCAGGCGCCTCTCTCAACCTACCACAGCCGTCTGCCTACCACTGCCCTTACACCTACTGGTCAGCGGGTAATTTTGGGCTCTGTTCCTGTCTGCTGCCGCCTCCTCCATCGGCTGGCCTGGACCTTGCGTCGCTAGGTGTCCTGCGGTTACCCCTGCCACATAGTCTTTTGTCAGAGCTTGAAAGTCCTTTGCCTGTATTCTTCTGCCTGACGTGACAGCTTCTGACTGGTCCTGATCTTTACTCTTCCTCGAAGGACTCCCGTGCCCCCTCCATTTTTTCAGAACTACTGCAGCTGCTCCTGGCTCTGACTCTGTTGCCGTGGCTTGGAGGACCGCTGCCTGTCTTCCTCTGCTGCAGTGCTGGTTCCTGACTGGGCTCTGGCAGCGGCTCTCTGGTGGAGGGACTCGCGCCTCCCCCTCCTCATTGGGGTGATGATGACTGCTCCTGGCCTGAAATCTATCACCGGAGCCTGCAAGGCTGCTGCCTGTTCTCTCTACCTTCTGTGTCAACTCCTGACTGGGCCCTAATCCCGGGTCCTAGCCCTTGTTCCTGGCTAGTCATAGTGCTGCATTGTTCTATTTCCTGACATTAATCCTATGGAGTGTGCATTACCTATGGTCGCCTGGCAGCCACCTCCTTGATATGATATGATATATGATATGGTATTTGTAACGCGCCTATACACAGGTGTTTCAAGGCGCGAAAACACCATTCCCTACTACCCATCTACCCTTTGTAGCTCTCCTCCTGACAGCCACTTCCTACCACCTTAGTCTCTGCTCCGCATTTCCCCCACCTCTGTCAGGCCCCATTACCACAGCCTGGTATACTTTGCCACTAATTACCTGCTACCAACTGTCCCAATATTACCCTTAGCATTCCACCCGCTACCTTCCCCTTTACTACCTTGCTCTCCCTTCTGACTACCTAATCTAGCTACCACTGCCTACTACCCATCTTACCGTTTATAGCTCTCCTCCTGACAGCCACCTCCCACCACGTTAGTCTCTGCCCCGCATTCCCCTACCTCTCCCAGGCCCCATTACCACAGCCTCGTAGTCTTTGCCACTTTTGTCTCCATAAGCGTGTACTCTCTGCCCCTGCTTTTGGCTCCTTCCACCTGAGCCTCTTGCCTGGGATTGCCTCCACATTACCTCCCCCTCCCGCCCTATACTTCTCTTCACTTCATCTCTTTTCCTCCCTCTCGAGCTCTCTTCCTCACTCCTCGTCTCTGCACTCTCCTCCTCCTTCTCTACTCTCCTCCCTCTTTATTCTCTGTCCTTCTCCTATCTCTTTTCTCTACCTCTCTTTATCACTCCTTGTCTCTGCACTCTCCTCCTCCTTCTCTACTCTCTTTCCTTCTCCAATCTCTTCCCTTCCCTGTCCTGCACATTGCTAGATTTCTCACCTACCCTACTCCATCCTCCTCCTTCCCACTCCCCCACTTCCCTCCTCCCTCTCCTTCTCATCCCTTCCCTTATCATCATGTCCATTCCCTTACTCAACCCCCTTCCCTGTCCACCTCCTTCCTTTTCTTCCCCTCCCTGTCTTGTTAACCTCATCCACCCTCCAATCCAACCTTCCAGCCTAATCAACATTGCTCTTTGGAATGCCAGATCTCTTTGCAATAAAACTGCTGCTGTTTTAGACATGTTCTTTCGCCTCAACCTCCACTTCCTCTGTCTAACTGAAACTTGGATCCCTCCTCACAATTCTACTGTTCCTGCCTCTCTTTCCACCTCTTCCTCCTCCTTTTGTCATGTTTCTCGTCCCTCTGGTTATGGCGGAGGTGTTGGTCTTCTCTTCCATCCTAAATACCTCTCATCTACCTCCTCTTTGTCCCTTCCTACCGTCTCTTCCTTTGAATACCTTTATAAATCCTTTTCATTCACTCACCCCATTTCTTTCCTAATTATCTATAGACCTCCTGGCCCCCTCTCTTCCTTTTACGATGACCTTGACCACCCCCTATCTCTCATCTCCCCCTCCTCCACCCCCCTCACTGTTCTTGGTGATTTCAACCTTCACCTTCCCCCTCCGCCTCATCTCTCTCCTCTTCTCTCAATTCTTGACTCCTACCTTCTCTCTCCTCTTCTCCTACTCACTCTTCCGGCTCCACACTCGACCTCATCTTTAATTCTACTTACTCCTCCTCCCCTGTTTCCTCTCTTCCCACCTATCTGTCTGATCATACTCTGCTCTCCTTCTCCCTTACTCCTTGCTCCCCTCTTACCTCTTCCTTACCCCTTCCACTTCTTTCACTCGATGTGGCCTCCGGAACTTTAACCCTGCATGCTTCCTTGATACCTGCACTTCGTCCATTCCTCCTCTCTCTGACTTCTCCTCTCTCCCTGCTGACCTTGCTCTTTCCTCTTTGTCCTCCTCTCTCAGCTCTAATCTGGATCGACTCTATCCCCTCTCTTCTTTCTGCCCTACTCGTAAGCCTTCTCAACCTTGGCTCTCCCCTCATGTCGTAGCCATGCAGCGTCTCCTCCATCATCTTGAGCATCGCTGGCATAAATCCCCCATTCTCCCTAACCAAACCTCCTACTTTTTTTATTACTCGATATATGATTCCTGCCTTAATTCTGCTAAACACTCCTACTTTTCTAACCGCCTTCACTCCCAAGCCTCTCATCCTCGTCATATCTTTCAAACCCTCTCTCGCCTCTTCTCCCCGCCCCTCCTGACCTCTCTTCTACATCCCCTCTTTCTCCCTCTGACTTTGCTAACTTCTTCTCTAAAAACATTTGTTCTCTTCGCCAAAAATTGATCTGCTCTCCTTCTTACTCCCATCCCCCTCCCTCTTTGCACTCCCCCTCGGCTTTCATGTCTGAATTTTCTCCTATCACTCCCTCAGACATTTCTCTCCTCCTAACTGAGTCCCAACCTACTGCTGCCCCTTCTGATCCCATCCCTACCCTACCCTTCTTATTCCCAAGGTTTACCCCCTACTTATTCCCTATCTAACCTCCTTCTTCAATACTTGTCTTTCTATGGCCACCTTCTCCAGTGCCTTCAAGCATGCCACTATTACCCCTATCCTTAAGAAGCCTTCTGCTAATCTCCTTCTTGCGTCTAACTTTCGCCCAATCTCACTTTTACCTTTTCTCTCAACTACTCGAACGCCTTGCCTATTCTCAACTCTCGACCTTTAACTCTAACCTCTCTCTCCTTCCCCCCTCTCAATCTGGCTTCCGCCTCAAACACTCCACTGAATCTGCTCTTACCTATGTCCTTAACTCCCTCCTAACCGCTCGCTACGCTAAGCAATCCTCAATCCTCATCCTCCTTGGCCTCTCCGCTGCTTTTGATACTGTCGATCACACCTTACTTCTCAATACTCTTTCCTCCTTTGGCTTCAAAGGCTCAGCACTTAACTGGCTCTCCTCTTACCCCTCCCACCGCTCATTCGCCATCTCTTGGGGTGGTCAAACTTCCACCACCTTCCCTCTGAACTATGGCGTTCCCCAAGGCTCTGCCCTCGGACCCTTCTTATTCTCTCTCAATACTTCTCTTCTCGCTCCTCTCATCTCCTCTTTTGGAATTTCTCACCATTTCTAAGCTGATGACACTCAGCTGTTCCTCTCCTTCTCTTCCTTCACCCCTGACTTACATCTAAAACTCTCCTCCTGTCTTAACGCCATTAAAAACTGGATGCCATCTGATTATCTCTCTCTTAATACTGACAAAACTGAGGTCATATTCTTCCCTTCTAACACACTTCCTCCTCCCTCTCCTCCTCCTTCTATTCATTTTCCCCCTTCTGACCTTCCTATTTCCACCCATGCCCGGAATCTAGGAATTGTTACGCTCACCTGGCTCTCACAGGGGCGTTGATCGGAACTGGACAGCTGCGGTCTCCACCAACGTGACGCGTAGTGCAGAGATGACAGACTGGACTGGCCCGCCTAATTTCGTCTGCTTGACCCGTAGAAGTATTCTCCTGAAAGTGGAGAAAGGGAATTAGCCACCCGTGGATTTGAGTGATAACACCCCACTGTTCTTCCCACTAATCACCTCCGATATCTCCTTTCATAGTCTCACCTTATGTTAATAAAAGATGAGCTCTCCATCCTGCGTGGTATGCAGGGGTGCGTAGATAACCAGTTACTTCACTGGTCCGAAGGATTTGGGAGAGTTCCAGACCAATATTGACTCTGAGGTCCCTGGCGAGGAACCGTAAGTATACAGTTCGTAAGAGTTCAAAATGTCTGATATTCACTCTTGTCCGATTCCTTTTGTCTTGCAGCTTGAGAAGATTGCCTCGTGGCAGCTGGAAGCGTTCAGGTAAGAGTCTGTATTACCCAACACTGTCCGGTAAATGATACCTGTGTTTAATCTGTTGCTTTCCCTCCTTGTACAGGTGCGGCATGAGAAATTATGACATCTTGATGAATAAAGCCTCTGGCGGTAAAATCTGGTAAGTCTATGGTGGTAAAAGAGATTGTCTTTGTTTATTCTCTTGGTTCACCTTGCTGTTCTTTTGTTCCCCTTAGGTGCCGGAGTCCGGCGAAGATGAGATGGAGACTGCGCCGGACCGTGGAGATGAAAAATGCCTCCAGCGGTAAAATCAGGTAAGTCTATGGTGGTAACAGAGATTGCCTTTGTTTATCCTCTCGGCTCACCTTGCTGTTCTTTTGTCCCCCTTAGGTGCCGGAGTTCGGCGAAGAAGTGATGGAGACTGCGGCGGATCGTGGAGGTGCTGCGAAGGCTGGTGAGAACAGCGCGGCGCTACAGCGGGCGATGCGACGCGCATCAAATTAATGTCTCTTTCCTTGTTTGAAGGCACGATGGACCCGGAATCAGGTGAGGAATAGAAGTAATGTTCTTGTTCTAACCTTTCCTCCTTCTTCCCCTTTTCTCTAGGAGCTCCAGACTCGAGGCGGGCGTGGCAGAAGGCTGGATGCTGACTTGCAGGCACGGTGAGCGTTACGCTGCTGGATGCAGAATAACGCAAAGCGTGTGCTGCTCTTTGGGCGTGGTTTAAATAGCCTTCAAAGTAGTCCCAGGTAAGAAGTTCAACCCAAGACCACACCCGAGTAAGAAAATAGTCCCTGAAGTAAAGTAGTCCCCTTCAGGCTTCACGTTGGCTTGGATTCTTAGCAGCATGGTCTGCATGAGGTAAGTGCAAGCATATGAGCCTGGCACCTATGGCGCCAGGACTGACCCCTTCTATGAGCCTAGTGCCTACGGCACCAGGACTGTACCCAGATAGCCCCTAGCCGGGGCTGCTGGGCTTTTTCTAAGCATCTGGATGCCTGCTCCCGGGACTGATGGACCTGGTCCGGATGCCCGGGGGTAGGCATCATGACAGCACTCCCCCCCCAAGACCCCTCCTATGGTCGTTCTTCCTCTTGGTCCTGGTTTATCTGGGAAGTTCTGCTGGAATTTTTTCAC
Organism: Ambystoma mexicanum; assembly: GCF_040938575.1. Taxonomy (NCBI): domain Eukaryota; kingdom Metazoa; phylum Chordata; class Amphibia; order Caudata; family Ambystomatidae; genus Ambystoma; species Ambystoma mexicanum. Next base: position 457,973,442 of record NC_090922.1, read on the forward strand.
CAATCGAGGTGCATGAACGTGGTCACTAGGCTCCCATGACCTTTCTTGTGGTCCGTAACCTTTCCAGTCAATTAAATAAAAAAGTCTTGAGTTCACTATCTTGGAGTCCAGGATATTTTTAACTTCAAATTCGGGTTCCCCATCTATTAGGATGGGGTCAGGTGGTTTGGTTAATCTTGTCCCAGGTTGAACTGGTTTCAGAAGTGAAACGTGAAAGACGGGATGGATTTGCATGTTAGAAGGTAATTCCAACTTGACTGCTGCCGGGTTGATAATGGCCTTAATAGTGTAAGGTCCCAAATATCTAGGCTTAAAGGTCCAAGTTCCTTTTAGGGGTATGTGTTTTGTAGCCAGCCAAACTTGATCTCCAATCTGGTATTGTGGAGCATCACTCCTATGTTGGTCAGCATTTTTTTGTATTTTTCTTTTGCTTGTCTTAAATGTTCTGTTGCCTCCTTGAAGGCTTGTGTAATAGTAGAGTGCAGATGATTCACCGCGGGCATTTCTAGGTGTTGGGGCGAATCGAGTTCTGAAGTTCGATGATGATGCCCATATATGGTATAAAAGGGGCTTTGTCCGGTTCCTGAATGTACAGAGTTGTATGCGTATTTGGAAATCCACAAAATATCCTTCCAATTGCCTTCGGTTTGGTGTAGCATGCAACGTAGGTATTGCTCAAGAGTCTAGTTGGTTCTCTCCATCTGACCATCGGTCTGGGGATGGTGACTGGTAGATAACCTCACGTCGATTTGCGCCAATTGACAGCATTTCCTCCAAAATTGCGAAATGAATTGACTACCTCGGTCTGAGACCAATACGGAAGGGAATCCATGTAGTCGAACAATATTTTCAAGAAATTCCTTGGCCAAAATCGAAGCGGAAGGTAATCCCTTCAAAGGAATAAAGTGGGCCATCTTGGAAAAAAGATCCACTACAACTAGAATGGTGTTAAATCCACTACATGGAGGCAGATCAGTAATGAAGTCTAGGGACAAAGTGTGCCATGGTGTAGGTGGAATATCCAAAGGTTGTAAAAGACCGGCTGGTCTTTTCTTCATGCTTTTGTTTTGGGCACAGATCCCACAAGATAGCACAAATGACTTCACGTCTTTTCGCCAGGTGGGCCACCAAAATTGTCTCTTAATTTTGCTTCAGTTTTTGCGACTCCTGGATGTCCTTCAATCAGCGCATCGTGATAATTGGAGATAACCAATTCTTGTAGTTCCTTGTGTGGTATGAATAGACGACCTTGATAGTAAGGTAGGTCATTGGTGACTGAATAATCTTGGCCTTTCTTTACCCAGTCCTGTAGGGATGCTGGATCGAAAAGTTGCTTGATTTTTAGATGAATATCTTCTAGAGTCTGTAGAGTAGTTATGCCAAGAATTCTTTCTTCTGAAATTATAGGTACCGGTTCTGGGTTCGAGTATGCTTCTCCCATTCCTATTCGGGATAAGGCATCTGCCTTGCCATTTTTACAACCTGGTCGATAAGTGATCACGAAATCGAATTCTGCAAAGAATAATGCCCACCTAACTCATAGCTCTCAACTCACACGCTTTTGGCGGGTGTCACCCGCCTTGTAAAGAGTGGACTCACCCGCCAAGCCTCCTGCAGGCCCATTCATTTCAATGGGCCTCTCACCCGCCAAAAACAAAATCGGGTGTTTTCACCCGCTTTTGCGACTCAACTGGTTGAGAGCTATGCCTAACTTGACGTGATGATTGGGCCTTGGCTGTCTTCAAATATTGCAAATTCCTCTGATCGGTGATTACAGTGATGGTGTGCCTGGCGCCGAGAAGATAATGCCGCCAAGCCTTGAAGGCAGATTTGATAGCCAATACCTCTTTATCAGTAACTGCATAGTTCAATTTGGGTGCCAAGAATTTTCTGGACCAGAATGCTACTGAATGAAGTCGTCCGGTTTCAGGATCCTTCTGAGACAGGACAGCTCCCATGGCTAAACTGGATGCATCCATTTCAACTACGTATGGAAGCTCGGGGCATGGGTGCTTTAAGACAGGTACAGACGTGAATTTCAATTTTAGATCTTGGAAGGCTCTTTTAGCTTCTTCGGTCCACAAGAAGCGCTTGTTCTTTTGCAAGAGTGCTTTGATGGGATGTACAATATGTGAGAATTCAGGGATAAATCTTCGGTAGAAATTAGCAAAGCCAAGCATGCTTTGTACTCCTTTGACTGAACTGGGTGATGGCCATTTGGACTCCTTTTAGGGTCAGGATAAATCCAAGAAATTCGACTTCTGTAGAGTGAAAGACACATTTTTCCAATTTTGCATATAACTTGTGCTGGCGTAATTTCTCAAGGACTGCACGAACGTGCTTAACATGGTTTGATTTTGAGGAGGAGTACACTAGAATATCGTCTATGTATACGACAACACAGACGTCAATGAGTTCACGAAAGACATCGTTCATAAAATACTGGAAGGCTGCAGGTGCATTGCACAACCCGAAAGGCATCACTGTCATGAACTTCAGATCACGCCCCTTTTGGACCTCCTGGTCCTTGTCTCAACGGGGCTTGCATTCCGTACTTCTTCCAACATGGCCGTCCAGAGCTGAAGACCTTGCTCGCTCCATGCGCTGAACGCGGCGTGGTCTATTTATAGACCACGCCTTCCGCGGCTCCGCGCATCTCAATGCAATTGCAGAGTAGCCCAGACATATGTTCGTAGCTCGCGGTATTGTTTCCCTTGTCCCAGTGCTATTACCCATTCCTTTTCCTTTCCCCTTTCCTGGTTCCGAGCTTACAACTAAAACTCTCCTCCTGTCTTAACGCCATTAAAAACTGGATGTCATCTGATTATCTCTCTCTTAATACTGACAAAACTGAGGTCATATTCTTCCCTTCTAACACACTTCCTCCTCCCTCTATTCATTTTCCCCCTTCTGACCTTCCTATTTCCACCCATGCCCGGAATCTAGGAATTGTTACGCTCACCTGGCTCCCACAGGGGCGTTGATCGGAACTGGACAGCTGCGGTCTCCACCAACGTGACGCGTAGTGCAGAGATGACAGACTGGACTGGCCCGCCTAATTTCGTCTGCTTGACCCGTAGAAGTATTCTCCTGAAAGTGGAGAAAGGGAATTAGCCACCCGTGGATTTGAGTGATAACACCCCACTGTTCTTCCCACTAATCACCTCCGATATCTCCTTTCATAGTCTCACCTTATGTTTATAAAAGATGAGCTCTCCATCCTGCGTGGTATGCAGGGGTGCGTAGATAACCAGTTACTTCACTGGTCCGAAGGATTTGGGAGAGTTCCAGACCAATATTGACTCTGAGGTCCCTGGCGAGGAACCGTAAGTATACAGTTCGTAAGAGTTCAAAATGTCTGATATTCACTCTTGTCCGATTCCTTTTGTCTTGCAGCTTGAGAAGATTGCCTCGTGGCAGCTGGAAGCGTTCAGGTAAGAGTCTGTATTACCCAACACTGTCCGGTAAATGATACCTGTGTTTAATCTGTTGCTTTCCCTCCTTGTACAGGTGCGGCATGAGAAATTATGACATCTTGATGAATAAAGCCTCTGGCGGTAAAATCTGGTAAGTCTATTGTGGTAAAAGAGATTGTCTTTGTTTATTCTCTTGGTTCACCTTGCTGTTCTTTTGTTCCCCTTAGGTGCCGGAGTCCGGCGAAGATGAGATGGAGACTGCGCCGGACCGTGGAGATTAAAAATGCCTCCAGCGGTAAAATCAGGTAAGTCTATGGTGGTAACAGAGATTGCCTTTGTTTATCCTCTCGGCTCACCTTGCTGTTCTTTTGTCCCCCTTAGGTGCCGGAGTTCGGCGAAGAAGTGATGGAGACTGCGGCGGATCGTGGAGGTGCTGCGAAGGCTGGTGAGAACAGTGCAGTGCTACAGCGGGCGATGCGACGCGCATCAAATTAATGTCTCTTTCCTTGTTTGAAGGCACGATGGACCCGGAATCAGGTGAGGAATAGAAGTAATGTTCTTGTTCTAACCTTTCCTCCTTCTTCCCCTTTTCTCTAGGAGCTCCAGACTCGAGGCGGGCGTGGCAGAAGGCTGGATGCTGACTTGCAGGCACGGTGAGCGTTACGCTGCTGGATGCAGAATAACGCAAAGCGTGTTCTGCTCTTTGGGCGTGGTTTAAATAGCCTTCAAAGTAGTCCCAGGTAAGAAGTTCAACCCAAGACCACACCCGAGTAAGAAAATAGTCCCTGAAGTAAAGTAGTCCCCTTCAGGCTTCACGTTGGCTTGGATTCTTAGCAGCATGGTCTGCATGAGGTAAGTGCAAGCATATGAGCCTGGCACCTATGGCGCCAGGACTGACCCCTTCTATGAGCCTAGTGCCTACGGCACCAGGACTGTACCCAGATAGCCCCTAGCCGGGGCTGCTGGGCTTTTTCTAAGCATCTGGATGCCTGCTCCCGGGACTGATGGACCTGGTCCGGATGCCCGGGGGTAGGCATCATGACAGCACTCCCCCCCAAGGCCCCTCCTATGGTCGTTCTTCCTCTTGGTCCTGGTTTATCTGGGAAGTTCTGCTGGAATTTTTTCACCAATCGAGGTGCATGAACGTGGTCACTAGGCTCCCATGACCTTTCTTGTGGTCCGTAACCTTTCCAGTCAATTAAATAAAAAAGTCTTGAGTTCACTATCTTGGAGTCCAGGATATTTTTAACTTCAAATTCGGGTTCCCCATCTATTAGGATGGGGTCAGTTGGTTTGGTTAATCTTGTCCCAGGTTGAACTGGTTTCAGAAGTGAAACGTGAAAGACGGGATGGATTTGCATGTTAGAAGGTAATTCCAACTTGACTGCTGCCGGGTTGATAATGGCCTTAATAGTGTAAGGTCCCAAATATCTAGGCTTAAAGGTCCAAGTTCCTTTTAGGGGTATGTGTTTTGTAGCCAGCCAAACTTGATCTCCAATCTGGTATTGTGGAGCATCACTCCTATGTTGGTCAGCATTTTTTTTGTATTTTTCTTTTGCTTGTCTTAAATGTTCTGTTGCCTCCTTGAAGGCTTGTGTAATAGTAGAGTGCAGATGATTCACCGCGGGCATTTCTAGGTGTTGGGGCGAATCGAGTTCTGAAGTTCGATGATGATGCCCATATATGGTATAAAAGGGGCTTTGTCCGGTTCCTGAATGTACAGAGTTGTATGCGTATTTGGAAATCCACAAAATATCCTTCCAATTGCCTTCGGTTTGGTGTAGCATGCAACGTAGGTATTGCTCAAGAGTCTAGTTGGTTCTCTCCATCTGACCATCGGTCTGGGGATGGTGACTGGTAGATAACCTCACGTCGATTTGCGCCAATTGACAGCATTTCCTCCAAAATTGCGAAATGAATTGACTACCTCGGTCTGAGACCAATACGGAAGGGAATCCATGTAGTTGAACAATATTTTCAAGAAATTCCTTGGCCAAAATCGAAGCGGAAGGTAATCCCTTCAAAGGAATAAAGTGGGCCATCTTGGAAAAAAGATCCACTACAACTAGAATGGTGTTAAATCCACTACATGGAGGCAGATCAGTAATGAAGTCTAGGGTCAAAGTGTGCCATGGTGTAGGTGGAATATCCAAAGGTTGTAAAAGACCGGCTGGTCTTTTCTTCATGCTTTTGTTTTGGGCACAGATCCCACAAGATAGCACAAATGACTTCACGTCTTTTCGCCAGGTGGGCCACCAAAATTGTCTCTTAATTTTGCTTCAGTTTTTGCGACTCCTGGATGTCCTTCAATCAGCGCATCGTGATAATTGGAGATAACCAATTCTTGTAGTTCCTTGTGTGGTATGAATAGACGACCTTGATAGTAAGGTAGGTCATTGGTGACTGAATAATCTTGGCCTTTCTTTACCCAGTCCTGTAGGGATGCTGGATCGAAAAGTTGCTTGATTTTTAGATGAATATCTTCTAGAGTCTGTAGAGTAGTTATGCCAAGAATTCTTTCTTCTGAAATTATAGGTACCGGTTCTGGGTTCGAGTATGCTTCTCCCATTCCTATTCGGGATAAGGCATCTGCCTTGCCATTTTTACAACCTGGTCGATAAGTGATCACGAAATCGAATTCTGCAAAGAATAATGCCCACCTAACTCATAGCTCTCAACTCACACGCTTTTGGCGGGTGTCACCCGCCTTGTAAAGAGTGGACTCACCCGCCAAGCCTCCTGCAGGCCCATTCATTTCAATGGGCCTCTCACCCGCCAAAAACAAAATCGGGTGTTTTCACCCGCTTTTGCGACTCAACTGGTTGAGAGCTATGCCTAACTTGACGTGATGATTGGGCCTTGGCTGTCTTCAAATATTGCAAATTCCTCTGATCGGTGATTACAGTGATGGTGTGCCTGGCGCCGAGAAGATAATGCCGCCAAGCCTTGAAGGCAGATTTGATAGCCAATACCTCTTTATCAGTAACTGCATAGTTCAATTTGGGTGCCAAGAATTTTCTGGACCAGAATGCTACTGGATGAAGTCGTCCGGTTTCAGGATCCTTCTGAGACAGGACAGCTCCCATGGCTAAACTGGATGCATCCATTTCAACTACGTATGGAAGCTCGGGGCATGGGTGCTTTAAGACAGGTACAGACGTGAATTTCAATTTTAGATCTTGGAAGGCTCTTTTAGCTTCTTCGGTCCACAAGAAGCGCTTGTTCTTTTGCAAGAGTGCTTTGATGGGATGTACAATATGTGAGAATTCAGGGATAAATCTTCGGTAGAAATTAGCAAAGCCAAGCATGCTTTGTACTCCTTTGACTGAACTGGGTGATGGCCATTTGGACTCCTTTTAGGGTCAGGATAAATCCAAGAAATTCGACTTCTGTAGAGTGAAAGACACATTTTTCCAATTTTGCATATAACTTGTGCTGGCGTAATTTCTCAAGGACTGCACGAACGTGCTTAACATGGTTTGATTTTGAGGAGGAGTACACTAGAATATCGTCTATGTATACGACAACACAGACGTCAATGAGTTCACGAAAGACATCGTTCATAAAATACTGGAAGGCTGCAGGTGCATTGCACAACCCGAAAGGCATCACTGTCATGAACTTCAGATCACGCCCCTTTTGGACCTCCTGGTCCTTGTCTCAACGGGGCTTGCATTCCGTACTTCTTCCAACATGGCCGTCCAGAGCTGAAGACCTTGCTCGCTCCATGCGCTGAACGCGGCGTGGTCTATTTATAGACCACGCCTTCCGCGGCTCCGCGCATCTCAATGCAATTGCAGAGTAGCCCAGACATATGTTCGTAGCTCGCGGTATTGTTTCCCTTGTCCCAGTGCTATTACCCATTCCTTTTCCTTTCCCCTTTCCTGGTTCCGAGCTTTTCTGGCCTTTTCCAGTCTCCCGGATTCTTGGACTCCGTGATCCCGGACCTAAACGCAACCTGGAACCAGACGAATCTCGAGCAGCGCTGTTCAAGACCAGGGGCGTTGGCCAGGGGAGTTGCTAGGTCTGGAAAAGACCCGGGGCTAAGCTGATGTCGGAACTGTTGGGACTGGGGGCTAGCTAGTCTTTTGGCTGAAGATCCTGAGATTCTATCCGGGGCTACAACCAAAAGATCAGGGGCTATAGCCCCCTTAGCCCCCCCCTAGCAACGCCCCTGGCGTTGGCAAGAAGGCAGCGATCGAAGTCACCGGCAAACATCGGACCCAGGTGAGAAGGGGGGAACTCCTTGACAGTTGGAGACGCCACCCGACCGAACCTAAAAACGAGATGGAAGCCGCTGTGCAGGACTTAATGCGACGCATACAAGAACTATCAACCGAGGTTCAAAATCTTAAGGCGGAAAACACGGCGCTCCAACAATTGGCCTTATCCCGGGATTCTGCTACAAAGGAGGGTGCCCTGTTGAGCGGTATTGTTGACAAGTATGATGGTTCGGCAAAAACACTCCGCGGATTCCTGGATTCATGCCTGGTCCACTTTACCTTCAAGCCCTATTATTTTTCGACTCCTAGGGCTAAGGTGGGTTTCATCATATCCCACCTTTCCGGCAACGCCTTAACTTGGGCAACACCCCTTGTCAACTCCGGTGATGCCCTTCTAGACGAATACGATGGGTTCATAGAGGCCCTTAAAGGCATGTTTGACCGTCCAGAGCAGGTCTATACTGCCCAAGAACGCTTGCTGGACTTTCAACAAGGCTCCCAAGATATGCTCACTTATGTGACCAGATTTAAACAATTGGCCAAGGAAGCAGACTGGTCCCCTGAGGCTAGTTTAACCCTGTTCAGGAGAGGCCTACACGAAGAGATCAAGGATGAACTGGCCAGGGTGGCCAGACCAAATTCATTTCAAGCACTAATGGACCTGGCCTTGCAAATAGACTTTCGCATCCAGGAAAGGAAGGCTGAAAGAAAGAAATCCAAGGGAAACCCACCCAAGACGTCCTTTGAGAGCACAGCCAGATCGGTTGCAAACCCAAGTCCAGCCCCAGAACCTGAACCCATGCAAAGTGGAGCCTTTCGTGGACCCATATCGTCTCAAGAAAGATTGAGAAGGATCCATACGGTTTTGTGTATGTATTGTGCTTCAGACAAACATTTGGTCAGGGAATGTCCTCTGGCACCTCCTCGGCGTTCGGGAAACGCCAGCTCCCGATCTTAAATGGAGCAGAGATTCGGGAGAGAGATGTTTGCTCCACATCAATTCCATCCTTGAACTCTCCTGGACAAAACAGTTTGGTGATACTACAGGCTTTCCTGTCGCCCTCCAAAGACAAGACCTATCCCATTCTGGCCTTGGTGGACTGCGGAGCTATGGGAATTTTCATTGATCAAGACTGGGTGGTTAGTCATCATATTCCGTACGAGACCCGAAACACCGTGCAGCAGGTGGAAGCAATAAACGGAAGACCACTCTCTTCAGGGCCCATAAGCCTGCAGACTAAAGAGATCACCTTTCCATAAACCATCATCAAGAGCGGATTACATTCGACATCATTAAGTCAGCCCATTACCCCATGGTTTTGGGAATGCCCTGGTTACAAAAGCACAATCCGTATATCAATTGGACAGCAGGATCATTATTCCTGGGCTCAGAGTTCTGTATGTCCCACTGTCTGTCCCAGGATCCCTCCTCGGTAACTCCTAAAGAACCACCAAGAGACCAAGAAACACCACTCATGGTTTCCAATATCATACAAGTTCCAGAGGCCTATCATGGATATGCTGATGTATTCTCTACTGCCATAGTCCAGGCCTTACCCCCTCACAGGCCCAAAGACTGTGCCATAGATACTGATCCCTCAGCTGTAATTCCTTTCGGCAGAATGTTCATTCTTTCCGAACCCGAGAAAAAGGCCCTTCGGGAATACCTAGACACTGATCTTGAAAATGGCACCATAAGACCCTCGAAATCTCCAGCGGGTGCTTCATTGTTCTTCGTTCCCAAGAAGGATACCAAGGAACTCAGACCTTGCCTCGACTATAGAGGCTTAAATCAATGCACTCTCAAGGATCGATAGCCACTGCCCCTGATCTCGGATATCCTGGAAGCTGTGAGCAGAGCCATAATATTCACCAAATTGGTTCTCAGGGGTGCCTACCATTTGATCCGTATCCGGGAAGGAGACGAGTGGAAGACCGCCTTTAGAACACCCTTTGGCCAATACGAGTACCTGGTCATGCCCTTTGGACTAGCCAATGCCCCAGCAGTTTTCCAACGTTTTATGGATAGGGTGTTCTCTGATATGTTGTTTCTCTTCATCATTGTCTATCTGGACGACATATTGATTTTTTCCAAGGACCCTCAGAAGCATGAAGGACATGTCAAGGCAGTTCTACAAAGACTCCGGGAACATCACCTTTTAGCCAAGCCTGAAAAATGTTTGTTTCACATTACCTCTGTGCACTATCTGGGATTTATCCTTAGTCCAGAGGGGATTGGCATGGACCCTTCAAAAGTAAAGGCCATTCTCGCCTGGCCTACTTCCACATCCGAGAAACAAATCCAATCCTTCCTAGGACTAGCCAATTTCTACCGGAAGTTCATAGCCACCTTTTCTGAGATTGTACAACCCATAGTGGCTCTGCTAAAGAAGGACACCCCATTTGTCTGGTCAACTTTACAAGAAATTGCATTCCAGCGTTTAAAGACTGAGTTCACACAAGCCCCCATATTGGCTCAACCCGATACAAGTCGACCCTTTTTAGTGGAAACGGATGCCTCTAATTACGCCATAGGAGCAGTGTTGAAGCAGAAGATGGAGGACGATTTGGAACATCCCGTTGCTTATCTGTCAAGAACCTTAACTCCTAGTGAAACGCACTACTCTGTCCTGGAAAAGGAACTCTTAGCCATTCGCCAAGCTTTCACTGAATGGCGACACCTACTTCTAGGAGCCAGACATCCTGTCCAAGTCCGTACTGATCATCGAAACCTACAGATTCTACAGTCACTGGAGTGCAGGAACAGTCGTCAGGCACGTTGGGCCTACTTTTTTGCCCAGTATCAGTTCCACATTACCCATGTCCCTGGATCACAGAACCTGATCGCTGACGCCTTGTCTCGCCGTCCTGACTACGTGACCACTGAAGATAAAGCATTTCCTAAAATGTTCTCTCTCACAATATTCGTAGCACAAGCAGTTAATCTCCTGGAAGAAGTCCGATCGCAAACCCAATCCTCGGAATTATGAAAGGACATTTCAACACGAAATCTCTGGAAATTAAGAGCCAAGGAAGGCTACTTATTCAAGGACAAAGCACTATTCATTCCTACACGGAAGCTACAGCAAAAGATAATAAACCTTTGTCATGACACACTCCGTTCCGGGCACCGAGGTATCAACAACACCCTCCGTCTTATACAGAGACAGTTCTGGTGGCCTAAAATGAAGTCTGACGTGCAGCAATACATCCAGACTTGTATAACCTGTGCCCAAAATAAACATTATAACAAGAGACCGGTGGGTCTTCTTCTGCAGCCCACTCTACCCTCTAAACCATGGGAAATCATCGCTACAGACTTCATAGTGGAGTTACCACCTTCCCGAGTATATACTACCATCATGGTCACCATAGATTTGTTTACCCATATGGCCCATTTTACGCCACTGATGAAACTACCCTCCTCTTCAGAGCTAGCTGGAATATTTCTGGAACACATATTCCGACTACATGGGCTTCCTTCCAAGATCATATCTGACCGGGGTCCCCAATACATTTCACAATTCTGGAAACACCTCTGTTGGGTATTAGGAATCCAACGTGCCCTCTCTTCAGGATATCACCCCCAAACCAACAGAGCCACAGAACGTGCAAATCAGACCCTGGAACAATATCTCCGATGTTTTGCTACCAAGGTCCAGGATGACTGGTCTCTCCTGATACCCGTTGCGGAATTCGCTTACAACAACTCCGAACACTCAGCGCTACAGGCAAGCCCCTTTTATTGTAGTCAGGGGTTCCATCCATCGGTCTTACCTTCGGTTCTTCCTGACCCTACACCAGTACCTACTGTTGACTCCTGGATCGAAACTCTTATCAACATTCACCGGGAGGCTAAAGAACACTTAGAGAAAGCCAGATTACAGACCAAGAGGTATGCAGATTCCAAGAGAAGACCAGGTCCATCCTATACGGTCGGTGACCGAGTGCGGTTGTCATCAAAACTACTCCCCCGACACTTCCGACCAAACAAGCTGGCTCCCCGCTACTATGGTCCATTTCCCATCAAGGAGATTATCAATCCTGTCTCATATCGAATCAAGCTACCTGACTCCTGGAAAAGAATTCATCCAGTCTTTCACACATCCCTATTGAAACCCTACATCCAGTCCTCTCAAAATCCCAGTAGACCACCTCCTCTACTGGTTGACAACCAACTGGAATATGAGGTGTCCCGGATTTGTGACTCCAGGTATAAGCGGGGCCATCTTTAATATCTAGTGGAGTGGAAAGGATATCCTCCTAGCGAAAGAACCTGGGAACCTATTTCAAATATCAAGGCTCCTCGGTTGCTCAGAAGATTTCACCTAATACACCCGGGCAAACCTGGAGGGAAAGGCCTTCGGAGGAGGCATGCTGCCATGAACTTCAGATCACGCCCCTTTTGGACCTCCTGGTCCTTTTCTCAATGGGGCTTGCATTCCGTACTACTTCCAACATGGCCATCCAGAGCTGAAGCCCTTGCTCGCTCCAAGCGCTGAACGCGGCGTGGTCTATTTATAGACCACGCCTTCCGTGGATCCGCGCGTCTCAATGCTATTGCAGAGTAGCCCAGACGTGTGTTCGTAGCTCGCGGTATTGTTTCCCTTGTCCCAGTGCTATTACCATTCCTTTTCCTTTCCCCTTTCCTGGTTCTGAGCTTTTCTAGCCTTTTCCAGTCTCCCGGATTCCTGGACTCCGTGATCCCGGAACTAAACGCAACCTGGAACCAGACGAATCTCGAGCAGCGCTGTTCAAGACCAGGAGCGTTCGCAAGAAGGCAGCGATCGAAGTAACCGGCAAACATCAGACCCAGGTGAGAAGTGGGGAACTCCTTGACAATCACCTGATATTCGAATAATCCGTACTTGGTGCGAAAGGCAGTCTTCCATTCATCGCCTTTCTTCACACGTACCAGATGATATGACCCTCGGAGATCTAACTTAGTGTAGATACAAGCATCCTTAACTTGGTCCAGTAATTCGGGGATCAGAGACAATGGGTATTGGTTTTTTACCGTAATTTGGTTTAATGCGCGGTAATCTATACACGTTCTAAGGTCACCTTCCTTTTTAGGCACGAACAATAGAGCTGAGGATGCAGGAGACTTGGATGGGCGAATGAAGCCATTAGCAAGGTATTGATCCAAGTATTGCCCTAGGTGAAGGTTTTCGGGCTCCATAAGGGCGTAGATCCTGCTGCATGGGGGTTGTGAACCGGGTAAGAGATCGATTTGACAATCGTAAGATCTGTGAGGTGGTAAGGTGTTTGCCTGTTCTTTCTGAAAAACATCCTGGAATTCTTGATATTCCTGAGGTAACTGCACGACTGGATTAGTGACAGTGGCCAGGCCTTTGTTCAAGGTTTTTTCCGGGTAACAGGTGTGTGCACAATCTGGGAAGGTCACTCTCTTCTCTCTCCATTCGATACAAGGATTATGTGTTTCCAACCATGGCATTCCCAGAATTATTTGGAATTGCGGAGCCTTGATTAGGTCAAACACAATGCTTTCTCAATGCCCATCTTGACCCAACAGTGTCATCTCTGTAGTGGAATGAGTTACTGGCCCAGAGGCAATTTCAGTTCCATCGACGGTAGTGATGATGTCTGTAGTGGTCCTTTTGCAAAGAGATAGGTTCATCCTTGAAGCCAGTTCGTGGTCCATGTAGTTTCCTATGGCCCCACTATCAATGTACGCTCTTACTGCGTGCATACGTGATGGCTGCCTTGGATCAATAAGGACCATTGGTATGATTAGGTGCGAGGTCTGAGTGTCCTTCTTTAAGCTCGGCAAGCGGACTTCTACGCTTGTCGGCCATGGTCATTTCCCGAATCAGACTCTGTATGTCTTTTGTCCGCAACTCCTACCACCTTTTTGGGTGGTTTTACTGGGCAATCCCGTAGAAAATGTCCCAAGGTTCCACAGTACAGACACAAGTGCAATTCCCGTCTCTTTTCTCTTTCCTTCTGAGTTAAAGGTCCTTTAACCCCCCCCCCCCCCGATCTGCATGGGTTCTGGTGCATCTGTTCCTTTGGGGGTAACGTTGGGTTTAACCAGCACTCGATTCTCGACCCTAGTTTGATCAGCCTTTCTATTCTGAAGTCGGTGATCTATCTGGACCACTAAGTCTATATATTCAGCGCAATCCTAAGGTGGGTTCACAACTTGAGCCAAAACATCTTTGAGTTCTCCTCGCAGCCCACGATGGAATAATGTAATTCGTTTTGCCTCGGGCCATCCGGTTTCCACCACCAACCCATTGAAGGTAGCGATATAGGTTAGCAGATCCTGGTTACCCTGTCGCAGGGACAAAAGTTCGTTATCCAGGGCCTGTCCCTGTGAATGTCGGGCGAATAGTCTTTCCATGCTCATTTGAAAACCCTGAAAATCCCAAAGAAGAGGGTCATCCTGGTTGACTAGTGGAATTGACCAATCAGCTGCGCTGCCACTGAGGTATGATAGTACAAAGGCTACTTTGGCTTGATCGTTTGGAAAGGCTCCAGGTCTGCATAAAAAGTGCAGGCGGCTTTGGTTCATAAACACGGCGAACCTTTTGGGGTCCCCAGCAAAGCGTTCGGGTGGAGCTAAAGGAATAGTTCCTGGTAGAATTACTTGCACAGGGTTGCTTGATGAAACAGGAGTTGGGTTTCCCCCGAATCCAGGTAGGGGTGTTTGCCCAGCCTGGCTTTGCAGTAGTTGTCTAGCAAGGTCATCAGTGCGCTCCTTTGATACAATCAGTTCTCTCCTGAGGGCATTAGTTTCTTGGCAGGCGGAATGTACTTCAGCCCTAAATTCCCCTAATAATTGGGCCAGTTGGTCAGTTTCAGAGTTCTCCATAACGCCCGGGTGGGAATTTGTAGGGAGTCTTCGCGTTCTGTTACGCTCACCTGGCTCCTACAGGGGCGTTGATCGGAACTGGACAGCTGCGGTCTCCACCAACGTGACGCGTAGTGCAGAGATGACAGACTGGACTGGCCCGCCTAATTTCGTCTGCTTGACCCGAAGAAGTATTCTCCTGAAAGTGGAGAAAGGGAATTAGCCACCCGTGGATTTGAGTGATAATACCCCACTGTTCTTCCCACTAATCACCTCCGAAAGCTCCTTTCATAGTCTCACCTTATGTTTATAAAAGATGAGCTCTCCATCCTGCGTGGTATGCAGGGGCGTGTAGATAACCAGTTACTTCACTGGTCCGAAGGAATTGGGAGAGTTCCAGACCAATATTGACTCTGAGGTCCCTGGCGAGGAACCGTAAGTATATAGTTCGTAAGAGTTCAAAATGTCTGATATTCACTCTTGTCCGATTCCTTTTGTCTTGCAGCTTGACCCAAGAGAAGATTGCCTCGTGGCAGCTGGAAGCCTTCAGGTAAGAGTCTGTATTACCCAACACTGTCCGGTAAATGATACCTGTGTTTAATCTGTTGCTTGCCCTCCTTTTACAGTTGCGGCGTGAGAAATTATGACGTCTTGATGAATAATGCCTCTGGCGGTAAAATCTGGTAACTCTATGTGGTAAAAGAGATTGGTCCTCATTACGAGTCCAGCGGTAACCGCGGCGGTAAAACTGGAATTACCGGGGCATTACAAACCCGGTTTTCCGGGAATCACGGAGGCGGAATGGTGTTAATCCCCATTCCCATCGAGTCCTATGGGAATGGGGATCATGGACCCACCGGCAGCATCTCGTAATGCTGCCGATGTTTGCTCGGCCGCCTGCAGGCGGGCGGTGTTAAACCCGCCAGGTCAGACCTGGGGGGAACATCACCTCCCGCCTGCAGGAGTCGGGATCAGGCGGTCCGGAAACAACGGTGGCGGCAGGTTTACCGCCACCGTTATTTCCGGACCGCCTGAGTTATAATGAGGCCCATTGTCTTTGTTTATTCTCTTGGTTCACCTTGCTGTTCTTTTGTTCCCCTTAGGTGCCGGAGTTCGGCGAAGATGAGATGGAGACTGCGCCGGACCGTGGAGATGAAAAATGCCTCAGGCGGTAAAATCAGGTAAGTCTATGGTGATAACAGAGATTGCCTTTGTTTATTCTCTCGACTCACCTTGCTGTTCTTTTGTCCCCCTTAGGTGCCGGAGTTCGGTGAAGAAGTGATGGAGACTGCGGCGAATCATGGAGGTGCTGCGAAGGCTGGTGAGAACAGCGCAACGCTACAGTGGGCGATGCGACGCGTATCAAATTAACGTCTTTTTCCTTGTTTGGAGGCGCGATGGACCCGGAATCAGGTGAGGAATAGAAGTAATGTTCTTGTTCTAAGCTCCAGACTAGAGGCGGGCGTGGCAGAAGGCTGGATGCTGACTTGCAGGCACGGTGAGCGTTACGCTGCTGGATGCAGAATAACGCGAAGCGTGTGCTGCTCTTCCGGCGTGGTTTAAATAGCCTTCAAAGTAGTCCCAGGTAAGAAGCTCCCCCAAGACCACACCCGAGTAAGAAAATAGTCCCTGAAGTAAAGTAGTCCCCTTCAGGCTTCACGTTGGCTTGGATTCTTAGCAGTTTGATCTGCATGAGGCAAGTGTAGGCGCCAGGACTGACCCCTTCTATGAGCCTGGTGCCTACGGCGCCAGGACTGTACCCAGATAGCCCCTAGCTGTGGCTGCTGGGCTTTTTCTAAGCATCTGGATGCCTGCTCCCGGGACTGATGGGCCTGGTCCGAATGCCCGGGGGTAGGCATCATTACAGGAATCTACTTTGACTCTTCCCTTTCCTTTGCTTACCATATTTCCATTACTACTCGCACATGTTGCTCTCACCTCTTTAATATCAATAAAGTCCATTCTTCTCTCACTTTCCATGCTACCAAACTCTTAACCTCTTCCCTCATCTTTTCTCGCCTTTTCTACTGTTCTTGTCTCTTTTTCGGTCTCCCCGCCTCCCATCTCGCCCCCCTTAAATCCTTCTACCACTCCGCCATCTGTACCCTCTGTCTTCTCTCGCCCCATGATTCCATCTCCAACTAACTTTCCAACCTAGGCTGGCTTCCTTTCCACTCCCAACTTAAATTTCACTTCCTTTGTCTTGTCTTTCAATCTCTTCATGACCTTGCCCCTCCTCACCTCTTCTCTCTTCTCTCATTCTATACCCCCCTCGTTCCCTGCGCTCTGCTGATCTCTTTTTACTCTTTGTTCCCCCATCCCCTTGTGCCTCTTCTCGTTTTGGCTCCTTTCAGCTCCTTGCCCCCCTACATTGGAATTCCCTTCCATTCACTATCTGCTCCATGTCCACCTATTCCTCCTTCCGTTCCTCCTTGAAATCACTCCTTCTTCACCCCCCTCCCTGACTCCTTTCCCCTTCCTCTTCTTTCTCCTCCCATTACTATCTTCCTGTTCCTTTATCTTTCCCTGTCTCCCCTAAGATCTCCACCCTCCCTACTACTCTCTTTACTCCATTTCTCTCTCCCTTTTCTCCTCCCCCTCCCCCTCCTTTTCTCTTCCTTCTCAAATGCAAATTGTTCCGCATGCTGTTCTTCTGGTTTGATTCATGTAAATTATTATTGCTTCTATGTTTTTTTGTTGTTAAACTGTAAAGCGCTTTGGATTAAAGCGCTATATAAAAAATAAAATACAAAATACAAATACAAATATACTTAGCCCGTAGTTGTCAATACCTCAGGCTCATGATGTTACCTGGTTCAACCCAAAATACATTATATGCAGCCCTCACAAAAATGATGTCATATTGTCCATTTAAACAACTGACGAAAGGAATGCTTCAAACACAGTTCACTCATTTTGAACTCTGCAGCATTCTGTCCTATCTGGAGCATCAAATTGTTCATTAAAATGTGCACAGTCTGAAAAAAACATCACAATGTAACCTTTCCTCCAAACGCATCACATTTCAAATTTGAAAAACGGTTTTTGCACTCCCTAAATTGCACAAGCATTGGTAAAAACCAAATGCTTTGGCCCATCTCAACGAGCAGGCAAGATGCAAGCAAGATGCAAGCAAGCTGAAGGGCTGGTCATCACATGACTATCATTCATGCACTGTTAGCCTCTGCTCACTGATTAAACACTAAGGGCGCGATTCATGAAATATTTACCCTGTTCAAAGTGAATTTGCTCTGCTGAAAAGTGACTTTGCACTGCCGACATAAACCCTGATTCATGGAATGGGGCAAAGTGTATTTTCGCAGTGCAAAGTCCGGGCAAAGTCAGCAGACAGTCATTTTTGCAGTTCAAATTCACTTTGAACCGGGCAAATATTCAATGAATCAGGCCCTAACAGTTTGCGGCACAAGCCTAGAGCTTGCTTAGCCTGATATAGTGGCCCACAAAATTCTTTTGATATCTTTGAGTGAGATCATTAATAATGTTAAAAACACATCTTCAAGCCCAAATACCCAGGGCCGTAAGGAATGACCAAAAGAACTATGTCCTGCATTAGAGTGTTACAATCCATTTATGACAGGACCAATAGTTAGGACCTTACCACTACGAAATATAATGCAGACATACACTAAATATATACCCCCCCGTGGGTTCGTTTTCTGGAGTGCACTCCGACAGCCTTATATTGTGGTACAAGGCTATTCTACATATATATATATATATATATATATATATATATCTTTAAAGCACTGAAAAAGACGTCAGGCTGGGTGAGTAGCACTCTTCATAGTTTCGAAATAAACAAAGTCCGGACATCCAAGTTGAGAAAAAAAGGATATGTTCTTTATTAGTGCCTTGCAAAGTGGCAAAATATAATAAAAAAGCCATAGAAATAAGGCTCTCCCAAAGTGCAAAAATGTGCGCGTTTAGGAACGTTAACGCGTTTCGCGGCTTTCCTCGCCGCTTGATCACAACAATTCGTTCCTGTTAAACCATAGAGTTTTAAACCCTTAGGCAGAGCGTGCGGCAATCCTTTGTGCCGACATAGAAAGGGGACTCCATTTCAAAACTCAGCCCATTCGAGGTCGGCTCATGGCGGCCATCTTAGTGTTATTGATCCTATGCTGGTATATATATATGAGTAAATCGGTTTAGCTAAAAGATGGCGCTCTACCTCCTTAAGTGGCTGGTGCTGGAGTGACGAATTTAGCCAAATTTGTGAGTATGAGAAAAACACACATGCCCCTGCGCGGTTGTAACACTGCAAAAATCCACCCAGTGGGCTTGCGTAGAAAATACTCCAGCACACAAGACCTAGCTATTTAGAATATCATATTTATTGTTGCTTAATACAGCACATAACAAAACACAGAGGTGAAATCATTCGCCTCTGTGACAGCCATAAGGTTGAACAAAACACTCACCCCACGGGTGGAAGATGGTCATGCGTTCCGCCTGAATGCTCAGGCTTCCTCAGACCTTTAAAATCCAAATGCAGCATGCACATCATAGAATTTAAAAAGAAAAGCAGTTACAGAGCGTCCCCATTCGTGTCACATCACGTGCAAAAACGGTCATGTGACCGCTACTAGGAAACAATAGTGAAATCTATCACATACGATGACCTCCATATTGGAATGGTCAAAGTCCTATGAATAGGGTAAATACGATGGAAAATTGTGTAAAAGTTACGTGTAAGGAAGTCACTTAACACCTATATTAGATACCGCAATGTGAACTGCACCATGGAGATGCTCTAAACTACTTATTTAAAATATTATTGTCAAATTACAATTGATGTGTAACAAATGAGCACAAGTGTGCCTGGTCAAAATCAAATGACTGAAACCAGCTATGATAGCCGCTCTCAGACATATGCCCCCACATAGGGTCAGTGTTTGCAAGCCAGGGATTACGCGCACAACGGCCGCAGCCAAATCGTCAATAGGCAAGTGCCCTATTCTTCGAAAGTATACCTATAATAGGCATTGTTCATACATGCAGGTGCCCTGTTGCTTAATAAATGCATGGGTGGACCCAGAGTCTGGAAAGAGAATACAATTGTTTCATCATTTAGCTCCTCCCAATGTGCAAATAGCAGTTCCTAAGTCAAAGATTTAATCCAAAAAGTAGCAGCCTACTACAATAAATACACAGAAATAGGATCCATTACACCACTAAAATGTCCATTGTGCAAATAGCAATTCCTATGTCAATGATAAAGTGCAAGAGAAAAACAGCCTTATTAGATAAGTCAATCAACAGCTCAATACATAGCAGTGTGGAGATGTGTTACTCACACTTCTCCCAATGTGTAAATAGCAATTCCTATGTCAATAAT
This sequence comes from Ambystoma mexicanum, assembly GCF_040938575.1. Lineage (NCBI taxonomy): Eukaryota > Metazoa > Chordata > Amphibia > Caudata > Ambystomatidae > Ambystoma > Ambystoma mexicanum. Next base: position 457,993,257 of record NC_090922.1, read on the forward strand.
ACAGTACAGTTCAAACTAATGTATAGTGATGGCCTAAGGGTCATCTAGTATTTCAAATGTCCAACTGTTACTCCCTTGTGCAAATCGCAGCTCCTATGTCAATAATAAGGTGCAAAAGGATAGCAGCTTCATTAAATCTGTCATTCAGCTTATCGATCCATAGCAGTATAGAGATGTCTAACTCTCACTCCTCCCAATGTGCAAATAGCAATTCCTATGTCAATAATACTGTGCAATTCATACAGATATAAATATAACTAGATTGCCTAAGGGTCATCCTATATTTCAAATAACCCCTAACCATGTGTGCAAATGGCAAATTTAGAACTCTTAATGAATATAGATAAATGCTTCAATGACGCCCTTATGATGATAGTATGCAGGGATCTCCACACATATCTTAAATCAAGGTTGTTGGCAACACTCATATTTTTGAAAAGCTCAGGTTTGCAAGAACACAAAGTTCTGCATCTATGTTCAATCCTTTCGGTCTCAAGGTGTCAAACTTACAAACTTACAAATGAGTGTTGCTTCTAATTGCCTTCAGACAAAGGTGGAGGCATTGTTGTCATGGATAGCGACAAATATGAACATGAAGCTAAGAGACAACTGAGTGACAGTACCAACTATATACCAATAGGAATGGAGACGGGAATGATTGGTTTCTACAAATGTGCTCACTGTAAATTGTGCAATCATGTGTCCAAGGTTCATATTACAGCTGATTGGTCTAAGAGACTAGGTGGCATGAGTCCCTTGTGTCAGTAATTTCCAACTCTCCACTTAGATGATTGCAGTCTTGGTGCTGTAATTAGGGTGGAAGACCGACTTGTGACCCCAGAGGAGGCCTACCTGGTTGATTTTGGAAAGTAGTTGGGTTGCGACTACTTTCTCGATAAGCTTCCCGCTGAACAGAAGGCTTGTTAATGGTCTGTAATATGTAGAGGCGATATCATGGGGGGTTTGCAGCTAACCCATATCAAACCACGGGCTTCATGACAGTCATTTGCGCCGAGGCCTGTCAAAATGAAAACTGTCTGTGATGTCATTGGAACTGAGATCACATGCATATTTTCTGTGTGTGTCCAGATCAAATTGCCATGCAAAATAAACCACATTGGGAACAGCCATTGCTCACGGGGGCAACCCAGAAATGTGCTTTCGATTTCAATGAATCACAATATTATCTGGACCCTAACAATGGATTTGCAGCCTGAGGCTTGGAATGCACAACTGCACATTTACCATAGTGCAGCCCTAGCTGTCTGACTCCAACAATATCCTGTATCTGTTCTGTGAGCACATGAACCAGTTGGTTTTTATGGAAGGAGATAGTGTGGAGGTGAGTAGACTCACAGATCCTTTGCATATCGGGATTTTGGATTGATGTTGGCACAGATTTCAATTGTTGTGATGCTGAGCCTTAAGAACAATCCACATTCATTGCCATGCCAAAATAAATTCCTATAGACTAACAGATACTCTGAAAATCCTGACATCATGCACAATAAACTCTTTTTATGCTGCACTTTGATTTTGGTTTCTGACTCAGAAAACATTGAATGTCAATGCAAGAGATCACGCAACATAAAGCCAGTGAATTCCCGCATATGCCAATTGTGACATGGCATTGAATTCCACAAAGACAAGAGTTCTTTCTTACAGCACAATAGAAGAGATCTTTCTGGCTCATTTAAATCTGTGGGCTTCTGCTTACAGGAAGAAGAATTCCCTCACAGCACCAGGGCCCACAGCAGCGGAACTGCTGCTGTTAGTAAGTGAGGTGGAAGCGAAGATTGTTTGCCCCCCCTGAGTCCTGAGAGAATGGGTGGAAATGGCTGCCTGCCAATCTGTGGTCCGTCACCGTTGAGCCTAGGCGCATCATAGTACTCTGTGAGAAAGATACACTGTGCAAGTTGTGTTTCTGGACAAGACCTCTAAGGAAGGTCGATGCAGAATAAAAACCTCTGCTTTGAGATGAGTTTCATGACACGCAGACACTGTTCCATCACATGACAAGGCCCACAGGACCTTCCAACAGTTTGAAAGCTTTAGCTGGAAGATACCACCCTGGTGGGTCAGGGCTCATATCCTCTTCACGATAACTATATGGTCTAAAGCTAATAACCAACATTTACAGAGTAGGAAACTTAACTCAACGAAGAGAGTACCTGTAAGTGCTTTGTCAATTTGCCCTTAACCTGCAATGCCCTCATGAATTGCAGTCTCTTGCCTGCAGACAATCACTAGAGTTGCTGAGTTTACACTAATTAGAACATGCACCCTTCTAATCTTGAGTCAGAACTCTAGTGATGTTTTGCTGTATGACTGGGATTTATACAGGGCCCTGCTGCCATAGTCATGGTCTCCAGGCGTTCTCAGACATTTGAAAGAGTGGAGGGTGGGTTAGGTTTTTGGCGAGAAATGCAATATAACGTTGCTGCTGTGTTGATGTGTACAGCTTGGCAGTATCTGGATACTTCCAATCAACATTAGATTCATTTACTTGTATATAAATATCATTTTGATTACTACATGTATGTATAGTTATAATTCACTCATGTATTGTTTATGTGGGCTCTTTATTTATATTCAGAATTTATACTTAAATGATAAGTTCAGTATTATTCATTATAAATGTGACAATTCCAAGATGGTAGCTAATTTCAGACATGGGGCCTCATTACAAGGTCAGAGGTAATCCGCTGGTGCTACCAGCGGGTTGCTGCCGACCTCGTAACACCGTTACGCCACCTGAGATCCCGGTGCTACTGGGACGTTACAAGTCCCGGCGGCCCCAGACGTCAAACAGCGGCAAGTGTTAGTCCCCATTCCCTGGAGTCCAATAAGACTCCAGGGAATGGGGACACAGAAGCACCGGCACTGTTGCTAACAGTGCCAGTGCTTTTGTGAAAACCCTGCTTGCAGGGGCCGGTGCTCCTGCCAGGTCAGACCTGCTTGGAGCACTGGTCCCTACAGACATTCTCATAGTCTGGCATGGGTGCCGGTACGTTTCTACCGGCACCCTTATTTCCGGACCGCCAGGCTTGTAATGAGGCCCTGGTAATAAGTCTAACTGCTCTAGTCTTTGCCAATGGCATATCAGCTTGCCTTCCTATATGCTTTTCTTCATGTTAGATTCTGAGGAAGGGCATTTTTGTCTGACCACTGTTGTTCCTGCATATGAATCCGGCTCTTTTCAAATACAATGGCCCTCATTACAACACCGGCGCTAAACCATGGCGCTATTAACACCATGGTGGGTGCCGGTGTTGTAACGGGTCCGCCATGGTTCAATGGGGAATTACCACCCCATTCCAAGGTTGGTGGGGCGGTAATTCCCCATTGAACCATGGACCTACCCCATTCCCATTTTCGCCCCATAGGGCTCTATGGGAATGGGGAAGGCGCTAAGTACGGTACCGCAAATTGCGGTACCGTACTTAGCACCAAGGTCCCTTTGCGGGTCCCTACTTTAACGGCTGGTCTAGACCAGCCGTTCAGGTCGGGTCCCGCAAAGGGACCTCGTAGTAAGGCGCTAAGTGTTTAACAGCGCTGCAGCCTTTTACGGCGCCGTTAAACACTTAGCGCCAGGCTCCTAATGAGGCCCAATAACACATTTAGGGCCTCATTACATGGTAGGCGGTAAGGGTTTACTGTTACCGGTAAGGGCACCAGTACCGGTAAACCCTTACCGCCTTACTACGAGGTCCCTTTGCGGGTCCTGACCTTAACGGCTGGTGTAGACTAGACGTTAAAGTTGGGTCCCGCAAAGGGACCTTGGTGCTAATTACAGTACCGCAATTTGCGGTACCGTAATTAGCTTGGTGCTAATTACGGTACCGCAATTTGCAGTACTGTAATTAGCTCCTTCCCCATTCCCATTGAGCCCTATGGGGCAAAAATGGGAATGGGGAAGGGCCATGGAGAAAGGGGGAATTACCGCCCCGCCAACCTTGGAATGGGGTGGTAATTCCCCTTTTCTCCATGGTGGTACCGGTATGGTACCGGCGGCAACCATGGTGCTAATAGCACCATGGTTTACCGCATTCCGTGTAATGAGGCCCTTAGTCTGGCAATACAATTATTCTCCCTGATTGTATGGGTGATTCAGTTTTTAACAGAGTGCTACTCCCTTTCATGTTTTTCTTCTATCATTCAGCCTGATTTGGCTATGAATTTCCCAAAGTCTGTCAGTTATTGGGCTCTTCCCTACGGATAATATACTCCCAAGTGTCTCTGCCAAACCCGTAGAAAGCAGATTGCCACAGAGGAACCAGTTACTTCCGACATGCATCCATCAAGACCACAAATGCTCTCATCTGCCTCTCCCACTGTCCTCCTAATGACAAGCATCCCCCCTTTTCATGCAGAGCCAAACAGATCAAGGCCAACAAAAGTGGCAGAATGGTGCTACACAAAATCACTTACAATACATGGGCCCTCATTACGATACTGGCGCTAAACCATGGTGCTATAAGCACCATGGTTGGTGCCGGTATCGTAACGAGTCTGCCAATGTTCAATGGGGAATTACCACCCCATTCCAAGGTTGGCGGGGCGGTAATTCCCCATTGAACATTGGCCCTTCCCCATTCCCATTTTTGCCCCATAGGGCTCAATGGGACTGGGGAAGGCGGTAAGTACGGTACCGCAAATTGCGGTACCGTACTTACCTCGAGAGTCCCTTTGCGGGTCCCTACTTTAACGGCTGGTCTAGACCAGCCGTTCAGGTCGGGTCCCGCAAAGGGACCTCGTAGTAAGACGCTAAGTGTTTAACGGCACCGCAGCCTTTTACGGCGCCGTTAAACACTTAGCGCCAGGGTCCTAATGAGGGCCATGGTCTGTGTTTAGTGTGGGGTGCTGTCCACAGAGTGGGGGCCTCTCGGCATGCATACAGATGCACCAAAAAGCAGCAGATTGTTAATGTGGGCTTGGGTTACACCAAAGTAAGCAAAATATTTTTCAGTCACTTGTGGCAACATAGCCAAGCTCAAAAGGGTTACTGTCTGACAGAGGAGTTAGGGAATCAGGTTTACCAAGGTCAAATTAAATATCAGTTAGGACTCAAAGGACCTATTGTCAAACTGTTATGAAATACATAATTATAGACACAAGTGTCTATAATTATCAAGAACCATAAATAGTACCTTTGGAAATGCACGAAGAAAACAACAAAAGAAACATTGATTAAAAAAAGGCACTGAACATGATGAACATTCACTGAGGGCCTTAGTGTGAGGCATGTTTCTCCACACAGGATTTTTTGGGTGGGGGATGAGCAGTCTACAAAAGCTAAACTGCAATACAATATTTGGCCTCATTATGAAAAATGGCAGTCGGGGGTGGTAATTCTATTACCGCTGAGTTACCACCTCATTAATGCACCACCGTACGATAGGTTTGGTGGTAAGCAAAATGCTCCAGGTAAATCTGCCACCTTACCACCAAACATAAGGAAAATCAGTGGAATTTGATGGAATTCCTGCTTGCGGTAATTACACTGAAATCCTCATGGAGTACTATCGACTCCAAAAATGGGGACTTACACAGACCTACCACCACTTGTAATCCCACAGTAAATCCGAGAGACCAAGTGGCAGTAATGCTAATTCCATTTGGGAGTATTTTTGTGGATTTACTCCAAAATACCATCACACTCCTAATGAGGCCCAATGTTCAGGACGAGCCACTCTCCACTGTTCCTGAAAGAGGTATCTGATGCTTGCAGTCCAGTCTGGGAAGCAAGTCACTTTTGTAGCTTGAGCGAAAGAGCCTTTTTTGGGGTTCCTTGAAATTGTGAAAATGTATCTCCAAGATGCTACTGTTTGGTTGGGCCATAGCTTGCATTTAAATACAATCCACCAACTTGGCCAGCCCACATTTCTAACATTGTGACCTGGGGCTAATCCTGTTGGTGCCCAGTGAGCCATGACTTTCCATCCTCATACTGACATTGATGTCTGGTTACCTGGACTGAGGTACAGTAACCAAGAGGCCAGTGAGAGTCCAGAATCCAAAGCCTAAGGACACCATCCAGGTGGACAGCTCACAAATTGAATGGTCACCTTTCACATATGACTGCCTGCACATTTCAAGTTCGAATCTCTGAGGTCACTAAACTGAGCACTATTAAAATGGATCTAATAATAGCAAATATTATTAAAACCGTCTGAAAACCCTCTGAAGCAGTAGGGGTTGGGCATATCACAGTAGATTATCCTTGCTTCTTGTGAGACCACTTGAAGTGGTATGACAATGCCAGTAGTTAGTCCAGGGACACAATCTAACTCCACAATAGAAAAAAAGATAAAGTATTCTCATGATTCAGAAGTCTCGTCAAGCACCATCCTAATGCTTGGGAAGCGACATCTTAATATACACAGTAACCAGGTTCTCAAGTTTTTATTATATTGTGATTTAGATCACAAAGCTGTACACATTTAAGTCTTTCACTTTATAGTAAAGAAATGTGAGCAGGCCACGCCAGTGCTGACCTAACACTGGGGGGCCCATTCTGCAGTAAATTGAAATTGCGTTCAAGGGACCACCAACACTTACTTGCTATTGGGATCCCTGCATGTAATTTCAACATTTGCAAAGCGTAGCGCAAATAAGAAGAGTAAAACCAGGCAAAATCGCCTTAAACTCTTCACTTTTACTTTCCATGTTGTGAAAATAAATGCCGCCTGCAAACGGCACTTTGTGTTTTCCGTCTTATTATGCATTCCTCTGGAATCTGCCCGTTCTGTAGCAGGGGCTAAACCAAGGTGGATTCCATACAAAGCCTTTGGTTTCATGTCTGCATGGACATCTCATGAAGGTGTGAAAGCATGTGGCCATACAAGCCGAATGGAGGTAAAGATAATTAAGCAAAGATTTACAAAAATTGTTTACACTTTGAAACCTACATATAGGTAATTTCCATAATTAGCATAAATAAATTCAATGATTCCTTTGTGTTAAAAGCAACCATTTATTCTTTTTATTTGTTTCTAAGTTGGCCCAACGCATTTCGAGTTAGATACACTCTTCATCAGAGGCAGCATATTCAATAAATGTAATCTACAAAAAAAGAAAATTGGATTCCACATTTAGATTTACATTTTATGTAACAGACAAAAAGTACTCAAATAACAAAAACGTAATCATTGGCAAAGATCTCAGATTGTTAATAACATCCTGTCACATATATACATTAGAACAAAATTCAAACTCAAGATAGGTAGAGCTCCTACATACCTTTTTCTTCAAATCTGACAGATACACTAGGTCAATGCCAAAAATAATGAATTTACAGTGATTGGATCATTTTGTTGTGTAAATAGAATGGAGTGTAGTCCTAATTAGCTTGAGCTCTACCTGGTGAAAATTAGTGCTTCAAAGTGTAAACAATTTTTGTAAATCTTTGCTTAATTATCTTTACCTCCTTTAGGCTTCTATGGCCTTTTAGAAAGTGTGCAGGGGACGCAGTTTTCCATATTTTGGATTTCTTTTGTTCTTTGTATATATCCAGCCCAGATACCAAGGCTGTGTCTTTCTCCCCCGCACCTAAACATTTCAATAGCAATTCTAATAATGTATTACCCATCTTTCTACTGAATTGTATCTACCTTGGTGTGCAAGTGTGGTCATCCGTGTTAATTAGCAAAGCATGTGCTTTTCTCAGACGGAGGAGGAAAGCAAACAAAGTACGCAATCCGCTTTGCTGCCCTCATATGTCCTGGAAAGGAACAGAAATGAGCTGTAGGGGAAAAGGGAAGCATTAAAGCAATACACCTTGCTTTCACGCTTTTATTTTCCACTCTGCACGTTTCAACATGGCCCCCGTAGAAGCAATGCTGGCCATGTCAATGTGCTCTCTTTGCAGCTGTTTGAATGAGTGGAGTGGATTCTGGGATGACCTGATGTCTCCTGTGTACCTTACCTGGGCAATTTGGGGACCTCTTAACATCCATCTATTCAATATAAGCAGTGGGGCCAAAAGAGGTTGCGAGCTGGCGTGACGTTTCTCTTGTAGGCTGTATTGCCTGCAGCTGCCGTGGCAGTGTGTGCCAGACCAAAATCAACTGTTTTCTTTTCATCTACAGACATAATGAATCCTGGATTGTACTGGCCTTTCCCAGTTTTAGGTCGCAATTAAGACGTCCAATGATTACATTACCCATGCAAATTGCCCTAATTGATGATGAAGATAAGAAGGACACGCTTGGTGCTTCATGCATGGCTGCTTGACATAGAACTGACTATGCTCCAGTCAGACTTTCCTTTAGGAGCTTATTACTTGCGGGGATAGCTCCTTACTGTACGCTGAAGTACCTGTTATGTAGGGAGGCTTTCAAAGGTGCATTCAAAATAAATCAAGTGCGCGGATAATGATCACGAACTGTGAGTGTATGCACTTCTCTTCTCCCTTCTCCCATCAAATGCTCTTTACCCGTTCCCCCTCAACGTGATCGCTCCCTTCCTCGCGTCTTCTTGAAGGGGCTGTGCAGTAGCTCCTAAAGGCATGACATCTCCTCCTTGCTTATCTCATTAGCAGCGGTCACGTTTCTTCGACCAGCCTGTGAGGTTTCTTGCTCATTCTACAGGGTCTCTCCATGTTGCTCGTTGCTGTCCCTATTGCCACTCGGTTCTCTTCTGGATTCTGTGACACATTTGTGTGCTGTGATGTCTGTTCTGCATCTTCCATTGGTCCTTGATCTTCATCTATTGTTTATTCTTCTACTGGTCGTCTTAGATGGTTAAAGTATGATGCATTTCTTGTTATTTCTTGGGCATTTGTTTGTGCTGTTATCAGAGTCCCTTTCTCATTGGTCAGCGTCAATGGTGTGGCTGCATTTCTTGCGTCTATCTTATTCTATTGTCTTTATTGCACAAGGGAGAGAACGGATAGAGTGGAGGGAATGGAACATCTGTATACATCTGTATCCCCTATATATGCTATGTACCTCTATCCCCATATATATATATATATATGTATCCCATATCCATCCTTCAAATTATATATGTATGTCGCTATGTACGTGCTGCTCACGTGCCTGGTCTCAGGCGTTTCTACTGATAACCACCATATCACACCACTACACTCACTTTCTTCTATACACCAGCATTCAACTAGAACACAGCTATACCCCGGATAATTTGGCCTAGCTGTTCACATACAAACACGACCCCATAAAACACAGCTAACTGAAGCACATTCCGGCTAGTATAGGCATTCCTCAGGCCTAACGCAGCCAGAACCCAGTCTGGGCGTCCACCCACCAGACTGAACACATCCAACCGATTTCCTCAGCACACCTGTCGCTATGAAGCAGCTATCATCTAACAACTACACCAACAGCACACATATCCCGTGCACCCACGCACCATACAACACTCTCTCTCTCGCTACTGACTTGAACTGCGGTTCCCGAGGGCGTTCAACCTACCAGTGCTTTGAGGTCATACCAATTAAATACAAGGCGCTATATGAATGCCAAGTAACATAACATAACATAACATGTACTTTGCCTACAAATGTGAACTCTTTTGATGTTGCTTGTCTGCTGCTATTAGTCTGTTCTTTGGTATGCTGCTTCTTCTTCGTGTCCCTCATGCATATTCCACTGTCTGTCTTTCCTCTTTGTATGCCGTCTTTGGGCACATGTGTTTTTGGCTGATATGAGATCATTAGATCAGCAGTTCTGCCTGTGGAGTCATGGTGTGTGTTCCTGTAATGACGTACCATCCTGCAAAGAGCTTGTTGAATCGACGTGTTGCCAATTAGAGCTGTCTGTATTGTATTTTTTTCTTTCTCGTTGATGATATACATCTCTTAGCCATTCCACTGGCCTTTGGCAAAAGGGGGGTGATTTTATGATGATGGAAGCCCATGTGTTTGGCAAACCTACTGAAGTCATGCCCATTAAATTGTGGGCCATTGTCAATTTTGACTGTGTGTGGAATGCCCCACTCGCTGAAATATTTATCAAGTACACCTGGGATGTCAGGGAATGCGGTCATCTGCCCCTGCTTGATCTTCGGGAACCTTGAGAATTTGTCAATTGCTACTAGGAAACAGGATCCATCTGACATGGGTCCATAGAAGTCAAGGGTGACCTTGTGCCATGGACCCCGCTTCAGCTCAGTATCTTGTAAAGGTATAGGGGTGCAGTTTCGATGTGCATTGGCGTGCCAAACAAAGGTGCACCATCTCCTCTACCAGGGCATCCATAAATGGGAACCATACTTGATGTCTTAGTAATTTCATCATGTTTTGAATTCCTCGGTGACCTTCATGTGTGGTCTGTACCATGGATTTCCCCAGTGATGCAGGAATGAACTACAAACCTGCATCCTCTAAGCAATAGCTGTTGATCAAACTCAGCAAGTCCTGTGTGTATCTTGGTTACCTTTCTAAATCTCTCTTGGCAACGTGTGGATGATTTTGAAGTATCTTATTGTGGTTTCTGCATTCATATTGCCCAGCTTGGAATGCCTTGCCTCTCTCATTCCGAGAAGACCAATCTTACTCGAACTTTAGATCCAACACTATCACCTGGCTTAAAACCCTAGACATGCACAATTCTCACATCCAAACATAATCTGGCCTATGTCACTTCCACAAGCAATATAGCATTGCCCTCTAATGTGCCCTTCTGGAAGATTGTAATTTACTGTAACTGTTGTAAGATATACACTCATCCACTTTACCTCCCTTTTATTAACCACCCATGTACCGCACCCCGTAATTCCACAACTTAAATCCTGCAAGGTGTATTTTTGTAAAGTTTATTGTATCTTTGTCAATGTTATTGTATCTTTGTACATTTTATTGTATTTTTGTAAATGTATTGTATCTTTGCAACTTGTAACCTAAGCTGTGCATCCTCTTGTAACTGCTGCGCCCTGATACCTTTGGGGCTGGTGCGCAATACAAATACACAAACAAACAAACAAACAAACAAACAAACATATTTGAGTTTAGGTTCCGATGCTAAGTTAATGGTCGGGTCCTCCACAGACGCAATATCTGCATCATGAGTGCAGGTAGGAAGGCATTTATGGTGATATATTGCAAAAACTCTTCTGCTTCTTCTCGTACCAGGTAACACTCTTTGGGTGTCTCATAATGCAGATATTCACACCGGTAGACATACAATGTCATAATCGTATTCTTGCAAACGGATGCCCCATTTTTAAACCTGTGGGGGGATTGCTGAATAAAGAAAGAAGGGCTTGATGATCCTTCCCTAGCATAAACCTTTGTACGATCAGGAAATGATGGAAGTATTCACACGCCCATACAGCGGCCAAACATTCCTTCTGTGCCTGTGATTATGCCACTTCAGTTGAGAAAAGAGCCCTGCTAGTATATGCTACAATGTGTTTTGTGATTGATGATTTCATCTGTCCTTGTGCAAGTATCGCACTTTGACCCACGGGGCTAGCATCAATAATGATCTTGGTGTGCCAGGACAGGTTGACGTAAGCAAGGCATTTGGCCGATAACAATGCTGATTTGATATTGTCAAACACTTGCTGTTATTCCCTGGGAACACTGAAATGCTATTTTTTAAAGGCACAGCAACTGCTCTGTTATGGTAGCATAGTTGGGTAGGTATCTCGCTCAGTATGTATCTCGCGCAGTATCCAGCCATGCCAAGGAACAACTAGATATCCACCACTTGACTAGGGGCAGCCAAGTTACATATGGGGCACATCTTTTCTGGCTCTGCATGCATGCCTAGGTCAGAGAATATGTGACTGTGGAACCAATGGTGACATTTGTAAATCTCACATTTCTCCCCACTTAGTGTGAGGCCAGCATCTTGCAGCACTATGCAGACATGCATCGAAGTCTGATCATGTTCCTACTGCGATATGCCGAATATTAGAATGCTGTTGCTGTAGTTGAATGCTCTCTTAAAAGGTAGTAGTACCTGACTGAATGTTTTCTGAAAAAGTTCACCTGCTGACAAAATACCAAAATTGAGACATTTGGACCTGCAAAGGCCTTCATGAGTAGACAACATAGTTGCTGATCGGAATGTAGGGCGCAGCTCCAATTGGTTATATCCCTGGTTAAGATCTCATTTTAAAAATTGAACTGCATTGTTCATCTTGACAATCATATCTTTTATGTTCAGGCCAGGATGTCTCTCCTTTTGAATTGTGTTGTTCGCTACACATATGTCTATGCAAAGACGTATATGTCTACCATCTTAAGGCACAATTAACAAGGGTGATATCCATGGTGTCAGTCATGTAGGTTTCTCAATAATGGATTGCAGTAGTTGCTGTAGTTCTCTTGTGACCTTTTGCTGGAGGTGAAACCCAATGATTCTCGGGTGCTGAGGGACAGGCCTGATGGGTTCATTTATGTGTAGCTTGATCATGGTCCCATTAAGTTTTCCTAACCTACTAAGGAGCTACAGGAATGAACTTTGAAGATACCCTTTTGAAAGCAGGAAGCTAACCATTGTATATACACTGCCATTGTGTGCAGGGCTACAGCGGACCTCTTCAGAGATGGGATAATGTGCATCAATGAGTCCTAGGGCCTTGGTGGTTTTGAGGCTAAGTGCATAATGTCCCACTATGGACATGGTGGTGATAATTTGGGTCAGTTTCCTGTTTGGAAAAATGCTTGTTCCCCCAGGATGTTGATAGTTGCACCGGTGTCAATGATGAAGAAATAGGTAAATCCACTGATTTTTAGTGTTGGTCGTGGTGCATTTCCATTGTCAGGTGTCTCATTCATTAAATGTACATATTTGCCAGAATGGGGATCATCTGGTATATCCTGGTTGGGGGCGTCATGATGGTATGAGTCCTCCATTGCATGTATCACTCTAAGTGTGTTTTGAGTAGGCATCAGTGGTTGTCTCATAGGTACCTGCCTCACTTTGGTGCTTTGTGTCAGCCTCCTCAGTTGAAAAGGACGCCATTTCCTACTGACGGACTAGAAGTGCTTCTTCCTGCCACATTTGTTACACTGTTGCCCTATTGCTGGCCATGTTCTTGTAGTAGGAATTGCAACTCTGCTTTTGCTGCACAGCCTGGATGCTGTAGTAGGATATGACTGAGGATATGGCGAGATTGCTAGTGTGTTCACCAGGGAATTCGGCGAGAACACCTGTTTGACGTGATATTTGGAGGCCTTTATTGCTGCTACAGATTCCTGCTTTTTGGGTGCCTCAAAGGCAGCCGCTTGGATGTCCACTCTGCCATAGATGTGAGCCAGATCAATTATTTCATCTAATGGTAGGGGTTTCTACAGTGGGTGTTTATAGAATGTCGATGTGGTACACCCTTCGAAGATGCGATAGTGAACGGCGTTGTCATCAGAGAAATTTGAAAATTGTCAGTGTGTCACTTTTTGCCACAGTGTAGTTGCAAATTCGTCGACTGTCTCACTTGGGAGCTGGTGACATTGATTAAAAGCATATCTCTCATAGTCCATGTTGAGCCCAACATACAGCCGTATGATTAGCTTTTTATTGGGCACGGCTATAAATGTGTCATAGGATGTTTTGTCAGTGTCAGGAAGTCTGTTTATTATAGTTTTTATTTTCTTGCTGGCCAAGTTGGTAAACATGTCAGCTAGTGCAGGAGTTTTATCATCCCCTATTGATTCGATGAAATCGGAAAAGTCTTCCATCCATTCCATCCACCTAGGTCCTCTGTCATGTTGGGGGCATTGGTTGAAAAGGTAGCGGTTTCCTCATGAACGCAGCCCTAGATCCCGTAGACTGTGCCGCAGGGGGCATCACCAGCATTGGCACCTTCTATGGTGGTGAGGTATGAATTAGATCTGAAAACACGTGCTACAGCTCTGCCCCTATGTAGCGTATCTGGAGTAGGAAGAGTGTCTGGCAATGTCTCAGTCACTAGAGTGTGTGTGTGTGTGTCCCTCCCATGCAGAAACAGGTACTCGCTGCGTGCAGGATGTATACTTTTAGTCGTGGCTGTGTGTCCCTGCAGAAGCACGGAGATTTCAGCTGTATGTAGGTCGAGGTGGTGCCGGAAGGGACCAGGAGGCGGAGGTCTCGTAGAGCAGAAATCCGCTCTGTGGGCTTAGGCGTGGCGGTCTGGAGCAAGTAATAGTAGGCCGGAAGGATTGCGATGTGCAATTCGAAGCCCCACTTCGTAGTAAAAGGTGTCGATGGTCTGGCTTGTGGGTACACAGCTAAACTGTGACTGGTGTGCCTATGTGAGGCACGGTGTGGGCGCTTTGGTCACTTTGTTTCAATCTAATCTTGATGGGGAAATGTAAAAACCAGCTACCGGCTCCGTAGTCCCTCATTGGCAGTTGCTGTATAGGGATACTTTCAAATGCGCATTCAAAATAAAGCACATATGCTGATAATGGAGAGGAACTGTATCTGTACTCCCTTCTCTTCTCCCTTCTCCCGTCAACTGCCCTTTTCCCAAGGCATGACAGTACCCCTTGCCCATGGAGCAGGAGTCAACAAAGCTGTTACTAAGGGCAGTGCAACATGCACCCCCCCACACCCTCCACCCCCTGCCCGCAGATATATGACAGTTGCATCCATGCATTGAGAGTAGTGTACCTGCTAACTACGGATGCTTCTGTTGACCACAGATCTCAGTGACAGTCCGTGGGCACACAGGCGTGCATGTGCTCACCAGCAGGGGAAGCATGGAGGGTAGCACAAATGCGTCCGGCCTAGTGCCAAGTGCTTGGGCACCATTCCAACGCATTCCAGACTAGGATGAACAGTCTGGGGGGCCTCTGCCACAGACAATCTGCGCCTCTCTCTTGCCTGCATAAGGCCATGCTCCTCCCAGCCATCACATTGCAGTTAGTGTCTTGTCTCTCCTGTCCTAATGCAATCATGCCTGACAAAGCTGTTTGCCCATTACCTATCAATAAAGTTAGCCTCTCTCGGGTGAGGTGCAGAGGGGAACAGGGTTGCAGACAGAGGGCTTACACTTAGGAGATGGAAGAGTTTGGATGAGTCAGGAGGTGAAGGGAGTTTGAGTGTGAGGTGATGACTCCTCGATTGAAGGATTTCTCTCTCAAGTCACTCCTTGCTTTTAAATCCTTCCCCTCTGTATCCCTCCTTTTTTCTCTGTCCTGCCACCTGATCATCCACTTTTCACCCTGTCCACAAAATGCTCACATACAGCCCTCATCAATCAGTGCCATGTTCCCCCTCTTGATTTCTGGGAGACCCACCAACACCACTGGGAGAAAAATGATCCTGGAGACCAGGTCTCCAAATTTTTTACATTTTTCCGAAGATGGAAGCAAATGTCACCAACAAAATTCAGAAACCCAGCCTCCATGAAGCTATCCTGAGCAGGCAGGTGGATATTGGGATGTGCCAAGTTGTTCAGAGGTCAGTGGTAGCTCCGAGGACCACATCTAAGAAGGGCATTGCACAGTTCCCAAAGGCTACACGCTGGAAATCTGTACTCTGGACCAACCCGCCTTTTGTGACCAGCAAGGATGGCATTCTTTAGCCGGATGCATCAGCGGGCCGCTGCTCCCTCAGTTCTACCCAACAAAATGAAATTAACCAACATTGGTCACTCGCCTCAAATGATGTTTGCAATTTCCTCTTTGCTTTCTTTTGACTCTCGTTGTTTCACGCGTTGCTTTTTTGTTTTCTTTGTGATGCATTCATGGGGGAGGAGGGTGCCCTGATTTTGTGCAGGCATCCTTGTGTGCAGCCTGGCGTTTGCTACTCCCCCATCCCCAGTTCTTTCTGATACGATTTGCACACATTAAGATATTGCCCACTGTGATGCTCCTGATGCTTTCTCCACTCTGTTGCATTGCCCAGCTGATGATTCTTATTTTGCCCACTCTGATGTTTTGCCCATTGTGATTCTTTTTTGCACAATCGGGTAGTTCTGACCATTCCAATGATTTTGACCGCGTTGATGTTCATGTCGATTCTGAACTTTCTCCTTAATCTAATATTTCTGAAAGCGTTCATGTTTTAGCATATTTTAATAGCCTAATTGACGTTTAATCTAGATAATACTTGTGGCCCTCCCCTGGTCATTGCAGAGACTCATTCCTTTGTGAACCATGTGATTGGCAATGCCAGTTTTATCTTTCAAGGCTGCTGAAGATAAGGTTCTTCTCTCTTGAGCCTCCGCCCGATACCGGATGCCATCTCACATTTCACTTGGTCCATGCACAACCCTTGTTAAGAGGGGCTCCTCATGGGAACGTAACTACGACTTGAGGCTCAGTTTTCAGCATTTGCAAACAAAGACAGGCTTTCAATTCTTAAGACTAACAGCTAGAAGCTTCCCCTTCCCACTGCTAAAGCACAGCTCCTTTTGGATTTTATGAATAGCATATATCTGTGATTCCTGCATTTTTGATAGCTGGCCACTGGAGGCTACAGAATGAAGCACCCCGAATGATCACCCACAAACGTCACATCTCTTACAAAGACTACAAGTGAAAAGGAACAAAGTTCACTAGGGATACATGTGTTTTCGTCATACCATGTTGATATTTCATCTCCAATCAAAATCTGCACACCACCTGCAACCCAAGAAATTATGAAAATGAGATTGGGTGGCTGAGACTTTACAACTCAGGCCACCGCTCTCTGGGATGAGCTCCCAGCAGCCCTCACCACTATTTCTCATTTTAGGAAACAACTTAAAACTGTTGCACACTGGTGCAACTGTCAACATCCTGGGGGAAGAAGAATTCATCAAGCAGGAAACAGAAGCAAATTATCACCATCAACGGCAAGAATCTATCAGTGGGGGGGGCAAGACACCCCCTACCATTGCTTGGATAGTTTCAGGGCACATAAAGCCACAGAGGGTGATCAACCTCAGCTACAATCCATTTACTAAGAAGACCCACAGGGGGATGGTATGTCGTTAGCTTCATAACCACCGAGGCACTAGAACTCATTGATGTGCATTACCACTTCCGAAGAAGTCCAGTTTTCAGCATAATTGGGCGTAACAATTCAACTCAGTCTCAGGTGCCAGGTCAGCACTAAAAGCCACTCGAAAGTTGTTGGGCACAACAAATGAAGAACAACATAACACTGGCTGTTGACTGAACTTTAGGGGTCATTCAATAGTTTACCAGTTCAAGGTTTACTCACTATCTCCTTCACATCCTCTCCTAATGATCAATATTGTTCAAGTGTTAGTCCATCCCTCTATGCATGAATTAATATAATTTCAGCCTGCGTCATTCAGATCTAATTGTTTAAAACTCTAAGCCAAATTATTTTGCCCGTATCTTGCGAGTTACAGAGATGGTGTAATCAAATACCAGCAGATCCTTTACAGAGGGGGCTAAAACCAAACACTTATTGTGGTTGTCTTTTCTGAGTCGAGCAATAGTTCATGAGGAATATCTATGGATACCCAGGGTGCTCCTCGTGCTTTCCCCACTGATCCTACTTCTTATCTGGAGTCGTGATTTCCTTTGCTCAAAATAATGCCAGGAATAAGGCCATACAATTGGATTTTCCCCTCCATATAGGGAACAACCTTTCTCGCTTTTGCAGATTATCAAATGACAGATATACTCACTAAGGAAATCTTGCCAGGACAGGGTGGTGGAGGAGACATTTTTCAACATTAGTGTTAACGATTCTTGAGATCACTTTAAATAAATGTAACCTCAATATATACCAAAATTCAGTTAACTAACCGTGATGTATCACTAGATTTTGTGGAATTTTAGGAAACTAAAACTGGTGGTGTTGGTGGGTTAGATGGGCCTGCTGGTCCTTGGGTGTATAATTGAACTTACCAACGACCATATATAACACACCCCCTGGATCCCTACTTATGGCCAACAGCAATCAGCATGCCAGCAGTATTTCAAGCAGTTGGCTTCACTTTTAGTAAGTGACCCAGCCAATTTGTTCACTAAAAAGTGTAAACCTGTTTTCTGTTGAGAAATCTACAACAAATGTTTTAGGAACATTCATGAATACTACAAGAAGGTTCCCCCTCCCCAAATGATTTCTTGCTGGCAGTTATAGAATCAAAGTTGTTCTGAATTGTGCATCAGCATTTTGGAATGAAACAGGAATCCCTTTGAATGAAAACAAGGAGTTTCCCATATACGTGTTCACCCCCTAAGCCTGGTGGCAGTTTGATTAATAAACAACTATAAACTATGCCTTGTTTGATATGGTGTTCTGTGGAAATATACAGTATACAAAGACTAACCCACTGGGTATTATTATAATATCAGCTTAGTTTCTAGTGACACATTCAACTGACCGTGCCTTTAGTGTATCAGCTCTTCGGGCTAGGGTTCACCCAAAACACACCATTTAGGTCCAACCCAAGAAACTCCCATTTCTTCTCTCTGGAGGACAGGAAATATCCCAAGGGGGTTTTCCCGGAACCAGTTCTTCAAAAGCAGACATTGCCAGGACAATGGAGAGGTCACAACAAGGTGGTAATTACTATGTACTCTTTGATGCAGGGGAAACAGGAGAAAGGGGGAAGTTACAGTAGGCCAGGAAGTCGTTTTAACCCAGAGAAGGGTTCCACCATATTTGGATTTTGTAGACCAGTCACATTTCCTGTGCTCTCTCCACTTTATGCTGAAAAAAACACTCCGGGACTCACATTATCAGGTGTAAACTCTTGTCACAGCAGCCAGGACTGGACTTTTACAGAGGTCATGAAATTGACTAATCTGCTCTTTGCAAATTGACTATACAAGGGGGTGAACCCACTCCCCCCTTACTAAATCATCTTTGAACTTCAGACAGGAGGATAGCTCTGTAGCAATGCGCGGGTCTTGGAAGCAAGACCAGGCTGAGCAAACACACGTCCGAATCCCGGATATGTGCTTGAAAAAAACGGGCGCATCATAAATAACCTGCACTTCCACAATTCAAACTAGTGCCTAGATACTTACAGATTATATGCACTGTACATAAATGCATATAAAAACATAGAAGAAGAAGGTTTTACTTGGAACTGAATTTTATTAGGGTACATCCCACCTAGAGTGATCTGCCATAGAGGTGAAGCTATAGACTCTGAAGATGGAGCAACATACTCCCCTCGCCCATCCCAGAGGACATTTTAAGCTAAACTGCTGTTTGGACAAGGGCTGATTTCTGCCTGAACACTGGTAACCAAGACTCTACCCACTAGAAGTGCAAGCCCCATAAAAGACACTCAGGTAATCTTCTGTGCTGGTAAGGACAGAATAAGGACTCACATTATCTGTTCAGATCCTGGAATGAGTCTGTCTCACAGCAACCCAGGGTCAAAGGAACACCTCTGGATCACAACTCAAATCAGTTGTGATCTATGCTGACCTGGACTTCGCCTGCCGGTCCCAAGCTTCTTTGTGCCAAGTGCTGTTGCCGCTTGTTGAAACACACAACATGTAGGACCCAGTCGACCCGCTCACCAACCAATGCAAAATCGCTACCTCAGAAAGCTCCCAGACTCTCAGATCAACACTGTAGAACCCATAGAACACGACAGAAAGGTACCTGTAGTGGTTCTGTCCCCCTGGCCAGGTTTTATGGGCCACAGTGACATTGCAGACCACACTCTTTACCCCTCTTAAACATTGCTGTAGAGACTGTTGCCTTTCCCCTCCTGTTTTATGACCCAGAGTGCTCCATTGCATTCCAAAGCTTGCAAATTCGGTGTCTTCCTTTACAGGGGGTGGATTATTATTAATTGAGTTAGGTTGTTGCATTTTTTATTTGATTAAAGTCACCTATTTTTTTTAAGAACTTTAATTAGACATTTCTTTTATTGAGAGTGGAGCATTCCTGTTGTGCCTTTTAACTTTCTGGGCTGAGATTGCTGCTGGTCTAGTAGTAGTGTGGGGCTGTGTAGGAGTTAATAAACCACTACTCACCCCTGTACTCTTGGAGAGCAGCAGACGGCTGTGAGGCCTGCTTGCTGAACTTTATCTCACCGGCCACATGCCATTGTGCACCTCCGGGTATAATTGTTCAGGAACTTTGCACATTAGATCGTGTGTGTTAGTTTATCCCTGGTACTGGTCCCATCCAATTTAGAAACATCAGCTCAGATATCCGCCTGACCACACAAATGTTATAGTTTCTCGTGGGAGTTGCTTTGATTTTTTTGACATACTCTTGGAGTAAAAATAAGTGATCCGTTATTATAAATAAGAAAACCGAGGCACTGTAGAATGAGGGCATGTACCTAGATTCTCACACCTTGGTCATCTAAGTGCCCCCTAGTCACACAGACCCATTTAGATCGCCTAAATCCGTAGAAAGAAACGTGATCCCTAATCCGTGTCTCCTTTTTTAATCCCTTTTGGCTGGTAATCCTAGCATTTTAATGCAATTTGATTGATGCCTTCTGCTTCTACACATATTTTGATCTTTATTTTAAAGAAAGGCGCAGAGCACTGCGGCAATAAGGTTGTTTTGGCATTGAAGTGTATCATTGGAGCAGGGCGGGTAATGGAATCCTTGATCCACAAGGTCTGTAGGAGCTGGGAGCCTGGAAAGCCATCAATGTACTATAGTGCGCGTCTGGAATTAGATGTGTGGACAAGCGTGAGGACTGACGAACAATCGCATGTTCCAGTCATCTGGGGACTGTTGTGGTCCAGGATAGTGGGGCAGGGATCGAGGTGTGGGAGATACTTTCCATGCCATATTTACAGTTCTGTATATCTATGAGTCTCATGATTTGCCCTGCCTAGAGCTTGCAACATGGCACACGGTGCAGCACCAGTGGTAGAAGTGTATCAAAAAAAGCAGTGGAACTGTGGTCTCGGCAAGGAAGAGGGTAGGTAGCAGTATAGTGCAACATGTGACAAGGTGTTGCAGCCACGGCATTGCAATTGGCTAAGCGACTGTTAACTAAGGCTCCTATTACAACTTTACACTTGCACAGGGACATGCATGGACAAATCCTCTTTATAGAATGGTGAATATGGTCGTAAAAAATAGAGGAATGGTAAACAGAAAAAAACAAAAATTGTGGTACACCGCTCCCGACCGTTCCCGCTCACTTCGATCACTGTGCAGCACTCTCTGTAGCACAGTTGTATTGCAACTTCAAAAAAGGTTAACAAACCACTGTTTGCAGGGCAGTGGGAGGTGGGCATGACCAGCTGACAGTTGGAGCACAGAGGACTTTGATGTTGGGAGCCAGGGGTGTTGCTATGTCTGGAAAAGACCCGGGGTTACTCTGATGTCAGAACTGTTGAGACTGGGGGCTAGCTAGCCTTTTTCTGTAGCTCCTGAGATTCTATCCGGGGCTACAACCAAAAGAGCAGGGGCTATAGCCCCCCCCCCTAGCAACGCCTCTGTTGGAAGCAGAGGCAAGGAAGAAGACTATCTGTACTCAGGATACACAATTTAACCCATCTTTAATTTTCAAGTGAAGTGGGGCAAGCGATCTCACATACCAGGATGCAACCATTATTATTACTATGGTATGTATTGAGCACAGACCTAACGTCGAGAAGCAACAGAGTGCTTTTGAACTGTATACAACAATACCGATACACAATGGAATGCTTTACAGCAGAAACAAAAGAACAGATATAGGGCTGGGATAGGATACAGAGGGGAGGAGAGGTGCAGATGGTGTCTAGTGAGTCAGGTGGCACGTGGGGTGATGTGATGCCTAAGTATTGAGGAGGCGAGACTCCCTGAAGAGGTGGGTTTTGAGTTTTTCTCTGAATTGTCGGCACGTAGGGGAGGGTCTGATGCTGACGGAGGTTCTATAGTCTGGTGGCATAGGCAGAGAAAGCTTGTTTTCTGGTCCTTTCCTTTTTGTAGTGGCAGAGTTCAAGTCTGCACATATCCTGACTTCTGGTGGTGCGCTGTCCGCCGGAGATGCTGAGTTTCTCCACGAGGTGGCTGGGTGACTTGAGGGCGACTGCCTTATAGGTGATGTAGAAAGACTTGAAAGTGATTTGTGTATGCAGTGAGAGCCAGTGAAGGTCGATGAGGGCCAGGTGATGTGGTTGTATCTGCATAGACCCTTGATGAGACAACTTCCACATGACTGGACCCTTGCCATAATACTCTCTAAAAATGTGGCTTGCCACATTTTTGGGAATGGGTGCTTGAAAACTGCCAAGTGTCCCTCAATCAGGCAGTTAAGGTCAATATGGGCTCCCAGAAAGCAGTCCTTCTCCTGCTATGCCCCATCCCTCTGGGACTCATCCCCCTAGAGGCTTGTACTTCCCCTTCCATCAGGCTGCCACACTACAAGTCTGCCTGCAGGGGCTGTCACGCCCCGTTGGTCTCAGCCTCCTGGGTGGAACGGCCCCGGTAGGCAGAGTTGTCACAGAAGCACCGGCACCATTGGCAATGGTGCCGGTGCTTCTGAGTCCCCATTCCCTCACAGTCTTATGGGACTCCACGGGAATGGGCACTTACCAAATCCGATGCCTGACTTCCGAAACCATCAGGACTTGTAATGTCTGTGTGGTACCGCCAATTCAGGCACTGGAAACAGTGTTTTGGGGTCAGCAGCAACCCGCTGGTGGCACCGGTGGATTACCGCCAACCTCATAATGAGGCCCTAAGCCCTTTAACTTAACTTCCGTCTGGACCTTTGGCGTAGTGACATTGCCTCAGTCCTACTAAAGCTTCGTCAAACATCAAACAAGCACTTCCTGTGCTTAGCTCAAGGGAGGGTCTTGTTTTCAACGCTTGAGGACCAATGGGAAATCTCTATTTTACCCAATGCCCCCGTCACGTCTGTACGGGGTTTGCACAGCTGGAAGATCTCGCAGTGCCTGGGAGCATCAAAGCATCTACATTTATATTTTAAATAAGTTCACATATCGCTGGTTGCATTTTAGCCCAGGTCTAGGCATAAGGGGTGGAGTGGCGACAAAGGAACATGCTTTAATGTCATTAAAGTTTGACTATCACACACGATATAGTGTACGATTGTGGAGAAATCATTGGATATGCTTGTAATTTATGCAGCTTAACAGTAAACCTTTCTACAGTATAAACAAAACCCCAGTCCACCCGGAAATGTAAAACCTTCCACTGTAGCAGAAGGCGGACCATGTAAGCCGGTGCGCGGTGTTAGCCTGCAGGGTGGTGAAAGCGCAGCTGTTTCGAGGAATCTAAATTATGCATGTGCCTTGTGAGTTGTATAAAGGGTTTAACCTGCCTCTCGAGCAAGATGTTCTTGTTTTTTTTTTCCACAAATGCACCTCGGTAGCAGAGGAGGCATGCGGGGGGAGGGCAGAGCCTGCTGCCAGATAAAACAGCCAGGACAGGGGAAGGGATATGGAGATGGAGACGTAGAATGGAGGGGACAAGGTGGATACATTCAAAGACACCCCCCCCCCTTCCTTTGTGGATCACTGATCTCTCTAATTCCAAATAAGAAATCAAGTTATTCTCTTACTTTAAATATGCTGAATGGAGCCACACCCCGAGGAGCAAGGAACCATAGAGAGCCTGCTGTTCCCACTGAAACCATTCGCATCCAACGTGGTTTCCTGAGGGATCCCATCTGCAGGGGATCTCTTCTAAACTAAAGCTCTCCTCTCCTCTTGATCGGATTCCTTTGTCAGTTCTAAAGCTGATCATATCCAACATTGCTCCTTCTGTTACGTCTGCTGTAAATGACTCATTTATTTCTAGTTCTATTACATCTACTCTTAAACATGCTTCGGTTATCCTGCTTTTGAAAAAGGTTTCTCTTGGTCCTTTGTCTCTTTCGTTCTTCCTTTCTTGATGAAAAGTATAGAATCTCTAGTCACTCGTATGCCCAGTTCTTTTCTGGAAAATTCTTCCTTCTTTGATTTTTTCCAGTCAGGCTTTAGACCCGGCTGTGGCAATGAGTCGGTCTTAGTCTCTGTCATGGATGATCTACTGAGGCATTTCGATCATGGTGGCAGTGGCGCGCTGAACTTATTAGATGTATCGCCACTTTTGATACCATAGATCATTCCGTTCTACTACACAGACTAGCTGAGGCAGGCATTTCCGGCTCAGTGCTGACCCAGTTTAGCTCCTTTCTTGATGATCGCTCTCAAACTCTTTCTTTGCCCCCTTCACATCTTTGGCCCGTCTGTCACGTGTGGTGTTCCCTAGGGTTCTGCTCTTTCACCTATTCTTTTTAATGTATATGTTCAGCCAGTTGCAAAATGTATTTAGTCCTTTGGCTCTCGCTGCTATACAAATGCTGACAATACCCAGATCGTGGTCCCTCTCAATCTGGACTAGCCTGAGCTGGCTGCTAACTTTAACAACTTTATGAAATCGGTTGGGGACTGGATGTGTTGGAACTGGCTTAAGCTCAAGGCAATAAAACAGAGGTATTGGTTATCGGCCCTCCATCCGCCGCCTGCCTCTGGTTGCAGAGTTTTGGCCTGTATCCCTTTGTCCCCTACCGCAGCCAGTTCCAGTGGTTAAAGATCTTGGAGTAAAAATATCTGCTTCTTTTTCGATGAAAGCACAAGTCAGCTCTGTCAGGAGGACCATTTAAGACGTAAGGTCTTAGGGAAAGTTCTTTCTTTCCCTCTTCGAGCTCCTGTTGTGGCTTCTTTGTTTCTGGGTACTTTGGATTATTGTAACACATTATACCTAGCACAACCTGACAGTTTTTTACATAGGGCTGCACGTTTTACAAAACTTTGCAATCTGTGCTGTTTATGGCCTTTCCGCTTGTGATCATATCTCTTAAACAGTACATAATTTGCACTGGTTGCCTGAGGCTCGGTGCATCGAGTTCAAATCACTGTGCCTAGTCCACCATGCCTTCTATGGCTCCGGCGCCCATGATTTACAGCAGAAATTCTGCTGATAAATGCCTTCTAGACTTCTTCATTCGGCCTCGGATTTTTCGGTCCAAGTTCTCAGATTCTTTTGTTCCAGAACCGGCGGCCGCACCTGCATAACCTGCCCCGTTCTTACGAATGATCATTCATCTTTCTGTCGTTGTTTTAAAATGTATCTGTTCTAAAAGTCCTTTCTGACTTTATCTGTGACTTTATCTGTGGATGTTGTTCCTCTCTCTTATAGGATTCTCCCTCCCAGCGCCATGTTGCCCTAGGGTGTTAGCTACACTTTATAAGGTTACATAACATAACATAAGATAACATAACATAACATAGCCTAAACTCTTTTCACTTTGAATCATCCTTTCTTATGAAGGTGCTTTAGATTCTTCCTCTTCACACACAGCACCATTACATTGGATAATACTAACCCCTGTCAGTACATTGCTTAGAAGTGGGAGAATCCGGCATCAAGCGTTTTTGTAGAACACAGATTATTATTATTATTATTAGCTTAATTGAAGGATTTATTTAAGCAATAAACCTCTGTAGGTTGGGCATTACCGGGTCAGGTAATTCCCTGGGGCAGAGTTACAGTCCAGAGTGAAGCGAGGGCCTTAACGTGAGCCCTGGGGCCTTACCAGATCAGTAATGCCCCTCCCAGAGGGGTTTATTGTTATTATCATCTGGTATGCTTTTCCAGGATGCTAGCAGTTTTTTTAAGTTGAGAAACAGTGTGGTTCCCAATTCTCAATAAAAAAAGAAAACTACTAACAAAATATGGCTGTCGTGGACAAGGATGAAGGTAACTACACATAATCACAAAAAAGGTAGCAGGCACCCCTCTCTTGAAAGAACACAGCATGATAACCTGTTCAATGGTTATTAACCACTTTGAGAGTTTGCAGCCATATGCTTTTTGCTCAATGTACCTTTCACAGATGGGAAATATCCATTTGCCTATCAGTCTTTGTCCCGCCCACATGGGCAGTCCAGCACCGACATGCTATGGCAATTCCTTTCTGAACAAGAGTACTAACAGCAACCCCATAGACGTGTTTCAGTCTTGTTGGGCCTCAACAGTGAGGTGAAGCTGTGCCTCTCTGCGCACAGTGAGCAGGGAGTCCACATCTGGTTGCCCCCAGGTGACTTAAGGTGACCAACCCCCCGTTCCTTCCAAAAATACAAAAAAGGTAGCAGGCGCCCCTCTCTCGAAGGAACCCAGCATGATAAACTGTTCAGTGGTTATTACACATAATCCATTCTCCTTTTTCATGGTAGGCATTGTCGCGGTGAGGAAGCGCTGGAACACCAAGTGTTCTAGGCACCAGCAAGGGACAAGATGTCTTCAGGTAAGTGTGACAGGGATTGAGGTAAGGAGAGGGGGCCCGGTAACAGGAATTCGGGCGGTGCATGGGAATACTTACCTGTTCCTGCTGCCCGGCAGGGAAGATGGCGCTCTCCCACTTCTTTGGTAGGGCTATACCGGTTACCAATTTGAGATCAACCCAGAGAGGGAGGGTGCACGCTCAGTGACCATCTGAAAGCATAGATACTGGTGATGTTCTTGCTACCAGGGGGTATAGAGTGCCACTGAAAAGGGGCAAGTAGATAGAAGGATGGAAATATGAGGCGGCATGCGATGGGAGAGAAATAGCAAGGTTGACAGTGTTTCTGGGGCAAAGGGTACAAGTGGGTGAAATGGAATGATGGGTAAGTGGAGCTAATCTAATGACTCATTTCAAGACAAGAAGTAAGAATTTCAAGAGTCTGCGGCTCTACATAGAGACCTAGCAGTCGTGGAGACGGTGAGGATAGGTGGCAGAGGAGTGTGGTAGGTTATAGAGCGCGTGTGTAGCAAAGGTGAGGATTTTGTCAGACGGGGTGTAAATGAAGAGAGAGGGAGGCCCTGTACCGGGTTTGAACTGCAGTTGGTGCAACTGTTTACAAGAGTGGAGATGAGAGATTTGGTTTAGTATGTGTGTGGTAGCAGTCAATGTTATGAATGTTTGGAGCTGTAGGTTGCGAGCATTGGGGGATGATAAGAGAAAGTAAGGGGAGAAAGATGAAGGTGAGAGGAGAAGGAGAGGAGCATTGTGCATACAGAGGAAGATTAGTTCTAGTTTAGAGGAGTTCAGCGGGCGACAACAAAGAGCCATAGAGCAATGGTCAGCTGAATGTCAGCCAGAAACTTTCTTTGAGGTGTCTGGGGTGAAGTCTTGGAAGGAGAAAAAGGCCTGAGTATCATTGGCAAAGGGATGATAAGCAATCAGAACAGGGTGATGAGCTTTCATAGGGAAGAGATATAGGTCCAGGAACATATTCTTGTGGGACTCCCACAGGTAGGGGATGGTATTGGAGGAAAGTGAGAACCATAAAATGGAAATTATTGGTCTGGGAATTAAGAGGCAATTCAGATGAAAGCGGTGTCCCGAATTCCTAGGTTAGGGAGGGAAGAAAGGATATAAGGTGTGATCTACAGAGCTGAATTCTGCAGAAACATTGATCCGAATGGGATGAGAAGAGAGTTTGGTGTGTTGGGTACTGGTGGCAAAATTAGAGATGTGGGCGAGAGTAGTTTCAGTTGGGTGAAGGATGCATAACCCTGAATGGAGTGGGTTGAGAGATCATCGGATTTGCGATAGTTTATTTTTTAAATCTTTTATTTTATTTGTATAGTGCACACAAACCCTTAGGCATCAGGGTGCTGGATAAAACCAGTTACATGTGGCCCAGATGCGCGGATAGTAGCATACAATTTGTTACGTTCAGCAAATACAACACACCATGCAGGTATCAGTTGATCAAACAGCCATGTTTTAAGGGCTTTTTTGCAAAAGGCCCAGTAGGAGTCCTCTGCTCTGAATGCATGTGGGAGGTAATTCCACTGCTTAGCTGCAATAACTGGGAAGCATGTCTCCCCAGTGTGGGTGATCCTATGGAATGCATCATATTCTAGAACGTTCTAGTAGTGGGGTTGAATAGACTAAGGTCGATAGTCACCTGGACTGTTCTGCTAGCAGAGGGGTTCTTAAGGATGGGTATAACAGCAGGCATTTATTTAAAAAAAACATTGTTGAGAGTTATACAATAAACACAGAGAATAGCATCAGAGGCCTGGTTGCGCACACATCTCCAATCGCTACTAGTTTCAACATTTGAACCACAAGAACTTATAGGAGAGTTCAGCTCAACGCAACCTGTACATATTTATAGAGCCACATGAGACAGATGGCAACACGAGAGAAGAGAAACAAGTGGGCCAGTACATAACCTAGTGTGCCAATCCAACCATCGTCTGGTCTGCAATGACATAGCGAGGCATTAATAAGTATACAGGTATCCTAAATCTCAAATGGAGATCAACATAGAACTCAGCATGCCAAGAGAAGCAGTGGGGCAAGATTAAACATACACTTCAACACACCCTATACCTCTTCATAATCATCGAGCTTGCCACGCCAGCCAGATATGGTGTTCTCATAACTGGCCACATGGACCATGCTGACACCCAGTCTTCAGGATTTGTGGCAGACGTGCGATTTTCACAGCTTTATTACCTCTTTCTTAGCAAACGTCAATGCCCTATAAATTGAACCCCATATGGGAAAAGGCAATTGAAAGGATAGGGACAGGTAGTTGAAGATGGATGGCGCCAATGTGTGGGGGGGTTATTCCTGTACAGGAGTGATTCTATCAAAGACCACCCCCGCCAGAAGTCCGAGACCCATGGGCAGTTCCTCCTAAAGTGTTCCAGCAATGCCCCACTAATGGTGCACGCCCAACAGAAGCCCAACAGAAGCCATTTTGAAGCAAGGCAGGAAGATACCAGATGAGATTGAGAGGTTGAAGAGAGCGGAGAAATGCTATCTGACTCATTTTGCGAAGGGATCAACAGGAGCAGAAAGCGGACAAGTCAACGGCTGGAGTAGGGGAGAAGTAGTGAAGGAAGGCTAGAAGAGAGCTGAAAGGAGAAGGAGCCGGGGTAGGGAAAGGAGAGTGCAGAGGGTGTCATGGATCTTAGAAATCCTAGAGGAAAAGTAAAGCAGACAGTCATTGGCTAAGAATGGAGAAGAGATGGAGCCAGGGAGCGGGAAGGGTGCAGCATATTTTGCTGGGTAGACGACAGCTTCTGGCACGAAAGAGGCGATGAGGTTGGTACAGTGGTTGGATCTGATAGTGTCAAGGGCTGTAGTAAACCTTTGTAAGTAGACTTGTAAATAGTGAAATGAGAGGAGTCAGGGATTAGCCCCAGTGATGTAAGTGAAGGTGCGAGCGGTTCTTGAGTAGTCAGATAGCAGGAATAATCCAGGATGAAGGGTGTCGAGTGGCAGGGGTAAACGTGCAGGTAGGCTAGTAATGCTTATAGAGGGAACCGAGCACTTGATTGAAGTTAAATGCTTGGTCGATGGAGGATGCCCGGGGAGGGGAGCGAGCAAGGAGAAAGGACTGGAGTTATGACAGTTAGTGCTCCATGAAATCAGTTTTGATTTTGAGTTTGGTGGTGGGTTTGAGGGGAGAAGTGATAGAGGAGGAGAATCAGTAACACAAACATGGATGAAAGTTGGGCCAGACGGGGAAGGTTCAACAGTGAGGCTGACACTGGTGATGCAGGAGGAGAAAAAGGCGTTTCCATGCATGTGGCTATGACAGCTATGATCAGAGGGCAGGGAGTTAAGTTCAGGTTGGTGGGCTGCAGATTCAATTAAGAGGTCAAGGTCATTAAAGAAGGGTTTCTTGATGGGTGATTGAGTCGAATAATATTGATGTGAGAGGGTGGGAATGTCTTTGCGATATTATTTCCAAATGACAGAGGGACAAAGTCTGAATAGAAGATGTACAAAGTTGGATGAGGATATGGGGAAGAGGGGCCAACCCCTCCAACTCTTCCATTGAGCCGGGACGAGTTTGTAAAGGTTGCAAAGTCAGTGTGGAGTTCCCATAAAGAGTCAATGTCATGAGGGGCAATCCATGTTACAGTGATGCCCATGACTGCGATGTTGGGATTGTGTGAAATCCAAAGTAACTGCAGCCAAAGGTGGTTTTGTTGAAAATGATTGGGCATTCCAGAGCCCAAGAGTGAGGGGAAAAAAGAGATGGAGAAGGAGTGAAAAAAAAGAGGAAGGAGAAGGTGAGGGTCATAGATGAGGCTTGTGCATATGGGCTGATTGGTTGGCTGCTTTTTGTAGGAGGTACGTAGGATAGAAATAGGTAGTGATGTGCAGAGGAGCAGGTGAATGCCTCTACAGGAAGTCTCGCCCCTATTTGGCCTATATGTTGCAAACCGGAATTTGCGACATGTGCAACACCAGTAATGGCACCTATAACGTGAAGAGTTTTTTAGATGAGGTATCCATTAAGTAAGTCCTATGTGAAGTATCCTCGAAAGGCTGATAATCTCCTAAAAAAAGAGCACGAAGAAGTGTGAGAATGTGAAAAGGAGAAGCTGGTCACGAAGAATGAGTGTGATGCACCGAGAAGGATGACTAGAGAGGAGGCTGCATAGCTGATATAGAATCTGATGGTGTAGTAAAGAATTGAGAAGACTTTCATGTGCGGAACGAAGATTGCATAAGTGTGAAGAACACTGAAGAAAATGCAATCCGTTCAATAACTGTACAGATGCTGTAGTCTATAGACAAGGCATATAGACTGCAGGCAGTGCCGCCAACATATATGTATATAGAGTTCTGCACATTCAATGACATATTTTAGTAAGCGAGTCTCCATGAAGGAAGATGGATTTGAAACTAAGTGTGTCTCAGCAAAGAATAGGCTTGAATTTGATGCAAAATCAGAGAGGCTGTCTGGCTTGATGTCAAAGGGCCTCATTACGACCCAGGCGGTAAGTTACCGCCTGGGTCGTACCTTTACCACCATGGCGTAAACTATGTTTACGCCATGGTGGTTGGCGGACTTACCGCCCCATTCCGAGGTTGGCGGGGCGGTAATTCCCCAATCCCCATTTACCCTTCCCCATTCCCATTTTTGCCCCATAGGGCATAATGGGAGTGGGGAAGGCGTTAATTACGCCACCGTAAATTACGGTGGCGTAATTAACATCAAGGTCCCTTATCGCCATGGATTTTAACACCTGCTAAAAGCAGGTGTTAAAACCTCCATGGCGCTAAGGGACCTCGGAATCAGGCGGTAAGGGTCGGCGCTGTTTACGCCGCCGTAAACCCCTTACCGCCTGAGTCGTAATGAGGCCCAAAGACTGGAAGCAGCCAAGAATTGGTTATCAGCGTGCAAAGAACAGTACACGTGAGAAGCCAAGGCATCCCTTGTTAACGTTGCAAAAAAGCAACACCATGGATACCAAGTTTCTTCATTAAAGATGAATAAATGCTATAATATAAGCAAATTCACTGCCTCTGATCACGTGAGCTGTGGATGAAAGTAGATGAAGAGCATGGTGCCCCGGACTGGAGATAGCAAGAGCTCATACATGCATATATTGCCAGAGACGAGGAGCTACTACAAGGCCAAGGACACAGACAATATGAATGGCAGACGGCATGAGTGATGAGAGATGGCAGGCTAATTGGGTGGGAAGATAAGGTCAAGTCCACCCACCAGCACCTGGGGTTCCAGTTTACGTGCTGCTAGTGAGTCAATGTTCTAGGAAGGTACAAGTGGGCCAACCAATCATAGAGGGCCCTATAACGAAGAGCCTTATAGTTTAAGAGTCAATGAGGTGTTGTGTTTCTAAATATTGTTGAAGATGACTTGCACAAAAGGAGGGCATGAGTGGCCCACCTGACTATAGAGATCCAATCATAGTCCCGGCCCCTATAGAAGTATACTTAGATGTTTCCCTTGGGCCAAGCACAATCCCATGTAGGTTTTCTTAATTTGCCACATAGTATGGTGTGATGAATGACAATTATTTGCTATAAAGATGTGATTCTTTGTAAGAATCACTGAGATCATGCTTTGCTACGTCTGTTGATGTCTGTTTTACTCCTGAGTCTGTCTTTTTGCATAGTTTGAGAAGTTATGCTCTGTCCCATCCATAGTACGATATGTTACCTTGAGTAAAAGCACCTAAGGGTTCACCTGGTAGCATGTTGGATGGTTTCGTAGACCCATCAACCTAGTACTTTGGACGTTCGAGTGTCCTTTGCCATCTAGCTGGAAGATCGCAAAGTTTCCTGTGGAGAGCGGCCAATATAGAAATTCTTACAAGAAAATCGATACGGGCCCCTCTTTCACAAAATCCCTCCTGGTTTCCACAGACGCTTTGCGTATGGAAGACGAAAGTGGTCGATCTGAGAGGGGAGTCGACACCGAAGACCTCAAGATCAAAAAGTGAATGGTGAGTTGACTAAGGGGAATTGCAAATTGAGGGAATGGAATTGTGGTAAAGTTTTAAAAGTAACGGGGAGATTTAGAAAATAGTGATATTTTTTGTGTATATAGATAAGAGATGAAGAGATAAGCTCAAGAGTCCTGGTTCAAGAGAATTACAGAAGAAGTTTTTTATATACTTCAGTCGAACT
The DNA here is from genome assembly GCF_040938575.1 of Ambystoma mexicanum. NCBI lineage: Eukaryota > Metazoa > Chordata > Amphibia > Caudata > Ambystomatidae > Ambystoma > Ambystoma mexicanum. Next base: position 458,025,501 of record NC_090922.1, read on the forward strand.
AAACTAGGCGACGCAGAGGATAGATCCCTGTAAGATAACAACTTAAAACCCTATCAGGGTATATTTTGGGGCAGGAATAAGGAATAGAGCACTGAGGATTAATGTGAAAAGTCGACTAGTCTGTCTGTCTGTTTATATGTCTGTTTTGAAGTGTAGAAGAGTGACGATTATGTAAAAAGAGTTGAAAAAGTCAAGGAGATATGGGCTAGCTAGAAAAGCTGTCAGTAGCAACCTATAGCTTGGCTGAGGACATTGAGAATTTAGAGGCTTTGAGCACGCTCATATTTGTTGTTTTAATAAACGTATTTGTTATAAAGCACCGGTAGGTATTGGCAGTCAATTGAGACTTGTCACAATGGAAGATGTTACTCCTTTGATGCATCTGTGCAAAACCTTGCCTAAACACATGCCCAATGGGTGAAAGGCAAGGCAGATAAGATGTTCATGCCGTGGCCACGAGGAGGATCTTTGGCAAAGGCGGTATTGCAACACATGACCACATACTTGCACGCTGCGTACACAGGAAAGAAATTAGAAAAGAGGATAGCTATTTTAGAGCTCTGGAAAATGTACCAGGAAGAGAGAGGATCCCGACCTGAGGTTTGGATGCTTAATCAGTGTAAGTAGGAAAGTGTTGAGCCTTCTGCTCCCCTTGCCTCACCTGAGATAAAAAGTGTCAGTACAGAAAGCAAAGGATTGTATCCATTGAAGGAATTGAAAGCGGTGACGGGGTATAGTAATCCGATATACGAATCACCTGCTTATAACAGTGAGGATAGTCCAGAAGAGACTAGGAGGAAAGAAGAGACCTTTAAGGTCTTACAAAACAGGGAAGAGAAAGGTGAGCGAATAAATATATCAACAGAGAACAGGAAATTAAGAGATGGAAGTGAGAAAAGGATAAAGCTGACGAGGTAACGCTTGTACAGAATGAATGGATGGGTGGAGAGATGTTGCTAAAACTAGATGGGAAAAGCATCGAGGAAGGGAAGATCAAGATGATGAAAATAGGAAAGATAAGGAACGAGAAAAGAGATTACAAGAAGATGAGCGAAAAAGGAAAATCCGACAGCGGCGAGAACAGCTGTATCAGGAAGAGCAGCAGAAGAAAGAAAAAAGGGCAGAAGAACAAAGGAAGTATGATAATAGACAGAGGGCAATCGAAGAATGGGATAGACAGGACAGAAAGAAGGAAGAAGGGGAAGCGCCGAAATTAAGAGCTAAAAGGATACAGAGATGAAAAGAAGAGGAAGAGAGAAGAGCGGAGGAAAGGAGAGAAGAAATGAGAAAGAAGGAAGAAAAAGTTAGATGGAAGCAAGGAAGCAGAGAGAGGAAGATGAAGAATTAGAACGAAAAAGGAGACAGCGAGAATGAGATATTAATCGCATTCAGAATTAATTAATGGAGCCAAGTCCAGTGATACAATGGAACGATATAGAGGAGTTCCTCCCGTTATAGGGAGCAACATCAGAACCATCTAAAGTGATATTAGATGAGGATTTCGATATAAGGAGCATTGTAGATAGGATTGATAAAGCCTGTCAGGATTTAAGAGAAAGAGGTGAATCGGGAAGCAGAGAAAAGGGAGATTGATCTATAATCTCCCTACCACGAGGTGAAGAGGGAAGCTCACTCGGTTTTGAGCATAGAACCCTGTCTTTCAGCAGGCTAACTTTAGACAAGGGTGAAAGAGAAGAGAGCCGTACTAGTTTGGGACTAGACATGTCAGACGAAGAGAGAGAATCCTTCAGTGGGGAGGGATGAAGTATGTGCGCCCCCAGAGGAGGCTTACAGGCAGACAAGGGAGTAAGATGGTCTGATTTAGAACTACCTAAGGATAGGACACCAGATCCTATAGCATGCCCAGAGGACCCTAAAGGACGATTGTATAGCGAAAGGGGAGAATCGCCACCTTATGGAAATCAGTTATGGTCTCTGCAAAAAAGAAGGCGATCAGGAACTATTGTGCCTACCATGAATACACAGACAATGGGAGCGGATAGCGGAATATGATTTACGCAATTACCCATATTAGAAAAAGGAGGCGCGAGACCACAGTATATTCCATGGCCACAGATAGACAAGGATAACTTAAGGTGTAAACTTCCCAGCTTAACGGCGATGGATTTATGAGTTAGAGAAAATGACTGCATGAAACACCTTAGCAATAGGGGATATTAAGGGTATTTTACCAGCTATTCTTGGAGAAAGAGGCAGTACAAAGGCAGCTCAAGAAGTTAGTGGGGATGGAAGCAAAACCATGGCGTGAGATTCAGTTGACTATAGTGCATCATTGTCGACTGTTACAAGAGAAGAATAAAAAGAAGGACGATGTTAGAAAAATTGAGGAAGCTAAGTTAGTGCCGAAAAAATTGTCAGACAAGCGGAGAAGGTCTAGAAGTACAGCAAGTAGTGAACACACGTTGTAGGCGAATAATCAGCACCCGATTAATCAAGGAGGAAGTGGGTTTATACCGTGAAATAGAGGTATGGGTTCCAGAGGAAGGGGTGGATTTCAAAATACTCAAGGTGGGTTTCAAAATGACCAGAATGTGAATCAGAATATGCAAGGAGGATTTAATCAGAAAGGGCTAGTTAGACAAAACCTTCCTGTTGGATGTGTGGAATGACAGGGCACATTGCGCGTATATGTGGGAGCCAAGGATATATACAAAATGGTCCAGCCTATCCTCCTGCATATAGCTCACAGGCTAGGGATGGATTTGCCCAGGATCAGGCACAAGCACCACAAGTGCAACAGATACAGCAGCCACAGCAATCACAGCAGGCACCATTGAGTTTACCGCAAGGGCAGTCGCAGCACGCCCCCATGCAAATGCAGCAGAAAACAAACACAATACGGGTATTGACACCTAGAATAGGGGGTGTCACCATAGTGAGAGGGAATTCTTTCACAGGAACAGGGGTACATATGTATCCAAAATAGGACAGCTCACAGGGCAAATTGATGTGTTCTGTAATATCCATGACACCAGACCCTCAAGAGGAACCAAGGGTTGATGTGATGATAGGAGGCAAATCCTTTTAATTTTTAGTTGATACTGGGGCTACTCGTTCGTGTATATGAGAGGGAAAATACCCAATGTCAGGAAATGCCATGAATGCTCAAGGATTCTCTGGAGCTACAAGCAGAGTTACTTTTACTGATGAATTGCTAGTCTCCATAGGAGAATGTTATATGTCTGTTCCATTATTATATTCTTAGCAGACACCAGTTAATATTCTGGGAAGAGACTTGATGACAAAACTTAACTTGATGATTTCTTTTACTGATGAAGGTATAGTGTGTTCCACTCCTGGGATACATTATATGAATGTGGGTGAATTTATATTGGCATTTACAGGGCAGATGGCTCTGCAAGGTGTGCCAATGGAACCAGAAGTTTTCTTTTACGGGGTGAGCATTCTGTCAACGTGGCTACCTGGTTTAGTGGGAAAAACTAAGAGGATACCTAATGAATTTCTGTTTAGACCACAGGTGCCTACGGGCCAAGAGGGGGGATAGACAATCCCCTTAGAATTAGATGGGGAAATGGCAATGCTTGAAGGCACAGATGATGAGGGTACACCATGGAGAACAGTGATTGCTATTGGGGAAGGGTGCAGATAGATTGATGTCACTGACGATGACATGTTTAGAGTTCATCCATCAGACGATGAAGTGCTGTTCTTTATGAGCATTGCAAATTTGATCAGAATAGAGAAAAGGGAGATTCCACAGTGCATGGAAATAATGCAACAGTGACAAGGATTTTTTGATGAAGGCTTGGAGAAAGTGGCAAGTGTTTTATGGACTACAGACCCCTATGATGTAGGCCTGTTAAAAGGAGTAGGAAAAGTCAAAATAAAGCTGAAACCAGGAGTAATTTTACCTTGAGTGAGGCAATACCCAATGTCTTGAGAGGCGGATGAGGGCATTTTTTAAACCATTGCAGCATTGATGAAGCAAGGTATTTTGGTACCGTCAGAGTCATCATGTAATACCCTGGTGTACCCTGTGAAGAAATTAAAGGGAGGCTCGTGGAGATTCATACAAGACATGAGACTGATTAACCAGATTGTGGAGGCTGAGTTTCCTTTAGTTCCAAACCCGGTGATGATACTATGCAGTATCCCAGTGGAAGCACGATATTCTATGGTGATTGACTTGAAAAATGCGTTTTTCTCAATTCCGTTGCACAAAGACTCACAAGACTTAAAATCCTTTATGTTTTGCCAAATTCAACTGAAACTTACTAGTTTACCCCAGGAGTACTGTGAGTCCCTGTCAATCTTTAACAGAGTCCTGCAGATGGACCTTGGCAATATTGATTTGAAAAGCACTGTGATACAGTGCGTGGATGACATTCTGATTTGTAGCATGACTGAAGATGAGTGTAGATAAGAGTTGGTTCAATTAATGGCCATCCTTGCAGACAAGGGATACAAAGTAAATAAGGAGAAGTTGCAGTATTGTCAAGATGAAGTGTTGTACATAGGTCAGTTGATCTCACACGGGGGTAAAAAGGCGACACCTGAAAGGGCTGAAGCGATCATGAAAACTGTCAAACTGCAAATGATAAAGCAGATGCAATGATTCTTGGGATTATGCAATTATGTAACAGTGTGGGTATTTGACTACAGCTCATACACGAGACCCCTTTTGTAGGCTTTGAAAAAAAAGCACAGGTGAATGAGGAAAAGATAGAATGGACTGAGAAAGGAGAGGAGAGGAGAGGAAGGATTTGAAGAGCAATTTGAACAGCTCCCATTTTAGGAATTCCCAGCTATGGGTAGGAATTATTTTTATTTTCACACACTGATGGGATATTTTTGACAGCAGTGTTAACACAGAGAACTATGTTAGGGTACCAACCTTTGGCATTTTACAGTGGGATTTTAAACCCAGTTATCAAGGGGCATTTTCTGTGCGAACAGTCATTGGCAGCAGCCGCGTTCGCAATTGAGAAGTCTGCAAAGGGTCGTCCTATCACACTTTTTGTAGAGCATGCTTTGTTTGCCATTTTGGAGAAAGCTAAGGGTACATTGACATCGCAGAGGGCTTCTGTGTAGAAAGTAATCCAGCAATTAAAATTGGCAGATTTAAAGTGGTGAACCCTGCCATACTTTGTAGCTGAACCAGTGGCAGAGGGTGAGAATCTGTATGATTGTGCAAATTTACGAGGAGTTCTACGATAACGTACCAAGGAGGGGAGATGTTCACTGTCAGGAGGGGAGATTCTCTTTATTGGTGTTTCTTCAAAAATTGATCAGGCAAGTGGGGAAAGGCATTCCAGTGCAGCTGTAGTGAGGCATAGAGCAAACAGTGAATTTGAGGTTTAGGCAAGTGCAAGACTACCGCCTCACTTTTCAGTGGCAGAATGGAGAGTATTGCGACGCTTGAAAAACACAAAGGACGGGAAGTGACGCTATACAATGACTCCGCCTATGTTACATCGACTGTACACGCAGGGCTAGTGTGATGGAAAAGGATGGGCTACCTCCAAGCGGATGGCACTCCAGTACAACACACATCCTTAATGGATAGGCTTATTAAGGCACTACAACTCCCATTAGCCATACCAGTCATTAAATGCACAGCGCACACTAAGGAAGATGACTTTATTTCTTGCGGAAACTAAGCTGCAGATGCAGAAATGAAAAGAGTCGCATACACACCAGATATTTCAAGCTTTGATGCTCCAAATGTTAAAGAAAAGGTGGTTAAACTTATGGTAGTGAATGAAGGGTTAATCGTTTACTCAGAGCTCAGTTAATGGAAATTCAAGTCAGTGCACCACATGAATAGCAAGAATTGTGCTAGCAAAGGGGGTGTTCTTTATCCACCACAGAAGCATTATGGTGGCAGGGCAGTACCGGAAAGCCAGTGATGCCAGTAGTATTATTAAAGGTAGCGCTTTACAGCTGCACTACCCAGCACATGGAACTAGGGATAGTCTCACTGCAGCTATTGCAGAAGACTGGTTCATACCAAAAATGTTAGAGCATATTGCATTTTATGTAGTAAATTGCATTGTTTGTCAAAAGTTTACTGCTGGGCACACACTGCGAACAATTAGAGGAGTGATTCCTCGACTGAATGGTCCATTTCAGCATTTACATATTGATTATGTTGAAATGCTGCAAGTATGTAGTGGATATAGGTATTGGATAGTGGTGGTGTGTCCTTTCTCCAGGTGGATCGAAGCAAGTCCTTGTACATACCCTGATGCCACTTGCGCAGCAAAGTTTTTAGTACGTGAAGTCTTTTCAAGATGGTGAGTGTGTGAAGTGCTGAGATCCGATAATGGGCCACATTTTGTTAATTAAGTATTTGAACAAATAGGGTTATTATTGAATATTAAACACATTTTCTTCTGCTCATCCCCGCAAGCAAACAGGATATGTGAGAGACTCAACGGCCTCCTAAAGGAGAGAGTTGCTAAGCTTAAAATGACACTGAAGAAGGGATGGCTATATTGCCTACCCTTAGCATTATATGCCCTAAGGAATTAGCCTGGTTTGGACCATCACCTCACACACCACAACCTAGTTATGTTATGTTATTGTCACTTGTATAGTTCACAGTCGCCCACAGGCATCATGGTGCTAGAGAGGAAGGTAACCACACACAGAACAACACAATAAGGCCATGAATAATAAGGTATCCGAATATATATGTTTTTAAAGCTTTTGGAAAAACGAGATGATTTGACAGCGATTTCATAGATAGTGGGAGTGTATTCCACAACTGCACTGCTGCAATCGAGAAAGCATGGCCCCCGACCCGAGTGAGGCAAAAAGAAGGCACACACAGCATGCCAGCGGCAGCTGACCGCAGGGGACGGTTTGGTACATAGCGCTCAAACTTGGTGCACAGATACTCTGCTCCCAGACCATGCAGAGCACAGTGAACGATACATAAAGCTTTGAATTGAATGCGCTGGGCTACTGGGAGCCCCAAAGGGGGTACCCGTTGCAACCCGGGCTGCCAGATTCCGTAGACGTTGTAATCAGCCTACCAACCCCTTGGGCTGCGTAAGGTAGAGAGAATTACAATAATCCAGCCTACTCAGAGTCATGGCAGCCACCAACTAGTGATAGGGAGACAAATGAGAATGATCTTGAATCCTCCATCGAGGAGCAGAAGTGATGCCCAGAGCTCTAAAAAACTGTTAGGAAATGAATTAAATGAATATTTGACATGTATGACCACTAGTATCTCTGTAATTTCAGATCAACTCAAACGCAAGGGGGGTCGGTCTCAGAACACGGATGAAGACCATTCAGCAGCCGGAATTTCTGAACTACTACCAGCACCAAAGTTGTTTGTTGGAGACATTGGGCCTCATTATGACCTCAGCGATAGCCATGCCGCTATTGGCGGCATGGCTGCTGCCGAAATCGTGTCTGGGTCCGGATCCTCAGAATGATGAATTACCGGGCCATTCCGAGTTCGGAAGGCCCGGTAATTCCTCCCTCCAAGGATCCGGACCCGGTCCTTCCCCATTCCCATTTCAGCCCCCATAGGGCTGAATGGGAATGGGAGAGGGAGCAAACAACGTGCCATTACGAGTTGGCCCGTTGTTTGCTCCCTCTTCCTCTCACGGGACCCGGTAAGCACGCCTGGTTTGACCAGGCGTTGCTTCCTGGGTCCCGCGAGGGGACCTCATAATGAGGCGGTATGTGGTAAATGGCGCCGGCACCTTTTACGGTGCCGTTTACCCCGTACCGCCAGGGTCATAATGAGGCCCATTGTGCTGATTCAGAATTTTACTACAAAGTGGCATGAACCTAGGTACGTGGGCCTATTCATCATAGAAATGCCACTCCTTCTGCAGTAAAAGTTCAAGGCAGAAGAGCTTGGATTTATATTAGCAATGTTAAAATTTACAGTGGAGAGGCCGACGCACCCCCAACGATCAATTCGGAAGCAAGACAAGAAGAAGAATTTCAGCATTTGCAGACTCGATCGATGAGGAGGAAGAAGGACGAGAAACTAAGGGATTGATTGAAAGGTGCAGATGTGCACTTGGACTGTGGCTCCCCTGAACACTCCTTATAAACATTTTAGCAGGTGTGCAAATCTATTTTTTGAGCCACAGAGTACTTTTGAAAATGAACTCTAGAAAGTTGTTGACATATTGTGGTTCCATTGATGAATGCAACATTGTGCTTCCAAAGAAAGGGGAATTATGTTTAAAGAAATAAAGGCTGTTATACTATAATCAATGTCATAAGAATGGGAGCAGGAACAGTTGTCCTAATGGACCGATATTGGGCTTGTGGATCCAGAGCTTACATGAAGCTGCCCACGGATTGGGGAGGGACGTGCTCCCTGGTACTTATTCACGTTCCAGCATTAGTGATTCAGAAAAGTGACCTGAATATTGGCGAATTTCCAAAGTCAGATGCCCATTTGAGGAGAAGGAGAAAACCTGAGTTCCTCAACCAAACAAGGAGAGAGAATTACTTTTCAGAAAAATCGATAGAAGCTTTTGATGCTATTCCGTATGAACACAGGCTGTTCAGCAAGACTGCCTCGATATTCACGACTATCTTTATGCCAGGAATCCAAACGATGGCCAATGCTAAATGGCTACAGTTTACCAGATGGGAGCTCCTGCAGATGATCAACACCACTATTAAGGTGATCAAATCCGATCAAGGAGGAATTGAGACCCATAAGACTGATGAGTCTCCTGAACAGATATGTCCTTGATATGATCACAGCAATGAATGGAGGTGCGTTTGTGCCAAATTTATGCCATCAAGTTGCACGTTCATACCTTCTCATGATGACGAGAATGGGACCTTACCGGAGGCCATAACGTTGCTGACAAACTTGCATAACACAATGAATGATGAGACAGAAGATATCGCAGATGAGAGTTGGTTTACAGGGACCTTTTCATGGGTTCTACAATGGATGGGGAATATCTTCAAGCACCTGGGAGCTACGCTCGTGATGATGATTTTGGATTCTGTGTAATCAGGATGATAATTATTCAGTGCAAGAAGACAACAAAGAAAGAAGTAGGAATGAAGGTCATCATCAATGTTGAATCAGGGTTCGAAAACCAAGGAATTGACAGATGAAGAAATCAGAGACTACATAAAGGCCAGTATCGTAGCACCAGAGGGAATGAAGTTCCTGTATCCAAGAAACCACAGAAGGTATGTGTGACGATGGATTTACTGCAACCCAAATGGCCCATGCAGCCTTATTACCTGTAGTGTTGATGAACACGTAAAATCAGAAGGATCCTTGAAAAGAGTAGTGAATATTTGGACTCCAAAGAAGTACTTTTTCAAGAAAGGATGTTGAGATGTGGAAGCTGATACAGGAGTGGTCGATGGATCGACCAGAGGGGGGAGAGTAGAGGGGCAGGTGAATGCCTCTACTGGAGGTCCCGCCCCTATTCTGTCTATATGTTGGAAACCGGAAATTGCAACATGTCCAATGCCACTAATGATACCTATACCACGAAGAATCTTTGAGATGAGGTATCCATTAAGAAAGCCGTATGTGAAGTATCCCCGAAAGGCTGATGATCTCCTAAGAAAAGCGCCTGAAGAAGTGTGAAAATGCGAAAAGGGCAAGCTGGTGACGTTATGAAGAAAGAGTATGACGCACTGAGAGGGATGGCCAGAGAAGAAAATGCATATGTGATATAGAATCTGATGGTTATGTAAAGAATTGAGAAGACTTTCATGTGTGGAACGAAGATTCCACAAGTGTGAAGAACACTGAAGAAAATGCAAGTCGTTCAATAACTCTACAGACGTTGTAACGCAAGTAGACTATGTATTCATAAGGCTCGCTATACGTAGTATATAGACTGCAGGCGGTGCTGCCAACATATATGTATATAGAGTTCTGGACATTCAATTACATATTTTAGTAAGCAAGTCTCCATGAAGGAAGATGGATTTGAAGCTACGTGTGTCACAGCAAAGAATAGGCTTGAATTCGAAGCAAGATCAGAGAGGCTGTCTGGCTTGATGTCAAAGACTGGAAGCAGCCAAGAATTGATATCCACATGCGAAGAACCTTACACGTGAGAAGCCAAGGCATCCCTTCTTAAAGTTCCAAAGAAGGAACACCATAGATGCCAAGTTTCTTAATTAAAGACGAATACATGCTATAACCTCAGCAAATTCACGGTCTCTGATCACGTGAGCTGAAGATGAAAATAGATGAAGAGCATGGTGCACCGGACTGGAGATAGCAAGTGCTCATACTCCCATATATTCCCAGAGACGAGGAGCTACTGCAAGGCCAAGTTCAAAGACTATGTGAATGGCAGACGGCATGAGTGATGAATGATGGCAGGCTAATTGGGTGGGAAGATAATGTCAAGTCCACCCACCAGCACCTGGGGTGCCAGCCTACGTGCTGCTATTGAGTTGAATGTTCCAGAAGAATACAAGCGTGCCAACCAATTATAGATGGACGTATAACGAAGAGCCTTATAATTTAAGAGCCAATGTGTTGTGTTTCTAAATATTGTTGAAGATGACTTGCACGAAGGGAGGGCATGAGTGGCCCACCTTACTATAGAGATACAATCACAGTGCCAGCTCCCATAGAAGTATACTTACATGTTCCCATTGAGCCAACCACGATCCCATGTAGGTTTTCGTAGTTTGCCACGTAGTATGATGTGATGAATGACAAGTTTTTGCTATAAAGGTGTAATTTTTATGTAAGAATCCCTGAGATCATGCTTTGCGATGTCCATTGATGTCCGTTGTACTCCCTGTTTTAGATAACTGTTAATAAAACAGAGTTATTTGCCAACTTCCTGAGTCTGTCTTTTTGCGTAGTTTGAGAAGCTATTCTCCATCCTATCCATTGTATGACATGTTACCTTGAGTAAAAGGGCCTAAGGGTTCAGATGTTATGTTAGATGACTAAAGATGGAAGCAATGAGGAAGGAGAGTTAGGTGAGAGGACTAAAGGTGGAAGTATATCAGAATGTGAAAAAAGTGAGAAGAATAGGAAGAGGAGTTAGAGAGAGAGAGTAGCTCCACGATGGGAGGGGTTTAGTATAGGAGTATGGTTTCAAACAGCATTTGACCATAGCCTCTTTTTTCATTTGCCACCATAAGCGAAGCACAAAGGATCTGCAAGGGCCCTACTGATAGGTATCATGGTCAGCAGAGTCACCTGACCAAGGAGACCACTCGGAGAGGCGCAGACCAGGTCTTCAGCCGCCAACCTTCTCAGATTCTTTGGAACCTAGACGTGGATTAAATGGACCTGGGGAACAGAAAGGCAAGGATGGTGAGTGCAGGACATAGTCGAGGTACCTGTACTTCACATCTCCAGCTATGCTGCTAGATGATTCCAGCTCGTGATCCAAAAACATGTCAGTATAATTCAGATTTCTAAACTCAAAGTGGATTTTGCATCTCTGTTTGGTGAACCAGCTTAAAACGTAAGAAATGCTCTGCTTTCTGAAAGCAGCACTTCTAAAAAGGTAATGTTGGGAGTTTATCAGAAGTAAACATTTGTATGAACAAACTTTGCCTTGTGCAAAAATGTAGAAATCTGTGTCCCTAAAATAGGTTTGTGGAACTGTTATATGTTATAGATAGGCCAAAGAGTTGGTGTCTACATGGTCACTCGTGACCAGATTGAATAACAATGCAAATCATTTGGACTGACTGAAACCTTTATTTATGTCCAGTAGTCAGAGGGTTTTTCATGGCTGGTGGTGTTGACATTGGCTAATGTGCACAAAAGCAAGAGCTTTTACACAAAACAAATACGCTGAGACTGAAAGTTCTCTGCTTCCTCCTGTTCTCCCTCCCTGATGGGTAAGATTGTTTTGGCTAAATAGGAATTTGAGTTATTATGTAACTAAGACTTTCTTTTTAACTGCACTTCCAGTTACTCCTTTGTTTTTTTCCCATGCTGTGCAATGTCAGACCATCATGCAGCGCAATGCCAGACCATAATGCAGCCCCTTCTCCAAATGCACTTTCTAAGTTCTTCTTGTAATTTTGCACTTTACAAAACATGAATAAGATAAATAAAAATAAACTAGTTGCTCTCTGTATATCATATGTCAATCTAGCTCTCTGTCTCTGTATCTCCCTCTCTCCCGCTTAATCTGTCTTTCTCACTCTCTTTTTCTCTGTCCCTCACTGTACCTCTGTGTCTCTGTCTCACTCTCTCTTTTTGGGTCACGCCACACTCTGGGGCGGCATAGATTACTACCTTCTGCAATACACACGACTTGCTGCTGCAGGGGTACACCACACACTGCACTAGGAGATAGATATAAATATGTCTTTTAATGCATTATACATCACAATGTCTGAGACAAATTGGCTAAAAGACCAGAGCGTTTGCAATTGTTTTGCAGGTTAACACTAATCCAAAAATCCAATAGATGCAAGTCACCAACAGTGCACAGGCACATTCTTGCTTTAATTAATACAGTGCTTTGCTATTAAAACTGCCATGCCACAATGAAAATGGGTCCAACTGGCTGCACAATGTAGACCAGTCTAGACATGTAATAACATATTACAGTTAAGCCTGCCAGGCCACAGTTAGACATACCTAGACTGGTTGCACCAAAATTCCAGTCGAAGCAATGACACTTATCATGGTTATTTCATCACAGATGCCCAGAAAAATATACAATGCCGAAGTAAGAAATGGCTAGATTGGCAGCACTCAAATGCCAGCCTATCCAGGTAATTACACTTAGCAGGACTGCTTCATCAGAGAGGCCCAGTTAAAAAAAAAGCCAAGCTGATAAATGACTAGACTGGCTGCACCAACATGCCTCTCTAGCCACTAATACCACATATCATGCCTGCTTAGCCTGGACATAGATTACCATTATGATTTACTGCACAATCCATGTCGCACCCCAACCCCCCCACACATCCCCTCTCCCTCCCACCCCCTCCCTCAACCCCTGAAATCAGCTTCTCTGCCCATAATTACCTCCACATCCCTTTTCATTGTCTCAGTGATTACGTATGGGGCTCCTTGTCTCATAGGTAAGTACTGGGATTAGGAAGACTGGGACTTAGAGTAATGAAGATTTCAGGTAACTAAGCCAGTCATTACTTCCATGTCCCTCTACCTCATCCCAGTACTTGTGTATGAGTCAAAGTGCCTCATACACAAGTACTGGAACAAGGAAGAATAGGGCTATGAGTAATGAAGATTACCAATAAGTAACCACAGGATTAAACACAAGTAGTGGTGCAACACCATTGAGCTGACTGGTCTTCAGCCCTCTCCTCTCTACCCCCCTTGACATTTAGAGCTTTGTTGACTCGACCTGGCTGACCTACAGAGCTGTTGCTGGACAGAACAGGACATAGATGTGAAACAGCACCTGGGTTTTGCTGTTGACAAAGGCCCAGCAATTACTAACGTAAAGCATTTCACTGTTAGTACATGCATTGAAATGCTTCATTCTTTAGGCAATTGAAATCTTGATGTGTTTTAGTACTTGCATGCCAGGGAAGTGATTGAAAGTGTAGAGAGGGGACAAGAGACTGCTTATACACACAGCGGTCCATAAGAGCGGGCTTTCAGATTTAAAGGAGAGCGATAACTGCTTGTAACATTGAAGCTACACTAGAATAGTCTCATTAGAATGCAGAAAGAAGTTAGATGCCCAACACAAAAAGTTTGCCCCTCCTCCAATGCCCCTGAAGTTATCATTGTTCCCAACATTTGATGGGTTAGCACCCCACCCCCTGAAATGTAGGCTTTGTTCCACCCCTGAACACAAGCACACACACCATTCACCATACACACACATGCACACCCAGCCATCCATATATTTAAGTGTGCACCCTTTCACCATACAGGCAAAGCCATGCAGCCACCCATACATTTAAGTTTGTTTGTTTGTTTGTTTGTTTTATTATTTATAATGCACGCCAGACCCGAGAGTATCAGGGCACAGAAAGAGACAAGAATATTTTCAGTTTAAGTTACAGGGCTGTACAAGTATAAACAACAGGGTTAAACTCAACAATTATATACAATCAAAGATAAAGTTAACAAGTTCAGGACAGTCAGGAGGTAAAAAAACATTGGATATTATATACAGACAGAGATAGGGTCGACTCAAGTGGCAGAGTATTACGAGAGACCTTAGAGAATATATACAGGAGGAAATAGGGATGAGCTATCAGGCAGTATGTTGCGAAAAGCAACATTATATACAGTGAAGGATACTGGAGTGGAGCCGGCAGGAGGCGCCCTGTATTTTAGCAGTCATTTTCTTTAAACCGCTTGATGATATTGTGTCTGAATTGTGGGTATGTTTGGTCTGCCTTTTGGCAGGGGGTATGGAGTTCCACAGCTGAGCGGCTTTAACTGGGAAGCTACACCCTCCAGTTTTGGCGAGTCTATAGCTAGGTAACGTCAGGAGATTAGAGCTGGCAGTTCTTGTTGGCCGGTTGGATGATTGTCTGTTAAATCTTTCTATAAGATAGCGTGGGCGGCGTATTTAGGCACTTATGTGTGAGTGAGGCTGTTTTTAGCAGAATTCTATCATTGATGGAGAGCCAATTATTTCTTTGCCTTGTCTCTGAAATATGATCTTTTTTTGCTATGACCAGAGCTGCTCTAAGGGCGTTATTTTGGAGAATCTGAATTTTATTAATGATATACTTGTTGGCCCCAGATATAGGGTGTTGCAGTAGTCCAGTTTCGATAGAATTAGGGCTCTGGCCAGGGTGGTGCAGCTATGCATGGAGAGGAAGGGTTTGGCAGCTCTAATTAGCTTACAGGTGTAAGCAGTGGCGGAGGCCACGCACTTGACCTGCATGGTGAATGAGAGGGTGGCGTCTAAGAAGAAACTTAATGTTTTGACTTCTTTGGTAACTGGATGATGAGCTCAGTTTTGTCACCATTCAGGCATAGACTGTGGATGGCCATCCATGCCTGGATGATGAGGTAAACTCTATTCACCAAGGCCAAATCCTTGTCGTAATCTCCCGTCAGTGGTATGAGGATCTGGGTATCATCTGCATAGTTAGTATAGGTGACACCAAGATCATCGAAAAGGGGCTTAGTAAATATGTTGTACATGGTGGGTGAGACACAGTGGGTGAGACACATGATCCCTGTGGTACTCCACAGGTGATGGAAATGGGGTTGGCAGATGCTGAAGGTAAAAAGACACGCATGGTCCTATTATTCAGGAAGGATTGTATCCAGTCTATTGCTTTTTGGGAGACGTGCGCAGCCAAATCCAAATGGTCACAGAGGTCTTTGTGTTCCACTAGGTCGAACGCCGCAGATAGATCAAGTAATAGTAATAGGCCGGTTTTTCCAGTGCCCCTAAGTGTGTCGATTTTATCCTGGAGGGAAGCTACTTTGTTAGATAGGGCTTTTTGGATGCCGGTGCACCTGTTTTTTGTCTTTTACACAGTTGTCTGGCACAGAGATTGGAGTTTTCGAGTTCTTCAAGGATTATGAATAGTTCTTTTATGCTTGAGTTAGCTTGTAGGATTCTCTTGCTGTAGGTGTCTTGTTAGGCAAGGAGTATTTCTTTCTTGTAGTGGGAAGATATATTGTTGAGGTTGGACCTATTGTCGTCCGAGGGTAGTTGTCTCCATATAGCTTCACTTTTTCTTTTTTCCAGTCTTAGTGATTTGAGGTGTGGAGAGAACCAAGAATTCAAGTGCATTTTGGGTTTACTCTTTCTTAGTTTTAACGGGGCAATGGAGTCAAGGGCTTCAGACATTATTTTGTTGTATTCATTGACTAGGATGGAGGGATCGGTGGACTCTGATAGGAAATTAAGTGTTGGAAGCATTAGAGGTAAGAGTTTGTTAGCCGTGATGTTTTTTTTATTCCTTGTGGGTATGGAGGGGGCCGATGGGGTGTTTTTAGTGGTCAGTGTTATGGCTTCTAGTGAGAATGCTAGGATGTGGTGGTCTGACCATGACTGTGTGCATCCTTTCACCATACAGGCACACCCAAGCAGCCACCCACACATTTAAGTGTGCACCCTTTCACCATACACTCGACATGCACACCCAGCCATCCATACATTTACATTTAATTGTGCACCCTTTCAGCATACACTCACACAGGTAGCCACCTATACATTTAAGTTTGCACCCTTTCACCATATACTCACACAGGCGGCAACCTGTACATTTGAGTGTGCAACCGTTCACCATAAAGGCACAACCAGGCAGCCACCCATATATTTAAATGTGTACCCTGTCACCATTCGACACGTACACCCAGCCACCCATGATATGATAAGTAATTTATAACATGCCTGTACACAAATGTTTCTAGGCAGGAAATACATTTAATTGTGCACCCGTTCATCATACACTCACACAGGCGGCCACCGATACATTTAGGTGTGCACCCATTCACCATTCACACACACACACACACACGCAGGCCTTATGGGGTTGAGGGGAGCCCTATTACTTCAAAAAGAAATGGTTTCTTTTGAAGTCACTCCGACTTCATAAAGAAATGATTTCCGTTAAGGACCGAAACATAATGGAAATAATTTCTTTATGAAGGCACAGTGAAACTATTTCTTTTTCAAGTCATAGAGCTCCCCCACCCCATGACATGGAGGTCTCCAGCCTAGAGGCTTCCATGTCATGGGGTGGGGGGAGCCCTTGGACTTCAAAAATAAATAGTTTATTTTTGTAGTCACTCTGCCTTCATAAAGAAATGTATTTCTCTTACACTGTAATAGAAATAATTTATTTATAAAGGCAGAATAACTACAAAGAAAAAAATAAAGAATTTCTTTTTAAGTCCAACTGGGCCCCCCTCCTATGACATGTGGTGGTGGGGTCCCCCGCATCATGGGGGTGCAGGGGCTCCCGTAACGCCAGTGGAACCAGATAAAAACACAGATACCTTAAAAGAGAGTAGGCAGCGGATGCTGTTTTTAATTTTTTAGGATTAAAAGTAGAATGAGTCCAGCAGCAACAGGGGCATCCCGGAGGTGGGGGACCCCAGCCTGATATTCGGAGACATACATTGTCATTACATGTCCCCTGCATGATGTTGCCATCACACTGTGGTCACGTTGTCCATATGGAGGAGAAGAGCGGCGTCTGGATAGGCTGTGCGCAGGTGCTGGAGATCAGACAGGCCTTGTAATGGACCAGAGAACCAGGACACAGGCTCTGCAGCTATGTTTGTTATTTTCTATTTTTGGGGTTTTATTAGTGGGTTCTTCATGTTTTCATAGCCACCTTTTTATTTTTAAACATGTGCACTTTTAGTCGAAATGAATTCATTTCTTTATATGGTGGTTCCCCCATATTGGCCCTCTTCTATCCCCAGCCCCCTCACGCTCTCTCCCACTACTCTCCCATCCCCAAATAAACATGGACATGTGCATGTATGTGTGTATGGAATTGGCCGATTTCGACCAAAAGTGCAAACTTTCAAAAAGACGTGTATAAAAAGACATATTATGTAATAGTGCTTGTGTGCACTGTGACAAATGAGCTGGTTCAGCCTCACTACCATTCTATCAATGGCCAGCCCTCACAACTAAACATTGCCTTGGTGCTCACAGAAGAAACACATCATTAAGTTTAATCTAATCTCAACCCTTTTCAAGAAGGAAGAAGGACATTTTAAGGGAAGAAATGGCATGTATTGTCAGCAAAAGAAGCTCTCTATTAAAAAAGGGAAATATAGGGAATCATAAACGGGTTCCTTTGGAATGCTTAAGAGATGCCTGAGTTAGTGGAAGGAAAACTTAACGACAGTCCCTGGTTGAGTGTTCATACTGAGGTTAACATTACACCCCTTCGGATGAGCAAACAGAAAAAAGGCAGATCGCTGTTTCCCTCTTCTGACAAGAACACTTTTGGACAAGTAGGAGTATTTGAGCCTTGTTGCTGTTCTACTCTGTTGCTTCTCATCTTTGGCTCCACGCAGACAGGCCCCTTGGCATGGCGCCAAGCCAGGTCTGCTGGCCAGAGCACACAGGGAAATCTGCCTGTCAACAACCTAACAGGAAAGACACAGCCACTTAAGGGGGCAAAGGGACTTAGTTGAACTCAGACTTTCTTCTAATTGCCAAAAGCTGGGCACGGTTGCAGTGGCGAACACAAAACAAGAAAAATACAATCTGTATCCACTATATATACATAGAGCTGTGCACACGCGCACACAAATTATCAACATCGACTCTGCAGTTATGATTAAGTCGGTGTTTCCGTTGAAAGATGCATTTTTGAAATGCAGATGCTTATACTTTTGGCGTTGTTCGATGGATCTGTGCAAAAATCGATAAAAAGAGTGCTGAATTGTTGCGCAAAATGTCATGAGGTTTCATGCAGGAGGGAAAAGGTACAAGGCAGGGGAGTCCCAAAAGTTGCATTTCCCTTCAAATTGAGAATTGTTGTTGTAATCCACAGCGAAAACAAACAATTGCAGGAAAGCTTCGTGAGGAGGTAGTAACTGGATAACTTGAGTGCTTAGATTAGTTTGTTGGGAACCTGTCCAGCATTTTTTTTTAAACTAAAAAGAAATCTGATGCATTTGCACTCATTTATATTTTGACAGAAAAGATTGTGTCTACGAAGTTTTAAACGTAAAAAACGTCAACTGCATTGGCTAAAGAGAAAATAATTCAATTTGATTGTTCTGCCACGTTATTGTTGGCTGTTTGTGATGTTATCTGTGGTGTTGTATGTGTTGAAAGAGCAGTGCATGGTGGGGAGTGAGCTATGGCTTCGTAGCTCATCCTTGATTGTGAAATTCCTATGGTTTTGAGATTTTGCACTGAAAGCATAACATCCCTTCAACTAAGTAATTATTTCACTGAATTTCAAAGGTTATTATAATTGAAGGTGTTTCATAATCTCACAGAAATACACGTCAGCTATCGAAAACCCCCTTTGCCTGGCAAGTTCCACGATTACAAAAATAAATAAATAAAAGCAGAACATTTTTGGGAGAAAAAAAGAATTACTAAATGCATTGAAGCACAGTATTTTATGATTACTTTTCGATTTTATTTTAGGTAGAGCCTAAAACCTAGGGATCCTTTTCACAAATGAAAATTAATACTTTTTTTCTCGCTATGCTATTTGAAATGCCACCGATCAAATTGTGTGGCTTTTCTAAATGTAACAGTGCTTTTCCATGTTATGTTAGAATGTTTTGTGCAGTGCAATTTCATTGCCTCCTGGTGATAGTTAACTGGCATTACCCACTTCACAAATAGATTACGTAGATTATAGTGATGAGGAAAGGATTCCCATGCCTTTTTTTTTGTTTAATAATCTTTATTCAAATTCAGCACGTGAACAACAAAGCATTTAAGTAATTGCGTATAATAGTTTCAAAAATATGGTTAAAGATGGACGGCAACATATGAGGTCAAACTAACAAACCCTTAATAGGAATGAGATTAGACTAGTGCCTAAGAACAAGAGTATTTGGAAATACAAAATCAACCTTTAGAGAAAATAAAGTGAGTGTTCACTGATATATGCCTAGTGTAGCGAGAAGAAAATGATTGTTTATAGGACTCACTGGGGGACAAACAAGAGACAGGCACGATACAGTAAGGAGCTGGGTTATGGAGGGGGGCACCATTAATAAATAAATACATTTACATATCAATATGGATACATGCAACAAATGGAAAACATTGGTTGAAATAGCTGAACATTAGACAAGGAGAAATCAATTCATGAAGCATGAGCAGTCATATTATAAAAATCTAAGTAGTCAATAAATGGATCCCATCCCATGTATTTGGGTATAGTATCAAGGTAGGTGGCCATGCAATGTTCAATTATGTGTAAATAGCAACTATTGTCCCAGCAACTCTTAATAGATATATTTTAAAAATGTTTCCATTTAGCAGTAATAAGCTTGATTGCAGTGGCAATAAAAAAGTCACATCATAAGATGGGGGATGGGAGTGATCCACCTTGTGGGATAGCCATACTCCCAAGAAAAACATTAGCAAAAGACATAGGGATAATACGCTTTAAAATAGCTTTCAAGAATGTCCTATTGTCCTGCCACATCTTAAAAACACAAGGACAGTGATAAAACATCTGCTTATAAGTGCCCAGGGTATCTCCACCGATGAGTTCATACATTTTTGAGGGGTAATAAAGGTTCTGTGCATGAAAAAGAGAACATTTTGTGTAACATTGACGCACCTGATCCTAGTCCATAATTTAACCCATGTATTGTCATTGAAGACTTGATTACAATACGTCTGCCATTGGGATTGAACCAGCCACTTGATAGTAGGAGAGTCAACATTAGCAAGCAATTTGTATAGTTTGGCAGCTCTGACATCTGAGGCCATAGTGAAAAGATGTAACCTGGATGTATCAGGTGTGAGAAAGTTGTTTAAGTGTGTCTGTAGACTATCTAGACAAGAATTTACCAAATTGTTATAAAAGGTGAATTCTGAAACTGGAAAGGAGAAGGAGCATCTGAGGTCTTGAAATGAAGTGATAGTGTGTTGTTGTACAATTTAATAAAATAATCTGATGCCCTTGATAAGCCAGGATTTACAATACAATGCCCTGCCGTTTATAGCGATGGACCTGTTGTGCCATAAATATGGTGAAAGTTTAAGGGACAGGGATTTGATTGATGGGAAAAGAAAGGTTCTTAGGGCAGATCTTGAGGCTTTGATACTGTGGGATGCATTGACCCACTAGGCCCTGCCCTGCGGCATCACTGTGTGCTGGTGGCACCAGAACCAACAAAATGGCCGCAAAAATCTCTATGCGCGCTAAACCTCTGAGAATTGCGCTGTGAAACCAGAAAGTTGGCTGACAATCTACTTTGCCTGTGTCAGTGGTGGAACAGGAGACCCCACTGCTAAAACCTGTCATTGGGATGCCCACAGAGGAAAAATGGAAACTACGTGAAAGGCAGTGCTTCATTGCAAGGAATCCCAGAAGTGCTCTGAAATCCGTTTTTCCTTGGTTGCTGAAATGACAAAATAATGGGTCCCAGACATCAGAAAAGATCCAACATCCTTGCTGGGTGTTAGCCGTCACTTTATTTAAAGAATCCACACAAGCCCACAATATCAAGAGAAGCAGATTTCATCACAAGAATATCCACATTAAAAAAGGTACTTTCCTGGGAAAATCTGTCAGATATGGGCGCATTACCGTCAGCCGCCTGCATGAAAGCTGTCATTTAATTACACTGGAAGCTTAAACTTGTGCAGTTCAAATCAAATGGTTGAAATTAAGTGACTTGCTATCAAAAACAATATAGGTTGCCCCTATTTAATTTCTATGTTTAAAAAGACTGGAATTGGAGATATGTTTGCCTGTTTTGAAAATGTAAGTTTATTTTCATCAAAGAAAAATGTAAACAAAGTGGATTTTTAAAGTCAACCCCTGATGCCAGTCACAGAACTTCAAAGCAAATTCCACAGCGTGCCCCAAACAAAAGGCACCTTCCTCCTGCTCTCTGCCACAGGAACTCCCAGTCAGATGTTAATGAAGAGGGGAGGAGATTTTGCTCTGCTGCTCTGGGGAGAGACAAAAGACTCCCTTGATTGAAAATATATGCAGATGTAACTGTCAACAGAAACTCCTGCCTGGGGAAAGAGGCAGGGATTGCTCTTGACCCACCAAAACTTTGGAGGCGGGACAGACAGTTATGTGTATTCTTAAAGCACAAGAAAGTATATCTTTGAAAAGGACTGACAGAGGACTGTTCAAAATTGTAAAATGTTCAAAATAACGGTATGGTTAATATGAAAATTCTGGTCATGTTGTAAAACTACTCAGAACTCTGTGCTATGTTCTGGGACAAGACTACAGTTTTGTGGTTTTGTAGCAATTGTGGGGATGCCAGCAACTTGAAACTTCACATGATTATGCCCAGATGTCATGCGCACATATGTGTAAATATGTGGACAAATCTGACATTGGGTACTGGACCAAAAGTGTGAAAAATTGCCAAATCTAGACCCGAGCTCTCACCCGAGCTCTCACCAAGACGGGTCTCGGATGAATACTTGCTCCAACAAATATCTGATATAAATATGCCATTGGTATTAAGGTTGCAAAATTGTAAATATGTCTTGTATGAAAAATAGATTTCATGTGCAGAAACAGAGGGGAGGTTCTCCCTGGATCATTAAATACAGCGTCATCATGACACCAGGTTTTCTTCTCAAATCAGGGGAGAGGAAAGACCTTAACCAATAGAATCCCTAGGGGTGTGCCTAGTAGAAGTCAGCATACCCACTCTTTTAGAAAATACATAAATAGAGATAGTTTAGGACCTAGACACACATCCACTCACCATCCGATTGCTGGCGAAGCACTTTGCAAGAGAAATCCCTATTCCAGACTCCAGAACTTTGAAAGCAGAAAGGCCCACTTCCAAAGCTGAACCCTTCTCAGCTTGGCCTTTTAAAATCCTGAAACCAGATATTACCCCAGACCTCCAAGGGGAACAACAAAAAGAACAGCCTGGCTGAGCTGTGCTGCTTTCTTGCTAGGAATTCTTGCTAGAATCCAGAGATCCGACCCAGTAGAGCAGAGCTGTGACCAGATAGCAGCGAACCAGAACCAACCCGTCAGATCCAGTCCAATTCCACCGTGCAGTGTCCAGAGTGCCGTGCTGAGAGCAGAACCAGAGCGCCTTGAGTCCAGTCCGGTGTGCTAGCAGAATTCCAGTCCAGAAATCTTTGACCAGATCCCTGATGGGTCCATTCCGAACAGTGGTAGTGAGTATCCATAGCATAGGATTGTCTCTCGCATATGTATTATCCGTAAGTCATCTCTATCCAAACCCACTCTCTTATATCCAGAACTGCATTGTAGAAAATCTTTGGTCTTACCTGAATCTTTCTCTCATCCCTATAGTCCTTTGGTAATAGTAGTGTTAAAATCATCTTTGCGCTAATATATTTGCTGAAGAAAGACAAGGGTCTCGGCGGGCAAAAACCAGCCAGAGGCGTTGCTGGACTGGTGGCTGTGCTGTCGTGCGGTTTGTGGCTTCATAGTCTCCTTAGTATAAGAAACCTTGTTTGTAATTTTAAAAAGCGCAACCTTGTATTACAAATTTTGACTCTTTCTGAAAAAAATGACCTCTACAAAAACCTTCATAACTTCCTCACCGTGTATGCTAGAAATGAGATTTAAGTGTCTACTTGAAGCTAACATCCTCAGTTTTCCAAACGAATCCAAAACCTAACTCCTCATAGTTTTTCCGCAATCACGCTTACAGCGTGTAGAAAAGTTTGCCGCAAATATTTCGTTCGGCTCAAATCTATCACGTGTGAAACAGATATACATTGCATCTGACCACAGAATTAAGTTTTTAATCTGCTAGTTACTCAATAATCATTGCTACTGTTTATCTGAAACTATACACAGCGGCTCCCACTAGTATTGAATCCATTTTCATGAATTAAATCCATTTTTAGTGTTTTTACCGTTCCATTCAAAACCACATTCAAAACCATTTTGACAAGTTGCAATCATTCCTGTTTTTCTCTGTGTTTGCTGGGGGATAATCGGGATTCATACTGTATTTGTTGAGTGTGTATTCCTGGAACCTGTTTTCTGTCCTTCCATCTCTTTATACTGCATATTGGGGGGACTGTGTAGTGTGCAGGGGGAAAGAGTGATCACTTGCATTTGATTGAACCCACACAAAAGTATTATTTCTATGCAGCCTTATCTTTCCTATCATTACTCCGTGTGACTAAAGAGAGTTGTTGCGACATCATCCCATTGGTGACCATTGTATAAACCATTAAATAGTGTGATATATATATATTGTGCAATACATAAAATAAATCCTTTTAACTTTGCAAAATAGCCTGCTTCCTGGTTCAGTGTGACCGGGGGGAGGGGGGAATTCAAAGAGAGGGGTGTGATATAAGGGTATATCATTCAGAAATAAAATAACTTATAGACATAAATAAATAATTAAGGGTTCTAGCTGTGCATCGCACGCTAGGCATTGACTTAGGTGGAGTGCCGGGTTGAAATCACTTACAAGATTGCGGGCTCGTCACAAGATTTCTGTATTAGACATCCCACTTGTGACAGTCTAATACAGTGTGCTAACTAACGGGGTACATAATCCCTGTTGGGCTACCACGCTGTGTTACAGTGTGAAAAGCATCCCTCAATAGGAACACTCTAAGGAACTTGGTCTGTTTTGCAAAAATAAAATAAACTCCTGTAAGTCAGAAAGGTAATTAATATTTCCAGAATGGCGACCTTGGTGGAGATCAATATGGCTAAAGAACATCTAATGCATACATTGTTTGTATGGGGTGAATGGACAGAGCAGGATCAGAATGTGTGGTTGCAGGCAATCACAGAACAGACCACTGCAACAGGGTTGGACATATGGCAAAATCAGGGTCCATTACATATGGCCCTGAGTGAACTGTATATGGCCCCTAAGGCAAAGGAAGAGCAAAGCAAGATTGTCGAAATAGCGGCATATTTGTACCTTCATATTGGAGCAATACAAGTCAAATATGCTGAGGGCCAAGATCTGGCAAACAAGCAACTGCAGGCATTAGAAAAGGCCCAAACTGATCTGGACTCTGTAGAGCATGGCTACAGAGGTGCCATGAATCAGAAAATGAAATTAGGCAGTACCTAACCAAAATAAAAGAAGACATGGGTATCCTGGAGCAGGAGAAGGAAGAACAGGATACCAGAATGCTGACCTTGCAGAAGGAGTACCAAGAAAGGTTGGACTCTCTACGGCAGAGCCAGAAAAAGCTGGAACAGCAAATGCATTTTAACAGGACATGCGCAGAGCAGGTAGTCACCCTGCAAAGCTGCCTAGACAAAGAAAAGGAAGAGAATAATAAACTAATTCTGAAAGACCTGGAAACCCAGGCAGAATTTGATGAAGAGCGCCAGAAAGCTGGTGCGCTCCAAAGATAGAGGGACGACCTGGCTGCACAGAGGCATACTCTTGCTCAGGAAAGGGGCACCTTAGGCTGGGAAGTCTGTTATTTAAAAGAGAAGATAGAGGAAAATCACCCGGCCCGTCAAGGACTGGGTGACCTCCAAAAAGACCAGGAAAAATTGTTAGAGCACACCAGGAGGGTGGAAGATGCTCTAGCAAGGAAGGACCAGGCCAGTATGGACAGGACTCAGGAGGTAACCCTCCTGCAGTAAAAACTGGCCCAGTACTCTAAAATGACACAGGAAGCACAGAGAGACAATGTGAGAAAAATGACAGGCTCCACAGACAGGTAGCCATGCAAGAGCAATTGATAGAAACTAGCAAGGCCTTAATAGAGGAACAGAAAGTTCAGGTTGTTGCATGGCAACAGGTAGCAGGGGCTGAGAGAGATGAGGTTCACTGGGAAAGGGAAGCACCTGAGCATAACCTCAGGAAACCTAGTACCAGAGGCCTTCATATCTTCCAATCCCTGGACTCTGCCACCCCCATGTCCACTGGCGCACATGAGCCAAGGGCCACGGGGATGGCAGACTTCAATCCAATGAGGAATATGGGGCTCATAGACCAACACCTCCCAGGAATGGATGGGCGGGCATCTGAGTATGGGTTCCCAAGTACTGTCAAATTTAGTGGGGAACTACATGAGAATAGGCCCACTAAGGGCATCCTGAAAACCTCTGACCAGCTAGGACAGCGGCGGGGGGGTACTCATCAAATCCTTGGAGCAAGGAGGAATCAGAAGACTCCTCTGAGCAACCCAGGACACAGGGAACTAGGCCACCCCATTCTGCCAGCCATTCCCAGGCTCACAGAATCCAGGAGAGCCTAGAAGACCAGACGGACACCTCTGGTAACAGTGCCTCTGAGTCAGAGGAGGAGTGGACCAGGGTCGCCTGAAACAAAAAGGCCAATAAGGTAAAAAGGGCCTTGCTCAAGGATCCCCTTAAGCAAATCAAAGCGATAAGGAGCGTCATCACGCCCTATCATAAGAACGTATTCAGTTTGGGAGCACTTAGAGCTCTTTGAACAGATGATGGAAACTTTCCATTTGAAGGACAGCAAAAGCTGTATTAAATATGTGAAATGGACCTTCTCTCCAGAGTACTCCAGCTTCTTTGCAGGGCTGGAGGACCAGAATCATTCTAGATGGTCCACCTATAGGGCGGCTATCTTGAAACCTTTTTCTGTGCACAGAAATCTTCAGGAGGCTCGCAAGACAGCCTACAACTTGCAATGTGGGGAAGATCGGGCCCTACAAGAATTTGTTCAGTAATTAAAGCATGCCTTTACGCAGACCACCAGAAGGGAGCGCACTGACAGCAAAGAGTTTGTGAATACTTTCTTCCACGCTCTCCCCAAGTACATCATGACCCAGCTAGATTTTCACGAGAAAAGATCACTAGACTGGGTCATTGAACAGGCCACACAAATTTATGAGGTGCAAAAGCCCATAGAAAACAAAAATACTCCAAAAAGCCCCAAACCAACCAACACCCCTGCTGCTGCTGCTAAGGTGGCAGAGGTGAAGGTTGCCTCCATTTTAGATTTGGATATGGGTGGGCCTAAAAAACTGGCTGCACAGAATCAAAGCAACCCCAAGCCCAGAAGGCTCTCGGGCCAATCACAGTCAGGGAGCCAGAGAGGAAATCCCACAAATGGGACCCCTATCCCCCCTGACTACATCAGCCCCCGCTACAAGGGGAATAGACCCATCCTGGGTTATGTGTGGACTCCTCCAGCCCAAGACAGCAGCTAACCCAGGGAACTTCCCTCCTCACTTCCCACAGGAGGAAGTAATTCCCCAAATTCTGGACAGAACTTCTTCCCCAGGTACCCGCAAAACTTTCAACCCCAAAACAATCCATCCTTCTTTCCCCACTTTCCTGAGCCCAGACAACCCAATCCGGGAGAGGGGAGGCCAAGGGTGGAGGAGTACCCAAAAATTCCAAACCCAGGGTATTTTCAGAGAACGGATAGCTACCCTTCCTGAGATCAGCCCAGGGGAGAAATGAGAACCCCGTATCAGCCTGAGCGGGTATCACAACTAGAGCGCCAGTTCCAAAACATGGCACAGGATCTGGGTCACATGCTGAGGGCTCAACAGAACCCTCAGATGAGCATGCCGGGCGCAGAATGCCTCAAACTCCGGACCTGGTGCTCCAGAGCAATGACGTGGGAAGAACCCCGACTACCCACCGGTTCCCAGGGAGGAGGCACAAGGGGAAGGGGGGTGTAAAGCCTTGGAGGAAGCCTCCTTCCCCACTTGTAAAATGCCCCTGGAAACCCAGGAACCGGAACCAAAATCTCCTGCCCCTGAAAGTCTGCCACCCAAGGAGCAGAGGGGGGATTGGAGAAATAAAGACCCATTTTGAGGAGGAGGTACAGATCTTCCAGTTCAAAGGAGGGGGATCCTCAGAGGATCCTGGGAAAAGGATCTTCTCCTTCAGAGATGGGGGAACTCCTCCCAAAGAAAAATGGGTCCCAAATGATCCAAATCCAGACTGGGTAGATGTGGGGACTGAGCTAGCGCCGCCATCATCCAACCTCAGAACCAACAACACGAAAATCCCCTGGTTCAAACCCACCCTGGTGACTGCCTCCAAAAAGGGGGGGGGGGCAGCCCAGAACAAGAACCAGGGGAACCCAAAACTTCTCCCATATATAGTTGCCACCTTTTCTTTTCAGATTTCCAAGACTCCAAACAGAATTCTGCCCAAATCACCTCTCTATCAGTGTCCAAATTAACCCACCAGTTGTCCAAAAATGTACATTATCTGTGCCCCCTTGAGGAGAAGGAGGGAAGATCCTATGCCCCGGTCCAGATACAGGGGCAGTGTACAAATTTGGCACTGGTGGACACTGGATCCCAAGCTACCCTTCTGTCAAAAAGGGCCTTTGATAAACTGAATTCAGGAAGGGGGGAGAAATACCAAATCCTTCTCACCCCTCTTCCTGGACAAATTCAGAACTTTGTCAGGAAGGAAATTCCCATCGAGGGGACTGCAGATTTGGATATTAAAATTGGGCGACACAAGGTGAAGCACCCGGTCATAGTTGTAACTCCAGAGGGCACCCCTTGTATACTAGGGAATGACCTCCGGTGAAGGTTGTCACCTCTAATAGATTGTGTAAACAAGGTCCTCTGGACCCAGACTAGCCGACCAATAAAATTAAAACATAGTGTCAACCATGTTAGTTTAAACGGCACATTCCACATGGTTGAACAAAAAACTGACCAAGTAGAATTTAACTTCCAGAACAACCAAATCCCAGACGTGACAGTAACAGCAGTAGGACAACAGACTGGTGATGGAGGGTCCTCTCGTTTTCTGAAAATCAACCTTCCTTCCAGTCTAAGGTGGCATTCCACACTTTAAGAACATACTCTTAAAGTCTTTACAAATTCACAATCAGAAAATCCCACTCCTATAGTCCAGAAAGATGAGGAATCAGCTCAAAGCCTGGCTGATATTCAGCAAATTGGAGAGCAGTTGTTCATCCATATTCAGTTAAATGAAGGGAAGGACTCTGTTCTCACCCGAGTGTGTGTGAACAACGGTAAGAGCTTCATCAGCGAAGCCATGTTCTGCCAACTTCCAAAAGATCCAGCCATTCCCACATTTAAACTGATAGACAAATGGAAAATGGACCTGGAAACACCCAATTCCAAACATCTCCTGCCAAGCAGGTGTATGCTCAAAATCTCCATAGGCAACAAGAGCATAGTCCATAATTGTTGGATCGTGCGAGACTTCACTGCCTTCTTTTACTTAGGCAGTGACATTCTCAATCGCTTTGCCATTAGTTTGGACCTAATAAACTTCAAAGCTTGGTCCCGATTAGCGGATAATCCCATGGGCTTTGATGACCCAGAGAAAGCATTTAGGTCAGTTCAACTGCTGCCTTATGCAGTTGAAATTCAGATTGGAGAGGAAGTCCCCATCCCAGAAAGGACCCGACAATTCTCCCTGGAAGTGAAAGTTAAAAGAGGACAGAAATCCCCTGACGCCTACATTCATCTTAATGCTTATTTCCAACAGCAAGGGTTGGGGGTAAACCCAACACCACTAGCCAACATAGAACATGACACCATTCCAATAAAGGTGGATAACAGCGACTTAAAGAGTATCACTCTAGCTGCAGGCACCATTATTGGAATGGCGGTTGATGACCGACATTTTTCCATAGATTTAGGCAATGAACTGTTAGGACCAATCCCCAACGACTGTTTTGACAGTGATAGTGATGACAACACAACACCAGACAGGATCTTTACCCGGCATGGGGGGGAATTTCCTGGTGTACACTTCCTACCTTTATGGTAAGGAAGATGTGACCTGTGACTTCAGGAGGTATGAGGTGATTTTCCCGGTCCGCGAGGACTGCCTTCCCCACCTGAAGCTACCACTCCAAATCAGCACTTTGACCAGGGACTTCTCTACCCAGCTGGAGGAGGCTGCTGAGATAGCAAACCCGGAAGTCTTTCCAGGCTTCAGGCAGATGGTTGAATAGAGAGTCAACCTATCTGATGCCTGTGAGACTCTGGAGCAAAAGCAAAAATTGAAACAAGTTTTCTTAGATTTTCAAGATCTCTTTGCGGTGGACTCAAAAGACTGTGGTCGCACCAACATCCACACAACGAAAATTCCCACGGACCCTGGCATGACTCCAGTGTTTGTGAAGCAATATCGCTTGCCTCTCGCATCAATGGAGTCGCTTACTGAAATAATTAAGAACCTTGAGTCCCGTGGGATAATCCGTCCAGTCCACAGCACCTTCAATAAGCCGGTGCTGGGGATTTTGAAGCCAAACGGCCAGTGGAGACTCTGCGCCGACCTTAGGGAGCTCAACAAATGGGTCCAAACATCCTGATGGCCTCTTCCCTACATTGACCAAGGGCTGGCCCAGATCCAGGGGTCAAAGGTATTCACTGCCATTGACCTGACCAATGGGGACTGGACTGTACCTGTCAGTAGGGAGGACCAATACAAGCTGGCCTTTACCTTTGTGGGGCAGCAGTACACATGGACCCAGACTCCCTTCGGATACATAAACTCCGGCAATGAATTCAACATTTTTCTACATAAGGCCATTCCCGACCTGGGTGAAAGGGGTAACCTGGCCTATGTAGATGATGTTTTAGTTAAAAGCTCAACTGTGGAGGAACACATAGCGGAGAACTGTTATGTTCTGACCCAGTTGAGGGCTGCCAGAGCAAAACTCTCCTTTCAAAAGGCACAGTGGAGTAGAACCCGTGTCATTTTCTTGGGGCATGAGATTACTCCTCAGGGTCTCTGTCCCCATGAAAAGAAAGTGGAAGCCCTCCAGAAATTAAAAGACCCCACAACGCTGCGGGAACTAAGGAGCCTCCTTGGACTGACTAATTACAGCACAAAGTTCATTGAGGACTACACAGAAATCACAAGACCCCTATTCCATCTTTTGAAGGGGGGGGGTCAAGTGGGAGTGGGGTCCGGAACAAGCTGAGGCAGTAAGACAACTCAAAAGAAGCCTCTCACAAGCGCCTTGCCTAGCTTACCCTGTCAAAAACAAGGAGTTCTTCTTGGAGGCACGGTTCTGAAATACATGCTTGACTGCAGTATTATACCAAAAGCATGACAAGGTCAATAAAGTAATCTCCTATGTGAGTAAAGGTTTATCCTCTGTGGAGGAAAAATTCAACGATTGTGAGAAGGCACTCCCGGCAACGCTGTGGGCATTGAAGAATTACCGCCCGTTTATCCGGGGGAACACATCATAGTGGAGACCCCACACCAGCCTCTGCAATATCTCCAAAGTGACAGAATCCGGGTCGGAAATGTGAGTAATTCCCGAATTACTTCCTGGATTCTGTCAATGCAAGGCTTTCCTGTGGAGGTCAGATATGGCCAAAACAGGAAGAGTCCCCTCATGCAAGGTCTGGCTGACTTGCATGATTGTGCCAGAGAAAACTGTCTCGAGGACGAAAATATAAAAATCAAGGACAACGTGGAGGCATACCCTAATTCCCCACACAAAGCCTTTGAAGAAGACAAGTGTGAGGGAATGCTCACTGTCTATGTGGATGGATGCTCCTACCATGTTGACAGCAACGGGGAAAAAGAACTTGTGGCTGGCGTAGGGAATGCCTGGGTGAATGACGCCCCAGAACCTTCCGCTGGGTACAAGATTGGTCCCCGAAGTAGTCAAGTGGCAGAGTTGATGGTTGTGCATCAAGCCATCCTGACTGCTGTCCAACACCAACTCCACAAACTGGTCATAATCACAGACTCGGATTATGTACGGAACGGGTTCGTGGAGTACCTCGTTAACTGGAAAACCTGAAGCGTGCTATGTGCTAACAACAAACCATTGAGACATGGAAAATGAATTCAAAATATTGATGATCTGGTCACCTCGAATGGGATGACCATCTACTGCAAAAAGATCAAGGGTCATTCTAAAGTAGAGGGACCAGACAAAACTGGAAATTACCTAGCTGATCAGCTGGCCAAAACCAGAGCAATCCAAGGGGATCTACTTGAGATCGAGTCCCTGTTGGGAGAAATCCAGGTCACTGCTATCACTAGGTCCCAGACAAATGCGCACAATGAACTCTCAACTGCACAATGGAGTAAGGAAATGCCAGATGCTGATTTGATTACGGCTCAAAAAGGGGATCCAATAATTGGTAAGTATTATCAACACATTGAGGACCCTGAGAACTTTCCCCTGACGGATACCAATTACATAGGGAAAGAAGACCTCAGAGTGTTGATGAAATGTCCAAAAATGTTCTGAATCCAAGACGGTTTGTTGGTAAGGAGATCCCTAGCTGGCCATGCTCAGTGAGTGGTCCCTACCTCATTCCAAAGCCTGATGTTGTCATGCCCATGATCGGGCCACAGCCGGTCATAGGGGGTTTCATACAGCACTTGAAATTTTAAGAGAGGTTGCATACTGGCCACACATGGGGCAGGACCATGACCAATACTTGAAGGGGTGTCTTGTGTGTGCACAATTTCAGCCAACATCCTCACACACTGTGCGCCTCTCCAAAAGAGGGGGATGACACTGAAAAGGTCAGATTTGCAAATCGATTTTATCAGGCCAGTGATTTGCTCCTCTAGGGGGAACAGGTACATGTTGACCGTGACATGCTTGTTTACTAAATGGGTGGGATGTCTCCGAATTTTCGAATTGCAAGGCAGAAACAGCAGCTGCCCTGATGATCAACCACATCTTCATGCGTTTTGGACTACCCCAAAGGATCGTGTCAGGCCGAGGTAGCCACTTCACTAGCGAAGTAATGACAAAGATGTGGGAGATATTTGGGGTCAAAAGGAAATTACATATTGCCTGCCGGCCAGCCTCTAGTGGTGCAGTGGAGAGCTACAACAAGACAATTGTGAGCATATTAAAAAAGTTTGTGGCATATTCTGGGCCAAGTTGGGATATCTGATTACCCCTTGTCCTGATGGCCATCAGCTCTACCCCTTCATCTGCAACTAAAATGTCACTGTTTGATCTGATGACTGGACGAAGGATGGTGCTTCCCCAGCATCTGTTCTACAGGACACAAGAGCAGAAATTGATCAATGCCTCCACAACTCATGAGTATGTTGAAAATCTGAGAAAACACCTTCAACATGCTTTTGCCTATGCTCAGAAAAATCTAGAAAGATCTGCAGACAGCATGAAGACCCACTATGACTTAAAGGCGACTAGAAAAGAATACCATGTAGGAGACCGGGTCTACTTATACAATTTCCAGAGGAACCAGGCCAAACAGCGCAAATTTTTGCCTAGCTGGAGGGGTCCTTTTGAAATTGTAGACAAAATCTCATAAGTCGCCTACAAAATCCGTATCCCCAAAGGCAGTTTGGCAGAGGGGGAAGATAAGTGGGTCCATATCAACCAACTGAAGTGTTGCCATCCTAGGCACACTCTGCAGCAACTAGAGGATTCTTCTGAGACCTCGGAGGGGGTCACTCCAGCTCCCTAGAATTCCAACTATAAAAATATTCCATCTATATAATCAATAAATTGCCAATAGAAAAAAATTGTCCTGATTTGTAAAAATCTATGTGTCCCCCCCACTACATAAATAGTGGTGGGGAAATGTCTACAAATATGCTTTTGCTTTGTCATCCTAGAATTGTAAACCATGGAGACTAAAACCAAGGAGGACCACCCAGGGACCGGAAGGAAAGATCCAAGGGGCCCGGGGTATCACTCGATACTCTCATCAGGAATTGGCGAGGGGAACTGGTCGATCCACCACTGATGGGAGAAGCTGATGAATTTTGACATTTGGACCAGAAAGAAAAGAAACTGATCATCCCAATCTCGCGACTTCCCATTGATGGGCGCTCAAAGCCAAATCGTGAGGGGGGGCTGGTGTGATGCATTGACCCACTAGGCCCTGCCCTGCGACATCACTGTGTGCTGGTTGCACCAGAACCAACAAAATCGCCGCAAAAAGCCCTATGCGCACTGAACCTCTCAGAATTGCGCTGTGAAACCAGAAAGTTGGCTGCCAATCTACTTTGCCTGTGTCAGTGGTGGAACAGGAGACCACAATTCTAAAACCTGTCATTGGGCTGCCCACAAAGGGAAAAAAGAAACTATGTGAAAGGCAGTGCTTCATTGCAAGGAAACCCAGAAGTGCTCTGAAATCCGTTTTTCCTTGGTTGCTGAAATGACAAAATAATGGATCCCAGACATCAGAAAAGATCCAACATCCTTGCTGGGTGTTACCCGTCACTTTATTTAAAGAATCCATATAAGCACACAATATCAGGAGAAGCAGATTTCATCACAAGAATATCCACATTAAAAAAAGGTGCTTTCCTGGGAAAATCTGTCAGATATGGGCGCTGTACCGTCGGCCGCCTGTATGAAAGCTGTCATTTAATTGCACTGGAAGCTTAAACTTGTGCAGTTCAAATCAAATCGTTGAAATTAAGTGACTTGCTATGAAAAACAATATAGGTTGCCCCTATTTAATTTCTATGTTTAAAAAGACTGGAATTGGAGATATGTTTGCCTGTTTTGAAAATGTAAGTTTATTTTCATCAAAGAAAAATTTAAACAAAGTGGATTTTTAAAGTCAACCCCTGATGCCAGTCAAAGAACTTCAAAGCAAATTCCACAGCGTGCCCCAAACAAAAGGCACCTTCCTCCTGCTATCTGCCACAGGAACTCCCAGTAAGATGTTAATGAAGAGGGGAGGAGATTTTGCTCTGCTTCTCTGGGGAGAGACAAAAGACTCCCTTGATTGAAAAGATATGCAGATGCAACTGTCAACAGAACCTCCTGCCAGGGGAAAGAGGCTGGGATTGCTCTTGACCCACCAAAACTTTGGAGGCGGGACAGACAGTTATGTGTATTCTTAAAGCACAAGAAAGTATATATTTGAAAAGCACTGACAGAGGACTGTGCAAAGTTGTAAAAATGTGTTAAATAACAGTATTGTTAATATGAAAATTCTGGTCACGTTGTAAAACTACTCGGAACTCTGTGCTATGTTCTGGGACAAGACTACAGAATTTGTGGTTTTGTAGCAATTGTGGTGATGCCAGAAACATGAAACTTCACATGATTATGCCCAGATGTCATGCGCACATATGTGCACAAATATGGACAAATCTGACATTGGGTACCAGACCAAAAGTGTGAAAAATTGCCAAATCTAGACCCGAGCTCTCACCAAGACGGGGCTCGGATGAATACTTGCTCCAACAAATATCTGATATAAATATGCTATTGG
This sequence comes from Ambystoma mexicanum, assembly GCF_040938575.1. NCBI lineage: Eukaryota > Metazoa > Chordata > Amphibia > Caudata > Ambystomatidae > Ambystoma > Ambystoma mexicanum. Next base: position 458,060,198 of record NC_090922.1, read on the forward strand.
TATTAAGGTTGCAAAGTTGTAAATATGTCTTGTATGAAAACTAGATTTCATGTGCAGAAACAGAGGGGAGGTTCTCCCTGGATCATCAAATACAGCGTCACCATGACACCAGGTTTTCTTCTCAAATCAGGGGAGTGGAAAGACCCTAACCAATAGAATCCCTAGGGGTGTGCCTAGAAGAAGTCAGCATACCACCCTTTTAGAAAATAAACATAAATAGAGATAGCTTAGGACCTAGACACACATCCACTCACCATCCGATTGCTGGCGAAGCACTTTGCAAGAGAAATCCATATTCCAGACTCCAGAACTTTTGAAAGAAGAAAGGGCCACTTCCAAAGCTGAACCCTTCCCAACTTGGCCTTTTAAAATCCTGAAACCAGATTTTAACCCAGACCTCCAAGGGGAACAACAAAAAGAACAGCCTGGCTGAGCTTTGCTGCTTTCTTGCTAAGAATTCTTGCCAGAATCCAGAGATCCGACCCAGTAGAGCAGAGCTGTGACCAGATAGCAGCAAATTAGAACCAACCCATCAGATCCAGTCCAATCCCACCGTGCAGTGTCCAGAGTGCCGTCCTGAGTGCAGAATCAGAGCGCCTTCATTCTAGTCCGGTGTACTAGCAGAATTCCAGTCCAGAAATCTTTGACCAGATCCCTGACGGGTCCATTCCAAACAGTGGTAGTGAGTATCCATAGCATAGGATTGTCTCTAGCATATGTATTATCCATAAATCATCCCCATCCAAACCCTCTTATATCCAGAACTGCATTGTAGAAAATCTTTGGTCTTACCTGAATCTTTTCTCTCATACCTATAGTCCTTTGGTAATAGTTGTGTTAAAATCATCTTTGCGCTAATATATTTGCTGAAGAAAGACAAGCGTCTCGGCGGGCAAAAACCAGCCAGAGGTGTCGCTGGACTGGTGGCTGTGCTGTCGTGTAGTTTGTGGCTTCATAGTCTCCTTAGTATAAGAAACCTTGTTTGTAATTTTAAAAAGCGCAACCTTGTATTACAAATTTTGACTCTTTCTGAAAAAAATGACCTCTACAAAATCCTTCATAACTACCTCACTGTGTATGCTAGAAACGAGATGTAAGTGTCTTCTTGAAGCTAACATCCTCAGCTTTCCATCGAATCTGAATCCGCATTCCATCTCCTCTTGGTTCTTCCGCAATCGTGCTTACCGTGCATGGAAAAGTTTGCAGCACATTTTTCATTTGGCTCAAATCTATCACGTGTGAAACAGCTGTACATTGCATCCGACCTCAGAATTACGTTTTCAATCTGGTAGTTACTCAATAATCATTGCTAGTGTTTATCTGAAACTATACAAAGTGGCTCCCACTAGTATTGAATCCATTTTCGTGAATTAAATCCATTTTTAGTTTTTTACCGTTCCATTCAAAGCCACATTCAAAACCATTTTGACAAGTTGCAATCATTCCTGTTTTTCTCTGTGTTTGCTGGGGGAAAATCGGAATCGATACTGTATTTGTTGAGTGTGTATTCCTGAAACCTGTTTTCTGTCCTTCCATCTTTTTATACTGCATATTGGGGGGATTGAGTAGTGTGCAGGGGGCAAGAGTGATCACTTGCATTTGATTGAACCCACACAAAAGTATTATTTCTATGCTGCCTCTAGCACATGTAGATTATTACCGTTTTTTTTCATGTACCGCTATCCTTGGTAATTATATAAATTGTGACACCCAAAGATAGTATACTGTCTCTAAACTTACACTGCAATAAATAAACTGCAGCCAGCTTAGACTTCTCCAGTCAGGACAACTCCCCTTTTTTGTACACACATGCCTTATTTTTCCTATCATTACTCCGTGTGATTAAAGAGAGTTGTTGTGACATCACCCCATTGGTGACCATTGTATAAACCATTAAATAGTGTGATATATATCTATTGTGCAATACATAAAATAAATCCTTTTAACTTTGCAAAACAGCCTGCTTCCTGTTCAGTGTGACCGGGGGGGATTCAAAGAGAGGGGCGTGATATAAGGGTATATCATTCAGAAATAAAAGAACTTATAGACATAAATAAATAGTTAAGGATTCCAGCTGTGCATCACACGCTAGGCATTGACTTAGGTGGAGTGCCAGGTTGAAATCACTTACAATACGGTCGGAACATGTAGCGCCACAGTGACCAAAAATATAGAACATGTCAGCGATTTCACCAGGGAAACCTAATTGTTTCCCAAGTCTGCACCAGGAAGGGATGTCGCCAGCATCAGGTGGAACAAACCAGCAACAGGGTTGCTTAAGAAGGAAAGCTTTGTGGTACTTTTTACAGTCTGGAAATCTGACACCTCCATTTTCAAAAGAAGCTTTAAGTTTGTTAATAGCAATTCTCTTACATTTACTCTTTCCCCATAGGAAGTTAAGTAAATTTGAGTTGATGGACTTAAAAAATGTAGTTGGGAGTTGTACCGGAAGTATTTGTAGGTAATATAGGATAATGGGAGATAGCATAATTTTGATAGTATCAAGGCGTCCCCACCAGGATAGATGTAGAGGAGACCAAACAGAGGATAATTCCTTAAGTCTATTGAGTTAGAAATCAATATTCAATTTGAGAGTGCAACTAACGGAGGGAGAAAAATGTAAGCCTAAGTAATTAAAAGAGTTGTCATATCATTTAAAACCAAATACATCCAGTTCATTCTTGAGGCATAATGGATTGAGAGGTAATAACTCTGATTTGTCTCTATTAAGCTTATACCCAAATAGAGAAGAAAAGTTGAGTAACTTGGCCAACAAATGGTGCAAGTATTGGTTAGGGTTTTTCAAAAGAATGAGAATATCATCCGCAGAGGCAGTTGTCTTGGTTTCATGGATAATGTGACAGATAGCGGGGATATTTTTATCAGCTATAATATGTTCCAGAAGGGGTTCAGGAGGTAATACATGCAAAATGGGAGATAACGGGCATCCCTGCATAGTGCCTCTTTGTAAAGGGAAAAAAGAAGAGAAACAACCATTAATGCATATGGAGGATCTCAGATTAGAGTATAGAAGTTTGACTTAAGATAAAAAGCCCTCCCCACACCCATGCCAATGCAGGGCCTGGAACATATATTCCCAATTAACCCGATCAAAGGCTTTTTCAGGTCTAGAGAAATAGCGGCATATCCCAATTTGTCATTTTTGTCCTTAGAGATAATGCGTATGGCATCGAAAAGATGCCTTTCATTGGCCGAGATGTTCCTACCTTTGACATAGCCCACTTGGTCTGGTTTGATCAAACAGGGAAGGTAAGACTAAATTCTGTTGGCAATTAATTTGGAAAACATCTCACTTTCTACATTGATAAGGGAGATAGGTCTATACTTTTTAAGGTGATCAGGATTTTTCTCTGCCTTTGGGAATAGGATGAGGAGAAGGTTCCAGATGAAGATCCCTTGGAGATAATAGAGGAGAATAGGGTTTTAAATCTAGGGATTAAGGAGCCCGAGCATTGGTTAAAAAACTCTATGGAAAGATCATCAGGGCCAGGGGCATTTCCCCTTCCACTCCCCTTTATGGCTTGGTTGATTTTCTACATAGTTAGGTCACTTTCTAGGCAGCTAAGATCAAATGAGGATATGAACTTCTACTGAAGTTCTCAAAGAAAGCTTTAAGATTAGCCTTTGGGACCAATGCTTTCGGGGATCACAGATCAGAAATGGAATGTTTGAAGACTTCAATAATACCGGTAGGATCTGTAATTATAGAGATGGAAGAGTCTTTAATTTGGGAGATAAGTCATTTTTTTGTCTGACTTTGAGATAAGAAGCAAGAGCTTTGCCAGCTTTGTTGGAGGTTTGGTATATTTTCGATTTGTATTTTAAGATAGATCCTGAGGCTTGTTCGGTGAGTTTTTTATTAATTTGAAAACGTAGGGACAGGACAGTGTGAAGGTCTATACTTGAAGAAGAGCGATAATATTATTTTCAGCCGTGGTGAGTTGGAGATATAAGGCGTCAAGGCCTTTCTTATATTGCTTCCTTTTCATACTAGAAAATGCAATTATGTAACCTCTCAAGGCAGCTTAAAAGCACCACAATTACAGGATATCGAGGTATCTTCATCGAAGTTTTCAGAAAATAACTGTTGTTGGAAGGACATAATGACTGAATACATTGTTGGTCCTGAAGTAGAATATTACTGAATTTCCATCTGGAAGATGGTTTCTTGATATTGGAGAAATCAAAGGATATAATGACAGGTGCATGGTCAGAAATAACAATACTGGCTATGAGGGAATCTAAAATAGTATTGGTGTTTGATCGAATCCCAGAAATCAGGATCGGGTAGAATGGGACCATCAATATTCATATTAGTAACTATATCTGATCCAATAAGCAATTTGACCCAAACTCTTCTCCCATGGGTATCTGTATCCTGACATAACATTTTATACGATAACTTCTTGCTGGTTAGTATGGCCACTCCATTTTTTCCCAGCAGCTAGACTAGCAATAACATCCTTGATCCAGAAGGATTTGAGTTTCATAGCTTCTGTAAGAGAAAGGTGGGTTTCTTGTATGCAGGCAATAGATGGGTTCAGCTTTTTGAGATGGGATATCAATTTGTACCTCTTCATTGGGTTATTGCAGCCCTTAATGTTCCACATTACACATTTAGAAACGATTGTACCTGAGACGCATGGTTAGTATCATAAAAATACCTCGGGAAGGGAAATTTATATAATGCTGTAAGCCAAATCATCATAAAGCACAACATGAGCATAGATATATCCAAATGAGATAAGCACCCAAAATGCAATGGCAAAACACAAAGGGGTAAAACAAAAGGAATTAGGGGAAGGAAGGGGAGACTTGGCCAAGTGGAATATGCCAAAAATATGAGGTATGATATTGAGCAGAATAAAGAGTAAAGCCACATAAAGGATAGTAAAAGAAAAAGGATCAGGTTACAAGAGGGATCTATAAGGGAAAAAGATACAGGAATGGATGAAACCAGCAGGGCCAAAGAACTGATCTAACCCTGGAGGAGCAAGGGTACACCAGCGGTAACCAGCCCACCATCATTGAGGGAAAAAATAGTTATGGCAACGCCCAATGATAGACAGAGTCAAGAACCGGAGAAGGAGGCGTTGGTAGGGAGCAAAGTATCCATGCTGTCAGTCTTGAGGGACCAGATGTAAGCCTTAAGGTCAGCCGGATCATCAAATATGGATGTACGACCTTCGTATGTCATGTTAAAAGAGCAGGGGCGATATAGGCTGCATCTGATAGTAAGTTGTTTCAACGCTGGATGATAAGAGAGGAATTCCTTTCTTTGTTGGGCAGTCTTCATAGCCACATCTTGAGATACGTAGATCCTTTTGCCATACCAGACCAGCGTGTTCTTCTCTTTAGCTTTTGAGATAATAAGCTGCAATTGGGTGTATTCCAGCAAATAAAAAATCTTAATGAAGAAGAAATTTCACACCAGCACAAAAGAAAAATAGTAACTACAAAGGATAAAAGGAAGGCTGTAAGTATGAGAAGAGTTGAAAATGTTACTTCAAAGGTGTAGATTTCCGTTGTTTATTTCTTATGTAAGTCCTTTCCTTGTTAGTTAATCTTATTCCCTTCATCCTTTTTATTAATTTATTTTTTTCCTTTTGCTGATTATGTTGCAGTAACTGAAATGACCATGAGGTGGCACAGTGCAAACAACGAAGAGGCCCGACAAGGCCCGAACTAGCTGGTTGGGTCACCGCCACCGCCAGGGTTCTCCACACGGAAGCTTGAGCAGCCGCAGGGCACAAGAGATGAAGAATGGAGCCCGCCTCTTCACCGGAGCTCGTATGAATAGAGTAATGGGCAGCCTGCTTTAGTCGCCACTGGTAAGGAAAAGGAGAGGGTATTTGGTGGGTAGAAGGGGTTGCACAATGAAATAAGAAGTGGTGGGACGGAGCAGCATGCCTATGGGGCCATCTTCATTGGCATCAAGACACGCCCCCTCCCATACCTTTTAAAATATTAAATTGATCTTCAATACATCAGATTTCAGAAGGTTCCAGAAAGTGGTGGCCTGTCGCGAGAAAGCCTGATTACCAGTATGTTTCAGTCTAGTTCAAGGAACAGTGAAGTATTAGCAGATATACATGCACAGTGGGGCAGGTATTTACTAAATGTATGCCAGAGAAACAAAGTACTAAACCATGTAGGGCTCTTTGTACCAAACCAAGGTATTTATGTTTCTCAGGGAATTCCACAGACAACTAGTGTCCATCTCGGGGGGCTGGTGCAATATTGTCGAATGTGCCAGAGTCCAACAGACGGTGGACTGCCACTTGCTGTTGCCTCTGGAGCTTATTAATTAAGTTAACAAGCTGGCCTAATTATATAATTATTTATTTATATATATAACATTATAATTACAATTATAATTATCGCCCAAATAGGCCCCATTGGCATACTGAATGGTGGACCGAACCAAGGCCAGAACTAGGAAATCAACTTGGAAAATCCGGGAGGGGAATAGCCAGCCTTAGGATTTTTATGGTGAAAAAAACGCTCTTAGCTACTGCACCTACCAGTGGGCACATGGTAAAATTGGCATTAATTCACACGCAAAAATTCTTCATCACATTAATTGGCAGAGGCAGAGACCCAACACCCTTGTCCACAGGTTGAGCATAAATTAATTAATCTGCTTGCCTATAATCATTATAATTCTATTTATATATCATCATATAATCATAATCTGTGTCTTAATGGGGGTTGTTTTTAAGTGTTTGCTTGCCATCCAATTATGGAAATCCAAGAGGCAGTCATTAAAGAGTTTAGGGTTAGAAAATGAGTCCGAACTTAAATCAAAGATTCGTTGAGTCTCTACATTGCTATGCTATCCGTGATAACACTGAAGTTTATATCACGCTTCATTAAAGGTCTTATGAACACCATGAAAAGAATGGGCAGCAAAGTCGAGCCTTGAGGAATCCCACATTGCAGATGGTGATTTTTAGGTTCGAATGGATGTAGCAACACGGTCTGCTGCTGATCTTTGAGAAACAAATTTAACAATTTCAGCACAGAGCCTCTACAGCCCACATTGTTGACTCTTGGATAGAGATTTCATGGCAAGCAAAGATGAATGTAGTGGAGAAATTTAGCAGGACCAGGGACTTGATTACACTGGTCAGTCTGCCCTCACAGAAAATCCAAAATGGAGGTAGTGATGGCCTTGGTTCTATTCAATGTTCTGAACCTAGTCTGATGACGACTTAATATGGCATAATTCTCCGCAAAAGTCATAAATTGGTATCCTAGCAGCATCTAAATCAACATAGTCATTCACAAAAGATTTGAGATTGGGTGGACGATGAAGTGATCTGAAGATTCAGCCAGGGGGTTCTTCAAAAGAGTGATTACTGTGGTAGATTGTATGTTGCTGTTTTTGGCTCCGTAGAGCAGTATGTTGGTCAAAATATCACATAGTATGCAGTTAATCTTATTAAACCCCTTTAGAAGACAAGGATCACTAGGAGAGGCATTGTTTTATTGCTTTCATTTTGTTTGAAGAATAGGGATAAAAAAAAGTGGAGTGAATTTGTTCACACCTACGCCCAGATAATTGGAAGGCCCAGGTGAATGGAACAAGGTACCTAAGGTGGAGCTATGGGTTTCTGAGTGAATTTTCACCATATGCTCATGGAAAAAAGTTGCTGATGTTCTCCTGTAGGTTTTGGGTAGGAATATTCCCATTTTAATGGTCATTGGCCCCTCACACTGTTATACAGAAAAAGTACATTATTGTATGAACCAATAGTGAAAGTCCTCCATGACAAAATCATTTCCTGCCCATAATGATCTCCTTTGTGTAATATCTCATGCAGATCAAAGGTCTGGCCTTATCTTATGATCATAAATAATTAGTTTGCCATATTCTTCTTGGTTGCTCTTGTTCTGTTCTTATTGAGTAGTTCTTGGGTAAACCAGTTATTCTCCAGCATGGGGTCTGGCATGGATTCACATGCTCATGAATATTCCCCGTCGTCAGGCTGGGAATCCTCGGTAAAGAAAAAACCAGTATCAGTTTCGTTTCTGATCTGTCTTTCGTAGTAATATCCAATCACTGGTCTCTGCGTCATACTGACCACAGCCAATGACTGCCCTCTACCTAAGCACCGCCTCTGGCAGCCATCTTCAGATTTTTACCGCACGTTCATGTGTTGGGATCCTCGTGCTATTGCTCTCGAGCGTTAGTGCTATTTTTTCACGTTTTTTCTCAAAAACTTCGTTTTTTCGGTCAAAAGAGCCTCAAGCTCCACCGACTCTCCATCCGATCAACGGGGACCCGTGTCGGATTCGTCTGCGCCCCTCAAGGGTGAAGATTTCGTCGAGCTACGCTTCTTGGAGGACTCCAGAAGTTTCTCAGGCCCGGACATGGCCCAGGAGAAGGGATGCTCGACGCCCGGAAAGCTGTTCAGGGTCTGCCCTGGATGCCAGCTGCAGAACGTCTTTAAGGAGGACGAACACTCCTTTTGTCTCTACTGCCTACATGAGGACAAGACGCACGTGGAGAAGGACTGTGCGTTTTGCGGCAACATGTCGGAGCGGACCATGAAGGACCGCCATCAACGTCTCGCCAACTGGCTGGAAGGGAAGAGCCCGTCAGGCGAGAAGAAGAAGAAGAAATCCGAGCGGTCTTCTAAGACCTTTGAGGACGCCCCGGCGACGGGGGTCCAACACAAGGCAAAGCACCGCGAGTCCGCTGGCACCGGGAGCGCCGAACGGTCAGGCTCTACGGGCGCCAGGCAGGGCGCACCCTCCCCGGCACCATCAACCACGAGGCAACGCTCTGGGTCGGGTAAGAGGAAGGCCGAGCACCCGGCGAAGCTCCTGGAGAGGCCCCGGTCGAGCTCGAAGGCCCCATCGGAGGGGGAGCGAGGCAGTGTCCCCCCCCTCAAGGATAAGGCGGTGAGCGCACCTAAGGTGGTGAAGGCCTTAATCCATCCGGCCAAGCCCTCTATCGAAACTGTCGCGGCGGCCCTGGCTCAGCCTGTGGGGGCTACACCAGTGGTGGCGACCTCGGGGCTCAGAGTCTCCCTGCCACCTCGGAGGGAGTCCTCTTTTGTGCCCATCGATAGGGCCCCCGTGAAATCCCCCGTGGGGAAGAAAAAGGGGGGGCAGGGCGTCGTCGTAGATTCGGCCTCAACCTCGGAGGAGGAGCTGGTCGAAGTCTTAAGCCACGGCCTCGGCGTGGAAGAAGACCGGCCCGTCGGGATGGATCCCGACGCAGGCGACGACGACATCGTCGAGGGTACCGACGGGGCCCCTGATCGCCCGTCGGATTCCCCTCTGCCAGCGCCGCGAGACAGCTCGGCGGCCATTTTGTTGGCTATACAGTCCTTATGCTCAGAGATAAGGACGAGACTACCGTTGCCGACGGAACCTCTCCCGTCGGGGGACCCAGAACCGGGACCTTCTGGTGTTCCCCCTACCAAGAAAAGAAGGATCCACCCTCCGCCTCCTTTTCAGCCGTCGCGCCCTTTCCAGCCCTCCTCCCCGTCCACCCGAGGGGATGATACGGGGACTGACACGGCAGCGACGGGTACGGACGACGAGGTATACGACGAGGATGTACCGTCGTCGCCTCCCACCAGGGCTTCTCCGCCCGACGAGATTGGATCGTTCCACTCCATGATCACCAGGGCATCCGAGCTTTTCCAACTCTGCCCTGAGGAGAAGAAGAAGGAAGGTTTCCTTTGTCAGCGGCGCGAGGCCAAGAGGAAGACGGTCCTCTCAGTGCCTCTATTGGACGACATTTGGGATGAGGGCCTCACCCTCCTCAAGAACCCTTCCACGACGCCGGCTAGAAGGGACCGGTACGAGAAGAAGTACCGGGTCCCGGACACGGCCCCCCTGTGCCTCCGGGCGCAGCCTACCCCGGACTCCGTCGTCTCCGCGGCGGCCAGGAAAAAAGCGGGGGGGGGTGCGGCCTCCACATCGACTTCCCCACCGGACGGCGAGGGAAAGAAATTGGACGCTATGGGACGCAGAGTCATCTCGTCTGCGGCGACGACGATTAAAGCGGCCAACGCCTTGGCTATCGTGGCCCGCTACGACAGGGAGCTCTGGTACAAACTGGCTCCCCTACTGGACTTCTTGCCGGACGACAAGAGGGCAGAGGCCCTGGAGATCCTGCAGGAAGGTGAGGTGGCTTCGGACCACGCCATTACCGTTGCGACGGACATCGCCGACACCGGGTTCCGCCAGTTGGGCAACGGCGTTTGCCTTAGGCGGCGTGGATGGCTCAAGGCTACGGACTTCCGTCAAGACGTTCAGACCAGAGTCCTGGACATGCCCTTCGATGGGAACAACCTGTTTGGGAAAACAGTAGACGATTCCCTTCAGGCCATTAAAGCGGACACCGAGACGGGCCGGGCCCTTGGAGTTCTGCAACAACGACGGACGCCCTTTCGGAGCAGCGGAGGCAAGGGCGCCTCCAAAAGTTCAGGCGGCGGTTTCTCCACCTACCGTCAAGCGGCCCGCTCGTCGGCTCAGGAGGCCTACAGAGGACGAGGCAAGTCTGGCGGACTCCGCCGTCGTCGCCAAGGAGGTCAAGGCGGCAAAGCCTCGTCGAAGCAGGATTGAACCGACCGTGGGGTCGGGCCCCCACCGAAGCACCCCGGTGGGAGGCCGGCTGGCGAGATTCGTCAGCGTGTGGGAGTCCATCTCCACCGACCGTTGGGTGCTGGACGCCTTGGCCCGGGGCCACGCGCTCGAATTTCAAAGAAGGTGTCCGCGCGTCCCCCCCGTGGCCAGGAAAGAACTTCACGTCCCTCAACTTCTCCTGGAGGTAAAGGCGATGCTGAGGAAGGGCGCCATCGAACTCGTCCCAAAGAGACTTCGGGGCTCCGGAGTTTACTCGAGATACTTCCTCGTGAAGAAGAAGACGGGGGGGATGGCGCCCCATCCTGGACCTGCGACGTCTGAACAAGTTCATCAAGGCGCAAAAGTTCCGGATGGTCACCCTCCAGCACGTCCTGGGTCAGCTGGAGGAAGGAGACTTCCTGTCATCGTTGGATTTGGAGGATGCCTACTTCCATATTCCCATCCTAAAGGGGCACCGAAAATTCCTCAGGTTTGTGGTCCAAGGGCGTCACTACCAGTTCAAAGCCCTCCCCTTCGGACTACGGTCGGCCCCCAGGGTATTCACCAAGTGCCTTGCACCGGTGGCGGCGCAGCTGCGCCGCGAGGGGATCCACGTCTACCCCTACCTGGACGACTGGCTCATCCGAGCCAAGTCAAGGGAGCTCGCCCTGGATCACACGGCAAGGACCGTCCGACTTCTCACGGACCTGGGATTCTCCGTGAACTACGCCAAGTCTCACCTGGTACTGGGAGCGAAGCTCGACACAGTGTCTCTTCTGGCCTCCCCGTCGGAGGAAAGGACCAGGTCCATCCTGGGCAAGGTACAGCGGATGTTGGTTTCCGACGTGGCCAAGGTGAGGTCCATCAAGTCCCTCCTCGGAATGATGTCTTCCTGCATCTACCTCATTCCCATGTGCAGGCTCCGGAAACGCCCGTTGCAGGAGTTCCTGGACGCGCGCTGGATCCAAACGACGGGCAGCTTCGAGGAGAGGATCACACTCGACGAGAGTTTCCGCCGAGCGGTCCGGTGGTGGGGCAACCGCACGCATCTGACGGCGGGCATGGACTTCCAGACCCCAGATCACCAGGAGACAGTGACCACCGATGCCTCCCTGGAAGGGTGGGGAGCGCACACCGAAAATCTGCACGCGAGAGGCCTTTGGCTCCCGACGGAGAAGTCCCTCCATATCAACGTCCTGGAGCTCCGTGCAGTGTTCTGGGCCGTCAGGTCCTTCCTTCCGTCCCTCAAGGGCAAGGTGGTGAGGATCTTCACCGACAACACCACCACCATGTTTTACATCAGGAAACAGGGCGGAACCAGGTCCCCAGCGCTGTCCAAGGAGGCGCAGGACCTGTGGCATTGGGCCGTCGCCCAAAGGATGTTTCTGGTGCCGTTTCATCTGGCAGGGATAAAAAACACCATCGCCGACTCACTCAGCAGGGAGCTGCGCTCGTGCCACGAGTGGGAACTACGGCAGGATCTAGTGGATCGCCTCTTCCGACGGTGGGGCACACCCCAGATCGACCTGTTCGCGACGGCGACGAACTCCAAGTGCCGGAGGTTCGCCAGCAGGTTTCCCCAGGCGAGGAGCATGGGCGATGCCTTCTCGTTCCCCTGGGAGGGCCTGTTCCTCTACGCGTTCCCTCCTTTGCCACTGCTAATCCGGCTCGTCAACCAGCTCAAGAGGTCACGGTGCAGGATGATCCTCGTCGCACCTGCGTGGCCGAGGCAGATATGGTTCCCGGACCTTCTGGACTTGTCAGCGTCCCCGCCAATCAAGCTGCCGGTGGACGCGGATCTTCTCTCCAGGGAAGGAGGCGCCATCCTCCACCACGACCCGAAATCGCTGAACTTGCAGGCCTGGCTCCTGCAGCGCTAGAGTTTGGAGGATACGACATACCGGCCGACTGCAGAGAGGTTCTTGCAAAGGCCAGGGCGTCCTCGACTCTTAAATGCTACGGACACAAATGGAAGAGGTTCTCTGTCTGGTGCCACGCACAGAAGATTAACCCTCTACGGATTACGGCTCCCCAGGTACTGCCGTACCTGCTGACGCTGGCCAAAGCTGGACTGGCACACGCGTCCATCAAGATTCATCTTGCTGCGATCTCCCGATACACCAGAACCACGGGCCGGACATCCTTGTGGTCTCATCGTCTGGTGAAAGAGTTCATGAAGGGACTGTTCAGATCGTTCCCGCCGGTGAAGGCTCCGGCCCCGGTGTGGGAGCTCAACGTGGTGCTGACCAAGCTCATGGGACCTCCGTTCGAGCCTCTGCACTCGGCCCCGTTGAAGTTTCTGTCGTGGAAAGCAGCGTTTCTTGTGGCCATCACCTCCGCACGACGGGTGGGAGAGATCCAGGCCCTTTCATGCAAGGCCCCGTACTTGACTTTTCACGACACAAGGGTAGTGCTCAGGACGCACCCCTCCTTAATGCCCAAGGTACCGTTGGACTTCCATCTCAACGAACCCTTGGTGTTGCCTGTGTTCTTCCCGTCGCCTTCGTCGCCGGCTGAGAGGACTTTGCACTCGCTGGATGTGGCTAGAGCGCTGAAGTTCTACGTGGACCGCACAAAGTGTTTTCGGAAGACGTCACAACTCTTTGTGAACTTTGGACCTGTCAATCAGGGGAAGGCTCTCTCGAAGGCTTCCATTTCCAGATGGCTCTCAGGCTGTATCATGTACTGTCATCGGTTGGCAAACCGACCGCTGCTTGGCCGTCCGAGAGCCCATTCCACCAGAGCGATCGCAGCTACCACGGCGTTCCTTTCTGGTGTGCCCCTGCTGGACATATGCAGGGCTGCTACGTGGAGGTCGACGCACACCTTCACGAAATTCTACTGCGTCGATCGGGATTCCAGGGAGGAGTCCAGGGTCGGCCAAGCAGTGCTGCGCAACCTGTTCGCCTGAGGTGAGCCTGGTGAGGAGGTAAGATGCTTAATGTTGAGTTGGATGTACTGCTTAATGTTGAGCCTTTGCCACCTCCCGTGGTTGTCCATGTGTGTACTGCTATGTATTCTTTATTCATGAGCATGTGAATCCATGCCAGACCCCATGCTGGAGAAGGAACAAGTTACTTACCTGTAACTGTTGTTCTCCAGCATGGGTCTGGCATGGATTCACATGCGAACCCTCCCGCCTACCCCTCTGCGGCTCTTCACTTGGTCATACTGCCACTTCACGTGCTTCCAAATCTGAAGATGGCTGCCAGAGGCGGTGCTTAGGTAGAGGGCAGTCATTGGCTGTGGTCAGTATGACGCAGAGACCAGTGATTGGATATTACTACGAAAGACAGATCAGAAACGAAACTGATACTGGTTTTTTCTTTACCGAGGATTCCCAGCCTGACGACGGGGAATATTCATGAGCATGTGAATCCATGCCAGACCCATGCTGGAGAACAACAGTTACAGGTAAGTAACTTGTTCCCTCTGTATCACCTTCTTTGGGAAACAAAATTCTGTAACTGGAATTGGGCTGTTCCAAGCCAGTATTAGAAATTGCTTAAAGAAATATATATTTATAATTGGCAGCACCCAAATAACCGGCCAAAGACAGAGGCTCAAAAGTGATCTATGAATGGCAACAAATCACGACTTTTCCAGTCTGAGTTTTTCTTTTTGGGAGAGGGGAATGTGGAAGAGTAGGTAGGTATGCAAAAAAAATCTTAAAATATGACTAGACCAAGTTAGTGGCAGAGGATGAGGGGCACTAAACTAGTTTGGGCAGCTGAAGGCTACATCTAAGGTTTGTCATGTCTATGGGCCGGGCCTGTGGCTTGCTGCTATAGTTGGAGGTTTTCTAAAATCCATGACAGCAAGGTTCCCAATCCCAGTCATAACAAGTGCCCTGGAAGCCACTAGTGGGTGCTGTGACTGAACAATTCCCTTGCCACAGCTTGATAAGGCATAGTTGTATTTATTAATTCATTCATGTATTTATTTATTTATTAGATCTATGTAGCACACAGACCCGGAGGTATACACAGCGCTTTTACAGAATCAGTAAAGAGTGACATATTGACACAGAATACATATACAGTTAAGTCTGAGTTAAACATATTTGTTGAATAGCCACGTTTTTAAGAGTTTTTTGAAGACCAGGGAGGAAGGTTAATTTCTGATGTGGTTGGAGAGAGTATTCCATAGGGTAGGAGCAGTGACGCAGAAACTGGAGCCACTTGCTCGCTTACGTTTGAATCTGGGCGTGAGTCAGGTGTGGCTGGATGAACGGCAGAGGCAGCGATTTACTGGTTTAGCACTTCTACGGGGTGAGGTAGGCTAGCATTTTAAATTTGATACATGCTTTTATAGGCAGCCAGTGCACCTCTCTTCTTGCTTCTGAGCAGGGGTCTGAGAGTTTTAAGCCCAGTACCGCTCTTAGGGCCTTATTTTGTAGGAGTTGTAATTTTCCAGGTTATTGGTGGAGGTGCCAGTAAATAGCACATTGCAGTAGTCCCGCTTACTGCCAGTGATGGCCCATGCAAGAGTGTGGCAGTTTGAGGGGGAGATACATTTCTTACCCAAGGAGATGTGCTTGGTGGTGTAAGTTGTGGAAGACGCCAATGCGTTCATGTGTTGGGACATGTTGTGTTCTGCATCAAGATAAACCCCAAGAGTCTTCACAAATTCTGAGACCTGGATGGTGGTTCCGTCGATACGGAAGGAGAAGTAGTATGGGCCCAAGGTACGTAAGCAGCGAGTGGAGCCTACAATGAGAATCTCAGTTTTCTCATCATTGAGACAGAGGTTGTGAGAGGCCATCCAGTTCTGAATGACGCTGTAGGTCTGGTTGATCGTTTCAAAATGTTGGCCATAATTCCCTGAGATTGGCAGAAGAACTTGTGTGTCATCCACAAAGCTTGTGGAAGGGGTATCTGGGGCATTGAAAAGATCCAAGAGTGGTTTGGGCATAGGTATTATAAAGTGCTCGGGAGATGCAAGAGCCTTGGGGAACACCGAAAGAGATGGGGATGGGATCAGTGCTGTGGTCACCTCTGAAGACTCTGGAAGTATGATCACTCAGGAATGATTTGATCCAGCAGGTCGCTTGATGAGAGAAGTGGAAGTTTGTCTGGTGGTGTTGGCGGAGGATGTTTTGGTCAACGAGATGGAACGCTGCCGAAAGATCAAGCTATCAAGTTGGATTTTGAGATCCAAGAATTCTGTTTCAGTACTGTGTTTGGGTCGGAAACCAGATTGTCTTGAGCCTAGGAGTTGGTGCTGTTCTAGATAGATTTGGATATGGGAATATGGGAATGGAATGGATATGTATATGTGAATAAGCAATACGGTCTAGTATTTTGAGAAGGAATGGAACTGTGGTGATTGGTCGGTAGTTAGTGGGCAGGATAGGATCAAGAGAGGGTTTTTTGATGAGACCTATGCTCTTTTGAGGCAATCAATTTGTGATATTATTAGAGGTGAATGAAGCATTAATGAAATCTGCAATTGTGGGTGCTAATGTAACCATGCAGAGTTTCATAATGTGGCCAGGACATTCATCACCTCTACAGTTGGATGATTTGAGGTGTTGGATCGTGGTAGCGATGTCGTCTGTGGATACACTGGAGAAATGGAATGAGGGGGTGCAGTGAGGGTGCAGTGGAGTTCCCGGGAGGGGGGTGCAGGGACAGGATGTTTAGACAGGAGTTGTTGTTGCTTGGGAATAATTTTGCCTTGTAGATTGTTGAGTTTGATAGAAAGGGCTGCTTGGATGGTGGAATACCAAGCTTTGTCAATGTGGACAAGAGAAGGGGTAGGGGCAGGGTTTTCCAGTTCTTTGACGATGGCAACTAGCTCTTTGGAAATAGAGCTAGCTTCAGTAATCCTTGAGTTGAAGGAATTGGCCTTGGTTGATATAAGGGTGTTTTTGAAGGATTTGGATGCAAGGGCGGAAGGCATCAAGGTTGGATGGAGTGGGGTCTTTCCTACAAGTGTGTTTTCAGGCATGTTTGTGAGGGTACAGAGCAGTGAGTTCATTAGTAAACCAGCTGTTAGCTCTTCGACTTTGTTTAGAGTTTATAGGCTTAAAAGGGGCATGTTCGTTGATGGTGTGTGAAAGGGTGGTAAGGATCAGTGAAGCGTGGACTTGTGAGTCATCTGGTGTGGGTATGTGTTTAGAGAGGTGTTAAATCGGTGTAGGGGCTAGGCAGGCTTCAGTGAGTCTGAGTATTGCGGGAGAGGGTCGACAGAGGTTTGGCAGCTGGGTTGCATTCTGGTTGGGATTGGGACAGACAGAACTCTGTGAGATAGTGGTCGGACCAGGGTACAAATGTGATAGATGTAATAGAGACCAAAGTGTTCAATGTTAAGATCCATCCAGGGTACATCCTTTAGAGAGGGTAGGGGAGTGAATGTGGTGTGTGAAGTTCGGATCTGAAAGTAAGTTAGTGAGATTGTTGGCTCTAATGTCTGTTGCATAATTGAAACCTAGGTTAAAGTCCCCTAGGACTAGGAACTGTGGCTGGTTTGATGAAAGGGGAGAGGAGGAGAAGGATGTCCAGTTTTGGTCAGTTCTGGTGATTGGGTTGCCTGTAGACAATGAGCACGTCGATGTTGGTTTGCGATTTGATAGGACTCTTAGACAGGAGTCATTCATAGCCTGGTTGAGGGGCAATAGGTGTCGCTCTGAAGGCGAGACAGGTTCTGCTGATGAGGGCGACACCACCTCCTGTTTTAGCTATTCAGTTGGATCTAAGGATTGAATAGTTGGGGGGCATGGCGAGTGAGAGGTATGGTCCTGATGTGCCGCGCAGCTGTGTTTCAGTCACTTCCATGACATCAAGGTGGTGTTCCTCTATAAGGTCATGAATGTTGGTGGCGTGGGCACAGATGGAGCGGGTGTTGATCAAGGCGCCATTGAGTAGTAAGTCATTATTCAGTGGGGGTTCGCTTGGTGCAGATTGGAATGTGGCAATGGGTGGGTCTGGGGTTCGGACAGGAGGAGAGGCGGTTAGATGCGGGAGGAAATGCGAGAGGTTCTTTCCACACCCAAGATGGGTAGGGTATTGTGCTCGGGAGGGAGTTCTGGAGGGGTCATTCTGGAGCACAATTTGGCTGATCTCATGGAGCCTAGGCAGGACTGTGAACATAGCTGGTTGGTAGCGCAAGTGGCTGTTACTGCCCCTGGTGAGGTAGAAGAGGGTGGGGGCATGTAGATGAATTGGGGGTTGGGTGTAGCAGATCAAGTGCCAAAATTGCAGTGGTAATGCTTCTGTGGGTTTTGTGGCCTTGACTTAATTTTAATAACAGAAGTAAATGATCCGTTAGCAATGAAATGTGTTCAAACATTCCATCTCTGCTCATAACCCTTTCCAGCAAGTTGTTTGTTTGCCTATCATGCCCCTGGAGGGAAGGTTTATAGCAGAGTCGAGTAATTGATACGTGCTGAACAAGCAGGCAGCGTGAAACCTATATATATGATTGACATTTTGGCAGCCACAAATATTTGCTTTGCTTTAACAGTAATGGGAATGTCTGTGGGGATAGAAAGCCGCACAGCACTATTTATTGAGCTAACCGAGGATGGAATAATTAAACACTGTCATATTCTGCGTTCAGTTTCCCTTCGAGCTAAAAACAGTTGTGGGGCCCTGGTAAATACACAAAGAGGCATCCCACATCTGCACACTTTAGGGAGGGGTTGCAATTCCATTCTAGGGGGGTAAGTGTATTGCAGAGCCCTCTGCAGCTTCCATCCGCCACATTAGGTCTGGCTGCGGTTAGACTACTCTGTTGTGTGTGGCTTGCAAGGTACGAAGGCTTCTACACGCCGTATGCTCCTATGAAAGTCATACTCCACTAGGGTGACTTGGAAGCAGTGGAATGCAGCATTGCATCTGCTTCCCTCTGTCTCTGGTGTAGAAAGGGAAGGAAGCTACGAGGGAAAGGTCAGGGTAGATGGCAGAACCCTAGCCTTTTCGCCCAGGTTGTCTATCTGTTTCTCATAACTTCATCCAACCCAACCTGCCCTGATGGCCATTGGCGACAGGGCAGTGGGGCAGGAAATTAACTCTTAGTGACCATACACAACATATAATTACAGATGGGTATCTATGCACACCGCGGTTCATTCTGCCTCAGGTTGCACGTCTCATCATAGACATCTCAAGCTATGCTGCCTGTGTGGTGTCACCTTGGTAGACTATATCCCCATTGATATTTACCTACATGCAGTTCTTTAGGTGGTGAAAACCAGTGTCCAAAATCACACATACATCATCTGCCACCGTTAGACGAGAGCAGCTTGGAGTACCTGCCACCACTCAGCACACTGATCCTGTCACACAAACACACCTGACTCCAGGGTACACATTGTGGGTCTGAGACACTTGGAAAGGAATTAGATCCACATGCTGGAAGAGGGTGCTGGAAGTACACCAGTGATGGTTTACAAACACTTATGTCTTCATTAGCACCATGCAAACCATTCTGAGACTGGTGTAGCATGACTGCAAGAAAACAAGATGCCATTGGTTCATAGATGGCCCGCCCATTTTGCCATGAGATAATTGTCCTTTGAGCCTATAGGCTACTCTTCCAGTCAGCTGACCTCGCCCAATAGCTTCTAATCCACCTCCTCTTCTGGACCATTCACAGCATATTGGCATGCTTAGTTAAATGTATGGACTAACCGTATACATTCCCGCTAAGCATTTCATTAAGGCCCAGCCACAACAATATGCAATAAGAGAGATGCAAAGACAGGTTACCCATATACATTTCAGTCCATGATTCACATACAGAACTTGTGAGGTGAAAGAGTAACAGAGTGTAGTATCCTGCTGCCATGAACGCTCCCAACACTTAAATATACTCACTGCCCTTCCTATCAGTGTGTTTGCTGGTTGCAGTGGCAGGCTTGAAGGCCAGTTTACATGTTTATATTCCCACTGACATTTGGGAAGTGGGAACAGATATATACCTGGACCATGAGTCCCCAACACTACTGCACTAGGTCCAAAGAAGGAATGAGACATGCAGACAGATATCATATCATATCATATCATATCATATCATATCATATCATATCATATCATATCATATCATATCATATCATATCATATCATATCATGATAGCTTTGCAAAATGATTGAATGTTACACAGATAAATGATGTAACAAGTAAATGTATAGGGCAGTTACGAGTGCTTACAAGTGTTACAGCCAACACGTGTTTCGACCCATCCTGGGACTTTATCAAGGCAAGGGAAATAGTAATGGATCTCCAAAAATAGATTGGATGCATGTACCCTAGTGGCTCATCTGGTGCACAAAGGAATTTCAAGCCAGCATTCAATGAAAACGAAGTTCCAGCATGTACATATCTTGGAAATACAGAGGTCCATCAGTAATTGTTACAGTTGAATGCAAAAACCCCAACAATGTAGGGTTTAAAAAATGCAATCCTACATAAGCGCAGAATATATTTTGCGCATGTATACATTGGCGGTAAAGCATTAACACTATGTTGAGTCAGGGCTGTCCGATTGCAGCCTTTCAGCAAGGCTGGCCTCAAACCCCACCATCCTTGTCCCAGAATTCAGGTGTTAATGCTGTAAACATCAAAAAAGTGTGTTTTTCACTTTTTCATTCTGGGAAAATGTCAAATTTTTGCTCAAACGCACAGCCCAAACTGCTAGACGGATTTGCAGCAAATAAGTAACAAGTCGGACACAAAGCACTCAAATTAAATCTTTTGTTGGTTTGGCGTGAATCCATTTAGTTTTTTGTTTTTTATTTGGCGTAGAGTGGGGTGCCCCTGTAACCAAAAAGTTAGTTATATCTCCCATGATGCATTGCTGGGGCTAAGACGTTTTCATTTCAGAAAATCCACCTTTAAGCATTTGAGATTGAAAATCGCGATTTGTTTTTGGAAACTGCCCTAAAATGATATTAAGGGGTGTTAGTAGTGCAGGTTGTAAGCTAGGGTGCCTAAAACAGGGTAAGAAAGTACGATTTTGAAGGTTTGGGGGTTGTGAATACTGTTGTATTTCTTTTTTTGCATTTTTCTGAGATCTAGGTTCACTTCGATTGGCAAAAAAAGAGCAAATACTTCAAAACTAAAATATATTGAGATGTGGAAATGTGATTGAAATTTTTAAGTTCATTTAAGAAGCAATCTGTGTTTTTAATATATAAAATAACTAACAGGGATTGCTTTTTAAATTCACTTAAAAGGTCTGGGAGAGAGGTATTAGGGGGTGATTGATGATTAGGGGGTTCAATTTGTTTAAAAAGCTTTCAATTGTCTAATTACATTGAAATGAGCGTGTGCAAGGATCGAGTGATGCATGTTTAATAGTAAGAACAGTGGTGTAACATTGGAGCGGTTACTTTTTTCACTCTGTGTTACTTCTTTATTTGTTTTTCTCGTACTCTCGCACAATGAAGCACTAGAATGGTGAGAGTCTTGCACTGGCAGCGTGATCTCCCCTAAAATGGTGCACATAACGTGTGACGTCACACGTAAAACGTGCGACGTCACGTTTGGTTGCATTTACTTAAAGACAATTGAAAATGGCTCCCGTGGCTAACAAACACGCGGAGTGACACGGGCACACAATCCTTCACTAAAACGGGTATAATATACTACTGGTAAGCCCATTCTTAGCATCCTTATGCTAGTTATTCTAATCATCAATCATCCTTGTGGAAATGGATATGGGGCGAGCAATACACGGTTACAGAGTTACTGATAGAACAGACCGGCGCCTATCTTTGCCCCACATGACACAATGTATGAGCGCTCACAATTATATAATACACAGTACTAAGCCGTATTACTAATTCTACAATGAAATGTTACCGAGTAGTAGTAACCAGACAAGGAACACTGGTTGACTTTAAACAAGGTCACGCAACATTCCGTGTGATTCGCAGCACACAGCCACTGCGAGAATACTTGGTTTATTAGTGTCTCTGGAGGATGTCTCAGGAGGATAACTCAGGGGCAACGTGCTCGCCTTGGAAGCAAGACAACACGAAGCACCACAGGTTCGATCCCTGGGTCTGCGCTTAGAAATCACCCATCATATTGAGGCATTAACCGTGTCTCGAGTGCAATAAGATTCCTCACAGGAACACTCAAGACTACTGAGTGTGCATCAATCAGGCATAACCTAGACTTCATGGCCAACATTATATCTACTTTATGATGATTCAGAGTAAGGTTTAGCAAAAGTTAGCGTCAACCTTACTGCATAGATAATATGTTAGCGCATCTCTGGTATGCGATGTAACAATTAATAGGAGAATGATGTAACATGTTAAAGAGTAAGAGAACTATATCATAAACTTAAACAGGAGCAAGGGAATTTCATCCCATAAAAGTTGGTTCCTGAGAAGTTCCTCATAATTCAGTAAGAGAAGACTAAGGTGAGCTTGCATGTGGCTTAATGCAGGCACAACTGAACCAGATTTCCAGCTTAATGCATGACCAAAGAAGAGCATTTCTTTGGCTCTTATTCACTATTTTAGCACAATGAGTCACTGACAAATGTTATTCAAAAAGAAGGGAAATGGACTAACGGGTGTGCATGCGACTGGCACCTATTGTCACTTAACACTTGATGTGACAAAGAAAATATTGTTCAACAACTGTAGCAACATTTACTAATACCTTTTGAACTTCTCTTTCCCTAATAATCCTCCCCATGCCAACCGCATGCTTTTCAATTGTCTACCACATTATTTTAATTTAATCTTTCAATTTAATTATTAATAACCATTATCCTTTAACAATGGTAAACTGTTTTCGTAATTGGTGCATTTTTGTTTCAAATAACTTTTTCTTTTAACTTATTATTTTCTGCTGTCATAATATTCTTTAATAATTGATGTGGCTGACAAAATGTTGTGCCGAACTGTTTATGAGTAGAAAATAAAAGCCCCGTTTTTTTTAAAAGACCTAAGCACGGTCAAAACACCTGTCAACATATTGGCAAGTAACATAATAAAGACTTATAGGCACACATGTCCAAGACGATTGTCATGGTTATTTAACAAGAACAATAGTTCATCTACTTATTCAGGAACTAGCACCTCACAGAGGTACCACAGCATAAATAAATGTTTAATATAGCCTTTGCTTTGATTGGACAAGCTTTTCATGTGACTTAACAGTGAAGATCTCGATTGTCTCCTAGCGTCAGCTGGGAAGATGTCTACATTACCACATTTCGCTCTTCTTCATCACAGTACCTAGCTAGTAATCCCACCTGAACCAGCTTCATCCCTTTTCCTTGTCGCAGTTTCCAATAGTAATCGTACCTATACCCCATATCTCCCATCCGCGGGACAGTACCCAAAAGTAATCGTACCTATACCCCTACATTCCTCAACCTGGTCCCAGTACCCAAGAGTAATCTTACCTTTACTACCACATCCTCTTCCTCGTTGCCATATGAAGTAGTAATGTTACCTTTACACCACATTCCTCTTCCTCATCCCATTATTTGTATTTTTTGTATTTTATTTATTTGTAGAGCGCTCCCGGCCCTGAGGCAGGTGGGCGCATATTTTACAGCTAATAAATCTCTTAAGGCAGTACAGTTACACATGTTATACAGTTCAGTTACAAATTAAATAGGTTACAAAGAGTAGGCAGGACACAGTATTGAGTGCAAACAGGTACCAAAAAAAGGGTGTGACCACAGCCGCGGCCAAGCTATTGAGAGCCATGAGAATACTGCCAGTCAAGTTCATGCAGCCAGAATGTAAATTTTCTTTTGAAGATAGGGAAGGAGGGTTCGGATCTAATGGACGGCGGAAGCGTGTTCCAAAGCTTTGCCGCCTGGACAGGAAAGCTGGATCCCTCTGAATTCTGTAGCTTGAAACTAGGGATAGACATAATGTGGACTTGGGCCGATCTTAGGGGCCTTGATGAGGTATGGGGCAGAAGTCTGTTGGAAAGGTATACTGGGGCGAGGTTGGCTCTGGCTTTGTTTGTTAAGGCAAGTGTTTTGAGGGCGATTCTGTGTTTGACAGATAGCCAATTAAGGTTGCGTCTTGTGTCGGATATGTGTGACTTCTTCGGGATGTTGAGGGCAGCCCTAATAGCGTAATTCTGTGTCACTTGTAGTTTGTTCATGTTTCTAAGGCTGGTCCCTAGAAAGAGAGAGCTGCAATAATCGATTTTTGACATAACTAGCGTTCTGGCAAGGGTAATGCAGTTGGGTGTCGTAAGGAATGGCCTACAGGCAGTAATTAATTTGCAGGTATAGGCAGATGCTGCAACCACGGCGTTAGTTTGTCTGGTGAAGGATAAGGTGTCATCTAGGTAAATACCGAGAGTTTTGGTGTTATTAGAGGCAGTGATGGTATTGCCATCAATAGTGAATGATTTGAATGACGGGTCCAGTTTGTTCAGTCTGGAGCGGGAACCAAGTATTAGTATCTCAGTTTTCTCATTGTTTAAACAGAGTCCATGATGTGCCATCCAGGCTTGGATTACGGAGTAGATTCCATTGAGGGCTTTAGTGTCTTCGTTGTGGTCTCCTGTGATAGGGATAAGTATCTGGGTGTCATCGGCGTAGTTAGGATACGAGACACCCAAGAAATCAAGAATATCAAATAGAGGCTTAGTAAAGACATTACAGAACGTGGGGGAGGCACACGATCCTTGAGGTGCCCCGCAGAGTACTGGAGAGGGTTCAGCAGAGGCTGAGGGTGAGAGAACTCTAATGGTTCTATTGGCAAGGAAAGACCTAATCCAATAGGTAGCCGAGTCTGAAAAGTGTGCAGCTGTTTTTAGGTGTTGGCACAATATTTGATGGTTGACAAGGTCGAAGGCCACCGATAGATCGAGCAATAGTAGAAGTGCTAGTTTGCCCTTGTCTTTTATATCTTGTATTTGGGTTACAAGGTCAATCAAGGCCGTTTCCGTGCCATGTCTAGGGCGGAAACCAGATTGCCTAAGGCCCAGGAGGTTATTAGTTTCTAGATATGCTTGAATTTGTAAGTAGGCGGCCCGGTCCAGTATTTTTAGTAGAAAGGGCACCGTTGTAATAGGTCTGTAATTAGAAGGATTACTAGGGTCGAGTGAGGGCTTTTTGAGGAGTGGGATGACCCAAGCATCTTTTAGGTTATCGGGCACCGTACCTGTTTTAAAGGAGGCGTTGATAAGGTTAGTGATAAAAGGTGCGAGGTCATGCGCCGCCGCTTTAATGACTGGAGAGGGGCAGGAGTCACCTTGACAATTGGACGGTTTTAGCTTCATAATGATATTAACCACTTCCCAGGTGTATAAGGGTGAGAAGCTGAATGGTATGATTGGTGGTTCGGGACCGGTATTGTTGGTGATGGATATCTTGTGATCAGGGTCGGTCAGGAGGTGTTGTTTTTTTAGGTTAATTTTGGTTTGGAGCATCAATATTTTATCTAGTAGAGCCTTCTGGATGTTCGTACACCAAGATGGGGGTGATGGGGGATTCAAGTTCTTTAAGAATCTTGACCAATTCTTTTGTGTTTGATTCTGCTAGCGTAATGCGTTCATTGTAATTATTTTTTTTAGCTTGAATAATAGCTTCTTTGTAGTTAGAGGAAGCTATGGTCAGCGTAGTTTTGTTATTGACTGTTTGGCAGTTTTTCCAACTTGCTTCTGCATTTCTTTTAGTTTTGCGCAGTTCTCTCAGGGGAGGTGTGTACCAGGAGTTGAGATAGGAGCGTGGTTTAGATTTGCGCATTTTTAGTGGGGCAATGATGTTTAATGCTTTCAGGATGGCCTGGTTATAAGAGTTTACTAAAACTGTAGGGTCCGCAGAGTGTAGTGTATCGTTCAGAAGGGGAAGAATGAGAGGGAGCAATTTATCTGTTGTGATGTTTTTCTTATTACGAGTGAGGGTCGCTGGTGCAGTGTTCACAGTCGGACAGTTAGGAGTAGCGTTAATGGTGAAGGTTATTATATGATGATCTGACCAGATGCAGGGTGTGATGGTGGGCAGGGTAGTACTACAGTTAAGGTCTGTAAGCCAATCTAAAGTTCTACCTTTAATATGAGTCGGTTCATGAATGTGGTGAGTATAACCTAGATCTGAGAGCGTGCTTGCTAGGTCAGTGGCGTTAGTGTCTGGTGGGTCATTAAGACCAAGGTTGAAATCTCCCAATATTATGCTTTGCGAGTTAGGTTTGGCATTATTGGTAAAGAGTGACACAATGTCCTCCGAAAAGGTTGAAGTAGGACCGGGTGGTCGGTAGATGAGATGTAGTGTGACCGTCTGGTTGGAAGATAGTGGCAATTTGAAAGATAGTGATTCAGCGGATGAGATCTGAGGGTTGGGAATAGCTCTAATGTCAAGTGAATTCTTAAAGATGATGGGAGTTCCTCCACCTTTCACTTGGGCCGTATTTCTATCACATCTGATTATGGAATAGTTGGCTGGAATGGCTAGGGATAATGAGGAGCCCGATGCTACATGTAACCAAGTTTAAGTGACAGCTAGGAAATCAAGATTTTCAGTGGTTATAAAGTCAGCTATGTCCAGAGCATGGGCAGAGATAGATCTAGCATTGATAAGGGCTGCCTTGATCGAGGTATCCTTCAGGATTATTTTGTGAATGGGTGTATGTCTAGTGTCATCAGTTGTACTTGAGAGAGTTGTGTTTAATGTCTTGGAGACATGATTTGTTATACTCTTGGTTACATGTTGGTGTGGGATTTTAGTACCAAGTCTGGAACCTAATCTAAGATTTCTTAGGAGAGTAGGTTGATGGTTAGGTGGGGTTGAGAAGTTGTTCTTTGTGGTAATCATAGGGTGAGCAGGAGCTTTACTAAACATCCTCATGTGAGAATATCTAGTTATTAGGTTAGTTCTCTATCTCAATCTAAGATTTCTAGAGGCCGTGGGGCATGGTTGATTTGGTGTTGGTTTAGAGGCGAAGTGTTGTAGCCATAGGGCGGGGTCATTTAGGTACGGATTGAAATGTGAAAATAAATCCATAGTCCTATGCTAATGTGCGCTGGGTGTCACACCTGTGGAATTTGCGATATGACCCATGATGCGTGTGATGAATGGGAGAGAGGGGTGGCGATTGTGTATGAATCGCTGGCAGTAGGGAGATGTCTAGGCTGGTTGCTGAAGTGCAATATGTAGTAAAGCGTGGTCAGGATCATATACATAATGGGATAGAGTCAATACACGAAAATATCACAGTGAGTGTCACCCAAGCGGTGTTAAAATGGTCCCAAATAAGACACAATTTACAATGGCTATTAAAAGGTATACAAATATCACAGTGAAAATTCCCCAGGCAGTGTTAAGGTGGATCCAATGAAGACACAATTTACAGTGGCTATTGAAGAGTATACAACGATCTGTGACTCAGCCGCCTCGTATTTAGGCATGCAACTAGAGGTGCTGAGCGGCGACCAAGGTCTAGGATAGTGACTATGGTAGGCTAGATACCATCCTCATACTGCTCAATAAGGCGGTGGGGTATGAGATTGCAATTAAAATGTACAAACAGCATAAAGGTAGAGTCGTCCACAATGTTATCATGCTCATAGGCCGGTAGTAGGATATGGACCGTTGTTAAGCTAATAAGTTGAAATGACTAAATCAAAGTAAGAAGAGGTCCTATGCAAATCGATCACAATAGGTGCAGTGCAGATGGTCATACTCATACGTAAATTACATTAAGGTGGCGAGGTTGCTGAGAACGCCATATCGTGAAAATGAGAGAGGGGGGTAACATTGCAGATAGCTCTATACAATGATGACGAGGTCAGAGTGTTGTGGCAGTAGTCAAGTTCACATGAGCAGGTCATACAATGACTAGTGTTCAAAGGCGCTCACACGCATTACTGGCAAAGGTAGCAGGTAGATCGGAGGGTGAAGGTGTACGGTAAAGAGCCGTGTGATTAGGCAATAGTGGCAGACGACGTGATTAGCTCCAGTGTAGCGGAGACTTACCAGACAATGGGCGCAGATCGAGTTCGGGGGTGCAGGTGCGCAGCGAGCAAGAACAGATCTGGCCCCGGCCACTGTAGTCACTGGACAGGCACAGGACAGGATTCGTCCTTAATCGTGGTTCTTAGGCAGTGGGACGGCTCACGCCTAACGGCTCCGGCAGGGTGCACATATGGTGCTGCTTGGCCAATCCGGATGCAGCGGTCGAAGGCATCGTCATGGGGGTGTTCCTGGCGAGCTGGAGGCAGCTCACTGAGATGGAGCGGCCATCTTGGCGTGGTTTTTACCACATGGAGGGCAATGGCGGCAGCATGAGTACGATAGTACTAATATTCAGGCGGGCTGTTATAGCAAGGAGCAAATCAAGGCTCCGTCGTATTTTGTAATACTGGTGGGCGGCATCCAATTTCACAGGTGCAGCAGAAAAAAGAGGGAAGTTGCACAGCGCGTTACCTAAAATAGCAGCATGGTCTGCATACATTCCTGGAGGCTCCGTGCTGGCAGTACTGCTCCGGCAGTAGGAAGGGCGATCATTCTCCTTAGGGGCAGGCAGGCTGTCTATGGGAGACAGGCACAGGACAGGATTCGTCCTTAATCGTGGTCCTTAGGCAGTGGGACGGCTCACGCCTAACGGCTCCAGCAGGGTGCACATATGGTGCTGCTTGGCCAATCCGGATGCAGCATCCAATAGCAATCTTACCTTTACCCTCAAATCACTCTTCCTCATCCCAGTAACCAATGGAAAATGTACCTTTACCCCTGCATCTCTCTTTCTTGTCACAGACCCCCGCTACACCAAACTCACTCTTCCTTGTAACAGTCCCGAACTACACTCACTCTTTCTTGTCACAGTTCCCCAATACCCTGCCTCACATTTCCTCATCGCAGTCCCCCACTAACCATACCTCAATCTTTCTTGTGACAGTTCTCCACTACTCCACCTCACTCTTCCTTGTTGCAGTCCTCCACTACCCACCTCACTCTTCCTTGTCTCATTCCCCACTATCCCCATCTCACTCTTCCCCGTCACAGTCCTACAGTACCCCACTTTGCTCTTCCTTGTCAAAGTCCCCCACTATCTCCATCTCACTCTTTCTCATCACATTCCCCCACTAACCCACCTCAGTCTTCCTCATCACAGTCCCCCACCACCCCACCTCACTCTTCCTCATCAAAGTCCCCAACTACCCCACCTCAATACAGTCCCCACTAGCCCAACTCAGTCTTGCTTGTCACAGTCCCCCACTAACCAACCTCACTCTTCATTATCAAAGTGCCCCACAACCCCCACCAAACTATTCCTCATCACTGTCCACTACTACTCCCACCCTACTCTTCCTGGTCTTAGTTCCCCCTCCCTCGACACCCCTTACACATCACTGTACACTACTAGCCCCACCTCCCTCTTCTCATCACATTCCTCCAAATTCTACCTCACTCTTACTTGTAACAGTCCCCAACTACCCCACCTCACTCTTCCTCATCACAGTCCCCCACTACCCCACCTCACTCTTCCTCATCACAGTCCCCCACTACCACACTTCACTCTTCCTCATCGCAGTCCTCAACTACCCCACCTCACACTTCCTTGTCACAGTCACCCAATACCCCAACTCACTCTTCTTTGTCACAGTTCCACACTACCCCACCTTACACTTCCTCATCGCAGTCCCCCATTAACCCCACCTCAATCTTTCTTGTGACAGTCCTCCATTATCTCCATCCCACTCTTCCTCGTCACAGTCTCACACTATGCTCTTCCTCATCACAGAGCACCAACTTCCCCACCTCACTCCTCTTGTTACTGTACACCACAAAACCAACCTTACTCTTCCTCTTCACAGTCCCCTCTACTTCACCTCCGTCCTGCTTATTACAGTCCCCCACTACCCACCTCTCTTTCTTGTCACTGTGCACCACAACAGCCACCTCACGTTTCCTCATCACAGTCCCCCACTAGCCCTACCCCACCTCACTCTTCCTTGTCACAGTCTCCCACTTTCCCCACTTCACTCTTTTTTGACACAGCCCCCCACTAATCCCACCTCATTCTTCCTCATCACAGTCCCCCACTCTTCCTCATCACAGTCCACAACTACCCCACCTCAATCTTCCTCAGCACAGTCCCTTCTACCCCAACTCAGTCTTCCTTGTTGCAGTCCCCCACTATCTCTATCTCATTCTTCCTCATCACAGTCCCCCACTACACCCACTTTACTCTTCATCATCACAGTCCCCAACTACCCCTACCTCATTCTTCCTTGTCACTGTACACCACTATCCCACCTCACTCTTCCATATCACAGACCTCCACTACCCCTACCACCCTTTTCCTCATCACAGTCACCCATTAACCCACCTAACTCTTCCTCATCGCAGTCTCCCACTACCCTACCTTACTCTTCCTCATCACAGTCCACAACTACTCTACCTCATTCTTCTTCATCACAGTCCACCACTACACCATCTCACCCTTCTCACCCTTCCTCATCACAGTCACCCACTAGTCACCTCACTTTTCCTTGTCACAGTCCCCCACTAAACCCACATCACTCTTCCATGTCACAGTCACCCACAACCCCACCTCGCTCGTTCTCATTACTGACCCCTACTACCCTCTCCTCACTCGTCCTGTTACAGTCCCCCCCTACCCCATCTCACCCTTATGCGTCAAAGTCCCCCATAACCTCACCTTACTCTTCCTCATCACAGTCCCTCACTACCCTACCACACTCTTCCTCGTCACAGTTGCCTCACCAACTCCACCTCATGCTTCCTCATCAGCGTTCCCCGTTGCCCCATCTCATTCTTCCTCATCACAGTCCATCACTACTCCCATCTCCCTCATCCCTGTCACAGTCCCCCACTAGCCCACCACACTTTTCCTCATCAGTCTCCCACTACCGCCACCTCATGCTTCCTTATCAATGTCCCCCATTGACCCCACATCACTCATCCTCATCACAGAACCCTAAAAGTAATCACCAGCATTAGCCCCACATCCCTCTTCCTCGTCCCAGTACCTAATTATTAACCCTACCTTTACCATCACCTACATCTTCGTCATTCCATACCCAATATTAATACCTGTCATTACCCACACACCCCACTTCCTTGTTCTAGTACCCAGTGCTAATCTTACCTTTATACCAAATCCCTATTCCTTGTCCCAGTACACCAATAGTACACCATGCTTATCTAGTAAACACAAAAAAGATGAACTACTTGATAAACCCGAGGTTGCCTAGTTTAGGAACAGATATTGATAGTAAATGATATAACATCAGTTATGTCATCAGAAAATAAGGACAGAATTACAGGTGGTGGGAGGTGTAGCATAACAAAACCCTAGACATTCAGTGAAAAAAATTTTAGTTAAGGGACAGTAAATGTTAATAAGTTCAGTGCAACAAAACCCTTTGTTGAAGTGACGTGAAGGGGCCGATTTAATGCAAATTCGGAAGGTGTTGGAAGCTATGCCACCTTAACTATGAGGCCCCCATTGCGTAGCCACTAAGCACACTGATGACTTCACAAATAGCATCATTGATGACATCACATATGACATCACATATGGCATCATCAATGACATCACTGATACAACAATTCACGCATGCAAGAGAGATGCAACATTTAAAAAGCGTGTTTCTGCAAATAAGGGTGGATTCAAATGCAAAGCTTGATTGGAGTTTGCATTAAAAATTCTGTCCATTTACAATCGTGGCATTCTTGCACACCAGCGTTACTCTTTTGGGAATGAGCATTTACCACGGAGAAGCACAATTATGACTTTGCACCAGACCACCAAAGAATACAACACAATAGGAAGGAACAGTTTCTGAAATCATTGTATCTTCAAATATCAGACTACTTATTGTCAGTGTGGCAGAGCTAAAGGTATATGTTGACTATGTCTAATGGTAAAGGTTAGGGAGGGTGGCCTTGAAAGGTACACCATGCAGAAAAACATGTAGATGTTGTGAGAGAACAGGGTTATCAAGACTAGACAAACAAATGTACTGATTTAATGAACGTTCTAATCGTTTTAGTGCTGGGGTTTGAAGCAGGCATTCTGCTTGATGTTTTGGACTATGACTTCCATGATCACCTCACGATTGTCTGTGCTGCATAGGGCTAGTGGAAGTTTTAATGTCATACCTCTGGAGATCCAAAGGTTGCAGCCTCTCTCTGTGTTGAATCTGAAATTGTAGATTGCTATGTGCAAGACCAACTTTCTGTAGTTATCCCACCATTATTTACAATACTTGACAAATGTTGTGGGACCTCAGTGGTCGAAGTGTACAAAAAGAAGTGGTGGAACTATGTTCCCTGTTGGCCTGCACCGCTCCCCACAAACCCCATCGCCACACATCTCTCATGCACAATACAAACCCCAGAATATATGTGCCTGCTGTTTAAGGGAACACTCAGTACACTGCACTGAAAGTGCACGTTTCAACTGCTTCCTACACTTTTATTTTAAAATGAAACCATTCCAGAACGGTTTCTTTTTAAAATAAATGTATAGGAACAGTAAAACTTAATTAAAAGAAGTAGAGGAGCACCGCTCCCGACCGCTCCTGCCCACTTCGACCTCTGTGGGACCTTCATAAAAGACATGGCCTATTTCATCTGTGCTAGAATGCACTCTATGGACCTCATTACAAGTGTGCCTGACCAGCCGGGTGCATCGCCTCTGCTTGGTACAGTTTTCTCGGAAGCACCGGCACCATTAGCAATGGTGCTGCTGCTTCCATCTCTCCCCTCTCTTCCATCTCTCCACTCCCATGCGTCCTGAGGGAATCTATGGGAATGGGGACTTACGATTTCCACCACCTTGTGATGTCCCAGTGGCACTGGGATCTTAGGCAGCAGAAGCAGTGTTACAGGGTTGACGGCAACCCGCCGGTGGTACTGGCGGGTTACTGCCAACCTCGTAATGAGGGTTCCATGTGTTAATATCCCCGCCAAAATATCACCATACAAAAGTATCGGCATATTTTTGCAGCGATATTAACCCATGGACCCTGCAGGTGAAAACCCATCAAACCCCCACTTTATTTTAAAATGTGCAGGGGACACCCCCGCATTCCCCGCTCCCACAAATTATCCCCTCCAAAAATATTGCCTATGGCGAGACAAACGGCCATATGTACGGCGATATTTTTGGTGGGGATATTTTGTAGGGATACCGTAATTAGACCCTATTTCTTAAAATACAGCTAGAAAAGTGATAGGGGGTGTCCTAGGTGATTCACTGATGGCATCCGACATGTTCAAATTGTTGTCATATGTGATGGCATCAGTGTGCTTAGGAGCTGTGCAATGGGGGGACCTCATAGTTAAGCACCTCTGATTAGAGAAAAGGAGATGTATCGGCCTATGCCTCTCCTTTTTCTAATCAGATGTGCCAACACCTGCAGGCAGCCCTTTAGCCATGCAGCGCTTTGGTTAAACAGGCTGCCAAAGGGGTCAGAGTATCTGGGGCTAGTTGGGGGTGAGTGCTGACAGGGACCCCGCCGCAGGAACCCTTTTTGTAGACTGCTGGGGCTCTGCCCCAGCTAGCCCTGGCCCACTTAAAGCCCTGGCGGGGCCCCATGGAAGATCACATGGAAGAGTACATTTGTATTCAGCTGCACTGTTGGTCTCCTGCAGCTGTCCTGACAAGCCTTCTTACAAGCATATTTAAGATGCAGAATGAATATTCGATATCAGGATTTGATAACTGATTTTAATTTTATGCGTCCATTAGCACAGAAATAAATCCTGCGATTAGTGCTGTGGCACGATTCATGTCTTGGAACAATTTGGGCCCTGCCACACCTATTATGAAATCAATCAACATATTCTTTATTCAGCGTAGAGCCATAAAAGGTCATCATCAAAAATACATATACATATGAGCAGCTTAAAAGGACAGTGTTAAAACAATATTTCATTTTGATAATATAAAAGAAGATTTTGGGAAATAAAAACATTAAAATGATCCATAAAATATGACATAAAACATCATCATCCGAATACAGCTAATAACACCATTAGAAATCACTCACTGCCCCTTGCTAAAGAGGAGTTTTCAGTGTGGTCACTTCGCAAGCAAGTATAAGTACTATCAAAACAGGGAGCGGTATCTCGCAGCCCTTAAAGTACCTTTAGAATAAAACGTACTAAGTACCTTTAGGGTGAGACTTGCTAGGGGAGAGAAAACTTGCGGCCCTGTATATGTGTTTTTCTTAGATTGATACAGAAACACTTTCATCTAAGCGCTATTGTTCAGTTATATACACTGATACTACATGTAACGTGCTCGCCTTGGAAGCAAGACGACGCGGAGCAACACAGGTTCGTTCCCCGGGTCCGCGCTTACAAACCTCTATGCGCGTTATAAATATCATATGATATCATATGATATCATACATAATTTCTTAGGTGTTTTGAGCCAGGCCTGGTAGATACATTTGGCCACTGACATGACAACATACAATTCTCGGGTAGAGGTCAGGTAGCGCAAAGCATCACTGGCGGTTGTTAGGCTGGCCGGCCGCCCTCAATACGGGCTTTAGATATTGAGACCTCGAGCACTTAAGGCTTGGACAAAAAAAGGTACATAATGGCCAATGATCTATACTACCACATCCCCAAGATTGTGTACACGTGGCCAGGCTCACGCGTATGAATGTTCCATGTCATCTAAGTATGCTTCAAAACCTTCCTAGATATTTATCAGCCCATTTCAGTTTATAGCAATCAGTAAATCAGCAACCATAATTTGCCTTTTGTAAGAGCTTTCTTGTTTTATATTCTCAAAATGAAATGTTGATTTAACGCTGTCCTTATAAGCTACTCATATGTATATGCATTTCTGATGATCTATTATGGCTCTACGCAGAATAAAGAATATTTGGATTGACTTCACACCTTTTATGGTTGCAGGGTCTTCCAGAACAGGTAACTAAACAATGAATTGTGTATGGAAATATAAAGATAGTACTCGCAGCATCTCTTTAACAGACGTAACAGGTTAGGATTTCAATTCAGCAGATTTGGACAAGACGCGTCCCATTTCCGTTCTTTTTCCACTAAATGCTGTGTTTCTGCTGTATATGACACCCATATAAAGCAAATAGTTCACATTTATTTAAGACTTTTTTTTTAAGACCTTGCTTTCTGGGACCTGAAGCAATTGTGGGAGGAATTAGGAAGGGTCCAGAGCCAGTCTGGCCTCCCACCAAATCCGGCCCTAGGCATGGGCAGTTTGTGCCACCGCCTAGAGCCCCGGGCTCCAGTCCCCCAGGTCCAACTGCCACATACATACACCAAGTAATATGAGTTGTCTTCTAAAGGGGCTGCACTGCTTTCAGACAGGCGGCTCTTATTGGTTTTGGCGCGTTGGTGCCATAAGCCACTTAATTGCGAAAACATTGTACTGGAATTGTAAAAAAAGGTGAGTACGGGAGCAGTGTATGGCGTTGCCATGACAACTTGCAGTACGTGCCGATGAAATGGCTGAAGAACCATCTGGGCCTGCACCCACTCGCTCACGTCTGGTGGCCTGTTGTTGTTGTTGTTGTGGAAGCTGTGCAAGCTTCGAAGTTGGAACACAATGACTGCACTTAACTATATGCGGGTTCTTTTTTCATTTGTATTTTGCTTTATTTCCCTTAAACTCCTGGTGGACTCTGTTTAAAGTCTGCCGCGGAGTGATCGAGTTGAAGGATGGAAGGATCCGGGCCCGAGCAGGCCATGGTGGTTTACATTCTCCTGCATGGGCTGTTGCGGAGCCTCCGGGGAAGCTTGAGCCAGGCTGCGTCCAGAGAGGAGAGATTGCTGCCGGCAGCAGCTTGGATGGCTGCCTGGTGTAGGGACTACAGCAGCGGTGAGTGCAAAGCCGAGGGATAGAGAGTTTTAGCAGCGAAGCAACCAAATACTCCACCAAAAGAAACGTCCTGTTTTAGCTACCTAGAAAAACCACTGTGGATGCCGATAATTTGAACACCCGCAAGAAGAAGCTTGCAGCCGGAACCCCACCCCCTTTTAAGTTTAGTGCTCCCTTTTCCCCCAAATGGATCGCCTCCTACCTAGCTCTTGAGACAGTCAGAGCCTGTACGCTTCCTCAGGAAGAGACAGCAGCAGTGAGCGGGTGGAGGCAGCCGGGCACATGCAAGAGGGGCCGACGATGCAGCTATGGACTATGCAGAGGAGGCAGTGGGAGAATCTTAAGTATTGGGGTGGTTCCCAAGCCGGGTTGCAGCATGACTTAGGTGCCCCCCTCACCACCCAGTAATGGCGATGTTCCTTTTTTGCCTGGCTAAGTTGTAAATTGTGTATGGGCTCCACGATGTTTCTGGCTATCTGCCCTACTCTTTATTTAAATATCTTCCCGATATGATCACTATTTGCTGAACGCTGTCCAGGCGTTGGGTCATTTCAGACAGAGCGACGTGTGCACGCCTTTTCATGCACACGTGTACAACTTAGCCACGTATGGGACTGGAACTCTCTCTCAATTCCGAATGAAAAGACGTGCAGGCTGGAGAGGCACAATACACAGGGAACACAATTTAGCGAGTCGTAATCCCGCACCCACCAAGAGGAGAGAGAAAGGGGAAATGGCCGGGTAGGACCTTCACACAGGAGATGTGCTTTCCCTCGCCCTGTCCCGCAGGATCACGAGTAGGTGGGAACTGCCACCCAGATTTTGATAACGTGATCTGATGAATGCAGGCACACTTGAATTGCCTTACCGTGAACAACAGTCAGATGCCTCTGTAAGTATGAGAAAGGAACATGCTTGCTCTGCTTGACAGCAGAGTTATGCACACTTAATTAGAATGTGACTTTGAAGTCAGTTGCAAACCACTGGTGACCAAGCTCGTCCTTATCACACCCAAAATCTAGCAGGAGGAGCATTTTACACAGGCGCCCTGACTGGGCGCCCCTCTATTGCAGGCATGTATGGCGCATTGCACATGTAGAGATTTAGCATCGTTCTGTTGAGCTGTGTTGCGTGTGCTGTCGCGCGCACCCATGCTTATGTGAAGATTCTGTGAAGGGAGTTTGCGTGAGAGTGGTGACAGTTGGAGAGAGAGGTAGAAGAGGTGGTTGTGCCGGCGGGCTCGCATTAATAAAACTTATAGAAATCTTACCTCTTATCGCCTCTGCATCATCTTTACAGCACACTAGTTGTTAGACATCTGCAGACTTTCAGGTTTCTTCTGTCAGTTACACACCTATTAAAAGCCTGGATGCCCAGTGTCGGAGAGATTTTGTACACATTTTCCCATCTCCCAAAGTTTATTTCGACTTTTTGCACCTTATTTGCTAAGTAGTTATCAATGTCGATATTCCCATTGAAAAACACTTGTGTACATCAGGATCACAGTTAGAAAATGCCTGCAATGAAAATGCACAGCGTGCTGGCAAGCGCGACGTGCACCTCTTTTATGACAGCTGCACTGATAACCCACCCCCTCTGTCCCCCTACGAACGAATACCGCTTGCCTTGCCTGCGGTGAAGGCTTTATAAAGCATCACTGTCCACAGTGCGCGAGCACAGGGCTGCAGCCTGGGTTCGAATATAATCCACTTTACCAATGTATCGGGAATGCAGTTGGGCACCATGGGCAGGCACTTTGCGACGTTACTTCGAGCTACAAAACTAGAAAAGCAATATTAACCTAGCCAAAATGAAAAAAAGAAACGGTTCTCCCAAAAAGAAGCACAGCCGCTTCACCTGAGCTGTTCCATTACCAATCTTGAAGAGGCAGTTGGCACGGCCTTTGATCGAAGCCCTAACATGGGCATCTTTGCTTAGTCTTACTAAGAGCGAACTGCATGCATGCACAAATGACAATAGGGAATCGTGTCAAAAGAAGCAGGCTAGCAATGCTGCCCTTTGTGACGCAGTAAACCTTGTGAGCCTACCCTGTGGCGTCCACACTCTTCAGCAGCCATGACCCCCTCAGGCCTACCGTGTGCTGCCAACATTCTAATGTTGTTCTCACGTTTGCCCTGTTCACTCACCCAACTCTGGGGCGGGTGAACACCAGTGTTCTCTCCGCACGTTGTCTCTCTCTCTCTCTCTCTCTCTCTCTCTCTCTCCCTGCACGCGCTTACTCTCTCCCTGCCCTCACTGTCGGTCACTCTCTCTCCACAAGCACTCTCTCTACCTGCACGCAGTGGTCACTCTCTTTCTGGCACTCTTCAAGATATACCCTTCTTCCGTCTTCTCCAATTCTTACCTTTGCTCTCAACCCTTACTTTTTCTCTCATCCTTCCCTCATCCTTCCTCTCACACTCACTTTTTCTCTTTGTCAAGCACTCTTTCTCGCTCATATTTCCTACTACTCATCATCAGCAACTTCTATCAATGGCTTCCACTGTTGCTCTGTTGCCTTTCTCATTCCATTGCACACCTGCAAGCCTTGTCGCATCCTCCTTTAAAACTCTGCGCACTCCTCCTTGCACCCTGGTGCCTACAACTGCAAAATGCAAAGAACAGGAAACGCCAAAACTATTGGCAGTGCCAATGCTTGTTTCTGCTTGTCCCAGCAAGGCCATGCTGTCACCTCCAAACCTATTGTGACTGTCAGGAGACAAGTACCCGACAATGGGGTCGCACAAATACTTCACCACTTAGTGAGAGTTCATTTAAGCAAGCATTGTTGAGAACGGTTAGCTGCCCAAATCTACACCTTCTTTCAAGACTATTAAAATGTGTCTCCCAAAAGAAGGTTTAAAAGATCTCCCTTGTGTTCATGTCTTCTTATTTAATACACCAAAACGAGCATTGTTTGTAGAAAGATGTCACATTTTCCTCATGTCATATATGAAGGGTGAAAGTTACAGGTTACCTTTTCACACATTACTTTTTGTTGCAAGTGTTTAAGTCTTGGAAGTACATTTACAAAACTCAGGCCATTTTCCTTGCACTGATTTCATTCTGATATTTGCAATCTTCCATTCATAATGGGGAAACATAACTCTACAATCTTACCCTTTTTGCTTAACATATCTCTAGAAAGATTGACTTATTTGTCTAAGTAAATGTGTACTTTTCAAGTTATCTTTGTACACAGGGCAAGGAGGGCAAAGGAAGAGAGGTCAAGTGAGTCGTGATGATTGGCCGGGGATGTGGAAAGAGAGGGGTCCCTGTCCTGGGGGCTGGAGAGGTTGTTTTCCTTAGCACTGGGCCTGTGCTGATTTTGTTAACATTTGAAGTCCTACGAAATTGCTTATTCTCACTTTCTCCAAGATCTTTGCGGGGACGTAATTTCACCAAAATGCCAGGGGTAGCGGAAGTGACATCACATGACCCTTGACTTCTGATGATATCACAGGAAGTGATGCCATTTGACCCCACCCCAAAGTGACATCGCAGGAATTGATGGACCACAACCTTTTACCCTTGACAAAACAGGAAATGGCATCACATAGCATTGTTCCTAAGTACACTATGAAAAATATGGTTACAGTATCCCTGTAACATGATATACATTTCATACCAGAACTGATCACCATATGTATCGGCAGAAAAAAACCTGCTATAACTGCAACTTGTGAAAAACAAAATACATAGTCCAAAATGGGTGCTTATTCAACTCTAAGCTTTTTGGAGGATTTTGTCTGCATTGTGAATTTGAGGTGTTTAAGAACAGACTAAATCAGTGACTCACCCCCTGACATGTGCCTGAAATAAACCTTTAATGAGTCTAGCAATTACTGTATAGAATTCCAGAAAGACAAATTATTTGTTATTCCTATTCCTTCTTATTCAGGGTCACTGCTCAAAGTGTTACATTTGTGGAAAGCCCTGTTTTTTTTTTTTTTTTTTAAAGAAGCCTGAATAAGAAAGCCTGCCACTCTAGAAACAAAGCGCTACATGGCATTGGCCACAGCCCAGGAGCTTCGATTTGTTAAAAAATAAAAAAATAAAAAGGTTTTTTTACATTCTTGTTTTAGGGGTAGCAAGAGAGACCTCAGGGGTCGCATGGGAGACCCCTAAATTACCTCCCTGTTTTCCCGTGAAGGTGCTGTGCTTCTGTTGCCCGACAAAGGAATCCTGAAGGGGAGTCACTTTGCCCTGTCTGCCCAGGGCCCAATTCCCTGCCCTGAGGTCCTTGGAGCCCGTTTCCACACCAGGAGACATCCTTTAGCTAATCCCTGGCCTTCTATTTTAAAATGAATACAACCATGGCGTCAAGATTAATTTCTTTTCACAGTCAAAATAATCTTCCTGTATGGTTTCTGAATTAAAAGCATATTGCTAGCATGGTGAAACACATGCACCAAAGAAGCAACACTTTACTTCAGTTAGCAAAATACAATCACAGTTGTTTGCACTGTATTCCACAGCCGTATGGTGTTTTCAAAGCAAGTTGCAAAAATACCTGTTGCACACAACATTTCTCCAAACTACAGGTGCGACGATTAGCGCTCAAGTGCCTGACTTGCAAAATCGCTGAGCGATGAATACAAAGTGTGGGTTGCCAGGCACATCATTCTATCCCACCGAGGCGTATCTGCCAAACTTAGAAGTCCCTAGAACCGGTTTAGCTACAACTGTCCACTGCTCGGAAAAAGCTTTACTCATCGTATTGCAAAATGACAACCGCACAGAGCAATCATACGCTGGACATTACAACGCGTATTTATATCTTGGCTTTCTCCTGGAGACTTCCTTTCCTGCAGCCTCCCATGATATACTCAAGTATTAATGACCCATTCTATGACGTCATTTGTGTGATGTCACTGCATCTGCGAGAAAGCGCACCCCCACGCATCTTTTGCAGCCCAGAAACCACACATCGTAGAGAGAATTAATCTTATTCGGACAGTGCGTCCATTAACACAGTAATACAAGAATGCAAAAATCCTAGGGTCAACATGCCCCCCGCGCTGAGGGCCAGGCCATGCAAAGCATTCTTATACATATTTATTTATTTAATTGATTTTTTATAACGCATACCTGAGTTCGGTTTCTAAACGTGGATCCAGGATTCAAACCTATGTTGCTCTGCGTTCTCTTGCTTCCAAGACCAACACATTGCCACTGTGCTCTCCTCCTTTCACATAGAGTATTTTGAGTCGTAGGTGATAACATAACATGGAGTTAAATTAATGCCTTGAGTATGCTTGGGGACTTTAGGATATCACCACACACTGCCGCCAGAAATCTTGGCAGCACATGGAAGACTCCAATGCCTGCATCGGTGGGGGTGACAACATAATCTTGCAGGTCAGACCTATGTCAACCTGCTTCGCATGGTGACTTTCTTATGGCTCTCTAGGGCATGGTTGTCCAACTCCAGGCCTCGAGGGCCGAAAACATGTTGGATGTTCAGGATACCCCTCATTAATATTCATGAGATAAATTTGCATACAATGATTCTAAATGTATGCACATTTTCTCTCATGAATATTAATGAGGGATATCCTGAAAACCCGTCAGGGATCCGGCACTCAAGACCCAGAGTTAGACAACCCTCTCTAGGCGGAGGTCTGGGTGCCTGCCCCGTTTGGTTCTGGTTTGGTTATTTTAGCGGAACTTGGAGAGTGCACTTTCCTAATGATTACAGATTACAGAAAATAAGCTCCTTATGGCTGCAGTGTAGGTCAGGGAACCGACAGCCCACTGCCACAGAGCAGCGTAGGGCGGCATGACCAGCAGGGACTCGGGTGTTCCTCTCATTTCTGCCGGCCGCTAATGCCAGTCTGCCAACAATGCGTGCGTGGATACATACTATGCTTAAAGCCATGCAGAGTGCTTAACAGTGAACTTTGCAAAACTCCACTGAAAACCGTTTTCTCCAAAAATGCCAGCTCTTGAGCTCTGATTTTGTGAGTCCCTTGATATCATAGCCCGGACGGCACCAGGGCCTTTCAAATGTTTCGGGTCAATTTGAGCCTTGACCCTCAGGGCTGGGCCGAGATGCTGCCCCATGTTGGCAGTCTTATCGTAAAGCAAAACACTTCTTTGATTCAGTTAATGAAATGTACGCTTTGCAGTGTGTACAGTATACGCTGCCCTTTGTTGGCACCCTTCAGGCATCCTCCTCTCCCAAGTGCCTTGCAGTACACAGGAGCTTGCTAGTGCTCATCATCTTGTTGCCTTTCTACTCCCGGTTTAGACTACACAAGCTGAGTGGTCATTTAGAGTTCCAGCTCCCCAACTGGCTGCCATTTTGTTCTGCTGTGCCAAGGCCAATAAACCTGTCGAGTGATATGCTGCAGCTACCCACCCACTCCCTCTATTGCTTTATCTTGGATGTTGCCCCTGAAGAAAGCTGAAAGGACGCGCGCACTTGCGCGCGCACACACACGCGCCCACGTTTGTTGTATGCAGTTTAATCCTGAAAGTAGATTTTCAAACTGCACAGGACAATATTTGAACATTGTTTCGCAAGCTGGTACTTTTTACTCTACCATTCAAGATGGGTAAAATAAGACTATAATCTTACCATTTTCCTTAACATCTTTCTGTATGGATTTTTATGTGCGTCCGGTTGAGTCATTATGTAGTTTGTGTCCTTTTCAAGTAATCTCTGTTAAGCAGAGTATTCTCGAAAGAAAGATCCACATCAGCACATATCGCTTCCGGCTACAGCTGAGAAGATATGTGGTACACAGTCCCTAAAGTGCAGACTGGCCTGAATCACTT
This sequence comes from Ambystoma mexicanum, assembly GCF_040938575.1. Classification (NCBI taxonomy): domain Eukaryota; kingdom Metazoa; phylum Chordata; class Amphibia; order Caudata; family Ambystomatidae; genus Ambystoma; species Ambystoma mexicanum. Next base: position 458,102,374 of record NC_090922.1, read on the forward strand.
AACGGAAGTGTGTGATCCTGGGCAAACACATTTGTATTGTGTGAAGTGATTCAGCTCACTGTGTTTGCTATATAAAAAGCCCGACTGATAGCTAAATATCTAGTGTAGTTCCATATATTTTGTTATGTCTGGTACTGGGATTTATACTATGCACCACTGCCACTGGTGGATCTAAAAGGGGGTGGCTTAGGTTAGCGGGCAGACATAAAACATCTAATATAGATTTGCTGTTGTGTTGCTGGGGGATATGATATGCTAGGTTAATTATAACGCGCTTAATGCCCAGAGGTTTCTAAGCGCAGACCTGGGGAGCATGTTGCCGCTGAGCTATCCTCTGTGACATGCAGACCAAAAGTGCCACAAGCTCTGTGTGTGGGCCTGTTTCTAGGTACTCCATGTCGAGATCGTGCAGGCATCTGTGGCCAGAGGGAGCCTCATGTGCCCGGGCTGTTAGGATGCATTGACCAGTCCAGTGATATTGATTGAATGTGGATCGCATTCCAGAGGTGTGGCATTCTCTGTTTGATGTCTGTTGGGAGGGATATTCACCTGTCATGTCATGTGTGAGTGGCAGAGTTGGAATGAGTACAGTGTGTGTGAGCGTAGAGGGTGAGAATGTTAGTGCTGTGGGCTTAATGGAGGGCCTGGTGGGCAACTCCAAGCATGCATCCTGGTCTGACACAGGCCACCTTAGCACTCTGCAGCTGGTAATGCCAGACACTCCCACATCTGTGCTCCGGATAATGCCCAGACTCAGACAGGGCTCTGATGTTGATACTGTCTATCTCCCTTAGGGCTCTGTTCCTGATAACACCCTAACCCTTGAGAGATCTGCTCTGACAAGAGGCATCCGCACCCAAGTCTTCCCTTCTGATCATGCCAATACCAAGGACAGCGCTGATCCTGGTAATGTGCAGACTTACTGGGAGCTCTGCTCTTGATATTACCCAGACTTACTCAGAGCTAGCTCTGAGCTTAGTACTATGCAGACTTAACCACAGCTCTGTTCTTGATAATATGCAGACTTACTGGGAGCTCTGCTCTTGATATTACCCAGACTTACTCAGAGCTAGCTCTGAGCTTAGTACTATGCAGACTTAATCACAGCTCTGTTCTTGATAATATGCAGACTTACTAAGAGCTCTGCTCTTGATATTACCCAGACTTACTCAGAGCTAGCTCTGAGCCTAGTACTATGCAGACTTAATCACAGCTCTGTTCTTCATAATATGCAGACTTACTGGGAGCTCTGTTCCTGGTAATTCCCAGACTAACTAAGAGCTCTGTTCTTGGTAATTCCCAGACTAACTAAGAGCTCTATTCCTGGTAATTCTCATACTAACTAAGAGCTCTATTCCTGGTAATTCCCAGACTAACTAAGAGCTCTGTTATTGGTAATTCTCAGACTAACTAAGAGCTCTGTTCTTGGTAATTCTCAGACTAACTAAGAGCTCTGTTCCTGGTAATTCCCAGACTAACTAAGAGCTCTGTTCTTGGTAATTCTCAGACTAACTAAGAGCTCTGTTCTTGGTAATTCTCAGACTAAGAGCTCTGTTCTTGGTAATTCTCAGACTAACTAACAAGAGGCATCCGCACCCAAGTCTTCCCTTCTGATCATGCCAATACCAAGGACAGCACTGATCCTGGTAATGTGCAGACTTACTGGGAGCTCTGCTCTTGATATTACCCAGACTTACTCAGAGCTAGCTCTGAGCCTAGTACTATGCAGACAATCACAGCTCTGTTCTTGATAATATGCAGACTTACTGGGAGCTCTGCTCTTGATATTACCCAGACTTACTCAGAGCTAGCTCTGAGCCTAGTACTATGCAGACTTAATCACAGCTCTGTTGTTCATAATATGCAGACTTACTGGGAGCTCTGTTCCTGGTAATTCCCAGACTAACTAAGAGCTCTGTTCTTGGTAATTCCCAGACTAACTAAGAGCTCTATTCCTGGTAATTCTCATACTAACTAAGAGCTCTATTCCTGGTAATTCCCAGACTAACTAAGAGCTCTGTTCTTGGTAATTCTCAGACTAACTAAGAGCTCTGTTCTTGGTAATTCTCAGACTAACTAAGAGCTCTGTTCCTGGTAATTCCCAGACTAACTAAGAGCTCTGTTCTTGGTAATTCCCAGACTAACTAAGAGCTCTGTTCTTGGTAATTCCCAGACTAACTAAGAGCTCTGTTCTTGGTAATTCTCAGACTAACTAAGAGCTCTGTTCTTGGTAATTCTCAGACTAACTAAGAGCTCTGTTCCTGGTAATTCCCAGACTAACTAAGAGCTCTGTTCTTGGTAATTCCCAGACTAACTAAGAGCTCTGTTCTTGGTAATTCCCAGACTAACTAAGAGCTCTGTTCTTGGTAATTCTCAGACTAACTAAGAGCTCTGTTCTTGGTAATTCTCAGACTAAGAGCTCTGTTCTTGGTAATTCTCAGACTAACTAAGAGCTCTGTTCCTGGTAATTCCCAGACTAACTAAGAGCTCTATTCCTGGTAATTCCCAGACTAACTAAGAGCTCTGTTCTTGGTAATTCTCAGACTAACTAAGAGCTCTGTTCTTGGTAATTCTCAGACTAACTAAGAGCTCTGTTCCTGGTAATTCCCAGACTAACTAAGAGCTCTGTTCTTGCTAATTCGCAGACTAACTAAGAGCTCTGTTCTTGGTAATTCTCAGACTAACTAAGAGCTCTGTTCTTGGTAATTCTCAGACTAACTAAGAGTTCTGTTCTTGGTAATTCCCAGACTAACTAAGAGCTCTATTCCTGGTAATTCTCATACTAACTAAGAGCTCTGTTCTTGGTAATTCTCAGACTAACTAAGAGCTCTGTTCTTGGTAATTCTCAGACTAACTAAGAGTTCTGTTCTTGGTAATTCCAAGACTAACTAAGAGCTCTGTTCTTGGTAATACCCAGAGTAACTACTTAATCTTAATAGGTCCATGCTGCTTTCTTTTATTTGTCAAGTGCTGCCCAAGAGGCAGTGATTGGAGACAAATAGCTGTGAAGACAAGGCCCTCTTCAGTGACCCATTTACACGCTAATTCCAAATCTCGGGGGGAGGTGCCGTTTGTCACTCTGTGATGGGACATCTGCATTTTAAAATAAGATTCCCAGCGCTCTCCGCAGTTTATGGATGTGCAGAACAAACGGTAACATAAATAGCTCGTCATGGCTTTCCGTCTGCTTTAAAATGAAAAAAAAAAGCTTTTACTTTGTGCAACTGCAAACTTTATTCGTAACATCTGCAATGATAAAAGCGAGTGATTTTATTTTGATAATAAAACAGTGAGCAGTTTACAGAAATCTCGGGGTGCCAGGAGCTCTGTTTCTCCATATTTGTGACATATGACTTTTAATGACAGGTTCATGGCAGATGGGAAAAGGGGGCCGTTCTTTCGCAACATTATTAGTTGTGTGCAATGTTCTTACTGGAGAGTAACTCAGCTTCGGCTGAGCAATCTAAGCTGCTCCACAGCTCCACACTGCTGGTTGGGAAGAAAACACGTGTACACACGTGTCTAAGATGCACCCCAGGCAGTAGTTCATCACCCAGGAGCACAGACTATGGCTTTTCGTTTGAGCACGAGGGATGGTCTCGAATAGATGTAACTTTGCGGAAAGTGAGCCTTTACACAGTGCCACAATGTATACTTCTTATGAGCAGGCCCCAAGTCGTTGTCTCTGCATACAATTAATAGACAATATTAAAACGTGACCTACTGGCAGTCCTAGCATTTGCTTTGGATGATGAAACACCATGTTGGCCATTCCAAGATCCAGCCTTGTGATATAGAGATCACACAAATCACTGCAGTGGGCGTTCAACTCACTGAGCTTTGTTGCCATCATTGTCTTTAATATTAAGGTATGTTTTATACATGCACACACTTCAAAACACTAGACTAATCAATCATAAATCATATTCAGAAGTATATTTTTTCACCAAGATTGTCAACTTCTTATAAAGTTATGCTTAATTAGTGAAGCTCATTGAATTCAGCATACACACACCTTTGCTTCTCTTCTTTGTGTTTGAAATTGTATTAAGGAGGACAACACCCTTTGATATTTAAACTACATACTTTGCTGGATTGCCTTGTAATTGTCTTGTAGATGCACACTATCTCATGTGTTCTTGTGCCCTTTATGCATTTACGATAATTGCTTTGCCTAACAGGTTTTGCTTAAAAATGTCTATGTATTGTTAGGTTGATTTACCATGTGGTTTAATGCTTTTAATGCAGCTTTAGGCTACAGCTTCAGCTGCAGCTTCATCGTTGCCATGCAATGGAACTGCCTTCCACCCCACCTTAGAGTAGAAACTTCCCACCTAGTTTTCTGCAAAGCTATCAAAACACTGATGTTTGCCTAAACTCAACATCTGTTTAGCTAATGTTCATTATGCTATATAAAGCACCATATGTCAATACCTAACTGTATGTAATGTTGTTTACATGTAACAGTTTAAGTGTGCTCCATGTAACTAAGTCATCTTCTTGTAACAGCGCCTCGATGCCCTACAGGCTGTTTGTGCGCTTTGTACATTAAAAAAATAAAAGAAATAAAATGTATTGAGCCCAGGATAGGTTTTTAAACTATGTAGCAGTATGTGTTGGGGCCTAACTAGAGATTAGATGGTATGAGATATAGGCTAGTGCTTGAGTTGCAAAATGTGCAAAGAAGAAACATGGGCTCAAGTTCCAATTTACCCACTTTACCAAAGTATGTGAGCCTAGGCAAATCTCTGTAAATGCATCTGTTTTATTTCCCTTAGCTGCCAACATTGGGGTCACCTAGAAATTATTTCCTTAAATCTGCATTAAAGAAAAAGTCATTGGGCCTCATTACACGGTAGGCGGTAGCCATGGCGCTATTAGCACCATGGCTACCCCCTTACCGCATTCCGAATTCGTGTTCCCGGAATAGGGATTTACCGGGTCATTCTGACCTTGGAGGACCCGGTAACTCCCCATTCCAGGACCCATTCCCCATTTGAGCCCCCATAGGGCTCAATGGGGATGGAGCTAATAACGGGCCTGCTATTAGCGGGCCCGTTATTAGCTCTGAAGTCCCTCAACGGGTCCCTTCCTTAACGCCTGGTAAAACCAGGTGTTAGGGAAGGGACCCGCTAAGGGACCTCGTAGTAGGGCGGTAAGGGATTACCGGCACCGGTGCCCTTACCGGTGCTGGTTATCCCTTACTGCCTACCATGTAATGAGGCCCTCGCTCATTCATAGTTTAATAGACTACTGGGTTGCTCCAATTATAGTTCAAAGAAAAGGTTTGGTGCTGGGTTAGTCCAGTTTCAAATTCACACACAATGCAAGTTTGGATTCCTTTTATAAGACTAACCGGAAAAATATTATGCAGAGCTGGAGCAATGCATTACCTATCAAATTTCCATATACTTCGTCATCAAAAGAATGCAAATAATAAGACTGACCGTTTATACAATGTATGCCACATGCAGAATTGTCTCTTAGCTCCCTCATAGAACGTCCCTAGTCATGGCTCTCTTACCACATAGATAAGTGAAGGAAATAATATTACAGTGTTTGGTGGGTGGGAGGGGCTTGGAAAATCCCATTCTGAAATCTGCATAGGAACATAAAAGAATGTCATTATGGCTAGGGGTGTGACAGCCACCCCATAGATAGCCTATGAATGGTCACAGTTCATCCCTTTAAAAACGTGATGCCCATGAATATTGGCGAGTCCCCCCTGTGCAGCCCGCAGTCCAATTAGGGCCTGGCTAGACACGGTTACATACTTGTCCCCTAAGGGAAACCTAGAAATAAAGACAAAGACACCATGGTGTGTCATAAAAATAATGTATTCAATATAGTGGGCCTCATTACTGGTTTGGCAGCAGCACGCACGGACAGGCACGGCTGCCGCCATAACCATGATTTTACTGGCAACCGCGAATGGGCGATTACCGGGTCATGCTGAGTTTGGCAGGCCCGGTAATTGCCCATTCGGGGGTGCCGGTAATAAGGGACTCCCCATCCCCATTCGGCCCCATATGGCTGAACGGGAATGGGAAGCTCGGATGCAACGGCACCGTTCATAACGATGCCGGTGCATACACGAGTTGTGCTCGCGGGTGCCGCACTGGCCACCAGGTCCGACCTGGCGGGCGGAGCGAGACCCGCGAGCACAACTCGTAGTATGGCGGTACGGTAGCAACACTGCCGGTAGCGCTACCGGCACCGTTGTTGCCTTACCGCCATACTTAAAATGAGGACCAGTGTGTGTCATGTGTATGTGTTTTACTGCATGGACTAAACCATCCAGCCCACCATGGGGCTGGATAGAATGTTAGAAGAGAAAGGAAAAATAAAGGACAGAATCACTTGCTTAAGAATGGGCTGGGCAGGGGAGAAAATATTCTGAGGAATTCAAAAAAGAACTACTGGAGAAAGATTGGAAAAGAAAAAAGAGAGGAAGAAGGAAGAAGAAAAAATAGACAACTCTCGGGCAGCTGCAGCTTGGAGCAGACTGCTAGGGCCGATAGACAATTCTCCACTGGGCTGTGTGTGCTGGGTGACCCAGTGTATTTACCAGAAGCGCTCATGGAGCTGTGGCAGCTGGTTTATCACCCTGAAGCCAGACCTGACAGGTTCCTTCTCAAAAGGCCCCAGAGAGCATGCACAGCGCTACCTGAGGTGAAGATCAAAGAGCCACCCAGTCCGCCCTGCTGTGGGGTGGCCCGGACCGGGTGACACAGCCGCACTCCTGGTAAGCCCGCCTTGTGACAGGCGAGGCGGGCCCAGTATAAAAGTCTTTCTGGCCCGCGTGTGCCAGGCAGACCGGTAGGTGAACGAGTGGAGAGCTTTGAATAGAGAAGCGAAGAAGCTTGGAAGGCGAGGCAGTGAAGGAAAGTCCTGTGCTGCCCCGTCGGCTAGCCCGGGTGAAGAAAAGTCCTGCGCTGCCAAGACAGAGCAGCACTGGTTGAAGAGGAGGGCTCTGGCCTGCCCCCTGTGTCTCTTTGATGCAAAACAGAGTAGGCAGGGCTGCAAGGTGGAACTAGCACCACAGCGTGTGGCAATGACAACGGCATTGTCCTCATAGCAACAGGGACACTGCCTGAAGGTAAAATGGTGCCACAGGCATGGCCTATTTGCAGCGGCCCTCAGGTTATGTGGCCAACCAGAAGAAAAGCTGAGGCTGCGGGGTGTGGCAGTGACCTCGGATGGTGCCCCAGGGAACGGGCAAGAAAAATGCACAGTTTGTTCCGCGAGTTGTGGTAGTGACCACAATGGTCCCCCATGGCACAAGCCGCCCTGAAGATTTTTTTGTGGGGTTGTGGCGGTGAGTACGGCAGCCCGACACACGTACCTTTCCCACCAAATCATGTGTTTCTGCTGTATAGGGCACCCATATAAAGCAAACTAAAAATCGCATTTATTTAAGACCATTTTTTTATACCTTTCAGTCTGGGAGCAGAAGTAATTGTGGAGGGCATCAGGAAGGCTCCACATCCAGGCTGGCCACCCACTGTTAGGAAAGATTTCCATTTCATGTGTAATTTTCCCTCCAGTTGTGTACCCCACAACTTTTTGCTGATGTTAAACAGCATAGTCTGACTTTGCCAGAGGAGCACAGCCTTCTGCTGCACTCCCCTGGGCTTTTCGCTCACTTTATTATGGGGAAACAGACATGCCCTTAAAGACAGTCATTACTGGGAGACTTTGTTTACTTTAGTCCTTGTCAATGTTGCAACTTTTCTGCAACATGTTGCAAGTACACAATGTGCCTTCCAGTATAGTGCACTTGGGTCTTCCTGTCATTTCTAAAGGCCCTAGATACTCTGGAAGGATTTTTAGGAGAAGTGCAGGTGTGCCTGGACAGGGCTGGTGGCAGCTTATCTTTTCATGTATTTTTACCCCTTTCCTGCCAGGTAAACCGTGTTTACTGCGTTTGGAGCATATAGGTGGCCTGTCTATAAAATGGCCATCCCACGAGGTTCTTTGTCCTGTCCTTTGGCCATCTTGCCCCTTCACCTTCCCCAGGTCGAGTCGACCCAGGTCATTCCTTATTTGGGCATGCATTCTCTCACGAAACGCCAAGCTTTTGTGGCCTCCTGCATGCCCTGTGTGTGTGCTTCCAAGATGTGGGCTGGACTGTCTGGATCCAATACACATCCTGGGTGCTAGAGAGTCTGGTGTGCTGTGAATGCCTGCGACCACTGTGGTCCATGATTGGTCCACGTATGGTATGCCTGTATGAGAGCAGATCTCCCATTGGGTCCTCTTTGTTTTGGTGCAAAGGAGATTTTGGATAGGAGAAGGCTCCAAACAATCATACTATGTGGATCTCTGGATTTCTCACTGAACGAAGGATAGAATCCAAGTATCCTGAAACTACAAAGCCGAGTCAAGGAACCTCTGGTGACCCACTGGAAGGTTTGGCACCCTGAGCCCGCTGTCGTCCCACTAGACCCCTCTGCATCTCATCGTCCTAGAAGGTCTGCAAAGGCGCTTCGACCCATTGGAATAGTGGGAGCAACTATTCTCAGCACCTTCATCAAACCCTGCAAGTAAGCTTTCTCGGAAGTGTCCCTGGGCCAACCAGTGGGCTGACCAGCTTGCGCAGGACCTTTCCTCTGATACCGCCACCGTTTTGAAGAGGCCCTTGAAACTTGGTACATCGCAATCTCATTGTTCACGGCACTCTCACACTGAATTTCGTACACTTGGCGTTCCGAGGTCTGGAGTAAAGAGAGAGATCCCGAACTGGAGTACACATGGTTACCGTGTCACCCAGCCATGGTGACAAATTTTGCAAGTGCATTGCAGCTGTGACACTCTGTGCCCTGAAGCCTGCTACTGTGAAATTGGTCTGATCCATCCACCAGGAGCGGAGAAATCACCACTTTCCCGTTTGGGAATCAATGCTGTAACTTCATCGCTGAAAGCCACACAGCCGCGAGACTGCTGCATTTGAACCTACAACCGAAATGGACTTGACTGCCAAAGTTTGGTCTGGAGTGCGCTGGGGGTTGGTGAGTAATTGCAACCCTTACAAGGGGCACCCTGCGCATCCATCCATTTTTATGCACGAGTGGCCCCTGAGGGCCCCTTTCCTTTCCACTGCTAGTGCGAACTAGCAAACCATTCCCAACTCTTGGAATCTGCTCTGCCCTCACGGGGAGACCCTCCACGAATAGTGGGAACCTATTCTGCATCACCTCACCCACCTTCCTGAGCTGCTACAGACCCTACAAGAGACCCTGTTTTGCCCCTCTGCATTATCGCGTGCACCAGCTTTGCAAGTACATTTGAGCACTAGGCTCCCATCATCTTAGGGACTGGACTGCCTGTCAGTTAGGATTGTGATTACTGCAGAATTGCCTAAAGACTATTTGCACTACCTGATTCCTTCCCTTTCTAGGTTGTGGAACCATTTCGTGAATTAACCCTTTAGGCCCCTGGGTCTTGTATATATGTATTTTAGTAGTATTGTGTTGGTTTAGAAATTATACTGTTAATAACTATTGCGTTGAAACTCAAAGGCCTTGAATAAATGTATTTGTATTTTTAATATATATACACCTGACTGGGAGTGATTTGTAAATGTCCTTTACTCAGTGTGCTCATTGAGGTCTTTCAGTCACCCTCACCCCTCCTGAGACCTAGTCTTGACGACCATCAATGCTACCTTGATTGGTCTGGCTTGTCGGGAAGGTTACCCTGTTTCAAGAAACTAGGCTGGCCTTCTGAACCTCTGCCCACCAGGTCAGGGTTCAGAAATCCGTCTTAACACCCACAAGGGCCGGCCCTAAGCATGGGCAGTCTATGCCATCACATGGAGCCCCGGGCACATGCCCCTCCCCCCCCCAGGTACCAGCTGCCACATACATACAGCAAGCAATACAAGTTGTGATCTAAAGGGGCTGTACTGCTTCCAGACAGGAGGGTCTTTTTTGCCTGTGCCAGCAAGGCCCTGCTGTCACCTCCCAACCCACTGTGGCTCTCTGGAGCCAAGTGCCACTAGGATTTGATTGAAGAGCCCGAGAACCACATGGTGAATCAGGTGGCCCCTCGGAATGGACAAGGGCACCCAGAAGAGAGAAACTGGAGGGAACAAAGCCCCTAATATAATCAGGGGTGTTGGGGTGGTCAGTTTAGTTTAGTTTATTTATTTGTAAAGCGCTCCAGGCCCTTGGGCATCAGGGAGGGTACTCATCATTACGAGGGATTCATGTTGCCCGTACCGTATTGATGACATATTTTGTACTGCAAAAATTACTGTGCACTGCCTTTGTACTGCAAAAATACACTTTGCACAGTTCCATGAATCAAGGTTTGTGTTGGCAGTGCAAAGTCACTTTTCAGCAGTGCAGACACTTTGAACCGCGCAAAATATTCCATGAATCAGGCCCTATATCTGTTTCTCGCACCAACAAACTACTTGTGCTGCAAATTCTAATCGATGCTTGTGCTGAGAATGGAAATAAGTCGTATTTTTTTTTTCAGGGCAAGACCCCAGCTTTCTATTATTAGGAAGCATTGAAGTTCTAAATTGAATAAAAGCAAGTGCCCTCCTCTGCATAGCTCTTGTCTGCTTTGAACCCATGACATTTTTCGGCCATGACATTTCTGAAAAAGATTTGACAGTGTCAAGAACCTGAAACCACCTGAAATCAGCGTGCCTTGAGTTTCCCTCAAACTGCTTCAAGCACGAATAATGTTAAGGTACAGCTGCAAACGTACCTCAATATAATTGAGGCTATGAAGTCACAGCAATCTGAGGATATAGTTCTTAGTACAAATCAAAGTATACACAAATGCGCCGGTTTGCAACTCGTTGCGCTATGCTTTTTTTGTTGTTTGCCCCATTGCTTGCTGGGAAATTTCGCAATCACAGGCCTGTGATAGTCCAGTTGGATGAATTTCGTTGTCCCTGCTCAGCATCTCTGGGATCCCTCCACCACATGGTGGCCCCTGGCCACTCTTCACTAGCAAGGCCTGTCTGTACATTAGAGGTGTATAGGTGGGGCCTGCTGCCCACACGGTACAGACCCCCGAACTAGTGCACGCGGCCCCGCCCTGGATGAGTGTAGGGATGGATGGATGGAGTGGATTCTTCTAACTCCAGGGATTGGATCGGCTGGTCCTGGGAAATAAAGTGTGTTTATTTCTGGAATGGCGCTATTTATTATACTGTGGGAAACAGCGAGAAGAGCAGAGCGTTGTCTTCGGGAGAGCCCAATAAAAAGCTGACCCTGACACGCGGAGCCTCAAAGAGGCACTTTCATGTTCTTGTGTAATATGAAACCTTTATTTTTGAACAGATGGTGTTCCTAGTGACCACACGGCAGGCTGTTCAGTCTAACAGTCTAAGGAAGGGTCCAATTCACGTAAGGAGTGGCGGCGGGGGTATACTTGATTGTTCAGCGCTGCCAACAACAACCACTCTGCTATACTGTTGTTACAAATTGGGACTTCCACTACTTTAACAATCGCAGGGCATTTTCGATGTCAGCAAGTATTGTGTGACCCTCCTTTTACACTAATTTCTCGGCAGATTTAGTTCCTTTCTGTGCCCAGGTTTTTGACCATGAAACTCCCATAAGCCTCCTTGATTAGCACCGGATATTACCGTGAACCCGAACAGTGATGCCACCAGCCAGAGCCCGAGCAAGTTACCCGTTTTTGAGGGTGATTAGTGGACAACTTAAAAATGGAGAGGTCAAATTAAGGTGGTGTCCTCTATGAGCGAACAATGCACCTTAGTGTTACTCACTAGCATTAGACTCACGTTTTCATTGAGTTCTCTCATTTACTAAAGTCCCACATTTTCACTTAGCACCATATATGCCCATGTGCCACGCTACGGTAATTTGCATGATATGCTATGACACAGTGGCGTAACACAAAATGTGGCGGCC